>NC_064633.1:47303208-47904489 GCF_023864275.1 Schistocerca cancellata | reverse complement strand
TCAGAATTTGAAAGAGATTATTCCAGTCAACATTGTCAAAATCTTTCTCTAAGTCTACAAATGCTAGAAACGTGGGTTTGACTTTCCTTAATCTACTTTCTGAGATAAGTCGTAGGGTCAGTATCCTTCCTAAAACCTTCTTCTATCCGAAGTATCAGACACTGAACTTGACTCCAATATTAGCTGACTTGCGCTTGGTCAAAATGGTTCAAATGGCTTTGAGCACTATGGGACTTAACATCTGAGGTCATCAGTCGTCTAGAACTTAGAACTAGTTAAACCTAACTGATCTAAAGACATCACACACATCCATGCCCGAGACAGGATTCGAACCTGCTACCGTAGCGGTCGCGCGGTTCCGGACTGAAGTGCGCTTCGTCATTAAAGAATATGTCGTAGATGGAATGTTCTCAGAAGTCTAACGATATTGTGGCCTATGGGAGATTCGTGATAAAATCTTCATGTCAAACACTTCACACCTGATGATGCCGTTGTAACTACGATTGAGGTATGTTTTTGCTACTAAGTAATGTATTTTTTGTTAATAAGACTGTATGGTTAAATCCAGCGGTTAACGGTCGTGTCCAGCGACATACATGAGACGTGTAATAAAACTTTTTTTCATTCTGCTGAGTGCTTCGCGTTCTCGCCAGCTAACACGCAGGTAGCAGTTACGAGGTTAACCGGTATCTCTATACCTGGCTGCCCTGGGGAGGGACAGGATGTAGTTTTGCTTGGAAGTCAGTAAGTGCAGACCGGTCATCTGCCTCAGCAGACAGCCAAGTGTACAGTTTTGTGTTTAATCTCCAGTTGTGACAGACTGAAGTCTGTTCTTAAATGGTTATGATCATGAAAAGTGGGAAGGACTTTCAAAAATATTCGTTTGCTCATCAATGTTAGGGGAGCTTTGCCTCTAAGTCTGTACGTGCGAGTTTATTCAGAAACATCACTCAGGATCATATGTTTTAGCCTGCCATAGAATTTCTTCTGTTACTTTGTTTTGAATTTTGTAATTTTGCGCAAGTTTACAGATAGGTTTTGCTCTTGCTTTGGACGCATACCGTCGTCCTCTTTAATTTAAATTTTCATAAATTTTGATACATTCATCGTAGGGCAGGTTTAGTCGTGATACGTACTCCGCCAGACGAGCCCTTCAGTACAGACCCGACCAGCGCTATTTGTCGCCAACGCCGCAGCACGACCACTGACTGCAGAAAAGCACCGCTCGTCTCCGACCTGGAAGCAAGTCACGTAGCACGACTCAGGCTAATCCTCTTCTTCGATAGTTCTCTTCCGTTTCTCTTTAATGCATGCATAATTTTCGTTATATCTGTAATGCAAATCTAAATCGCTCCAGGCAAATGACGGGATGGTTTCTTTCAAAGGACACGGCCGACCTCCTTCCCCGTCCTTCCCTAATCCGATGAGACCGATGACCTCGCTGTCTGGTCTCCTTCCCCGAAACAACCAATGTAATGCAAATTCATGTGCGTCAGATGAATTATTAAGAAGTACGAAATTCCGTTGATGTAAATCAGGGCAGATTAATTTACCGAATGTCACAGGGTCAAGTTCATTCCTTTAGATCCGGTTTTAACATCTTTGCGCGGTTTAATCAGACATTCAGTAGTGTGGCTTTTTACATATGGATAAACGAGTCAGTCAATAAAACAGTAACTCCAGCCGGTATTTCACAGCTTTAAGAAACAGCTTCCTGTGATTAGAGACTCCGTCGCTTGTGTGTGTGCATTACTCAACTACTGTCTCTTTAACGGCCACCGAGAGGCCTCTGGACATTCCAGTACTTGAGGAGAGGGAGAGGTGGGGATGTTTTCCTCGACTGTTAACTCGATTGGCAGGTTGGGGATTCCCCACATTAAACAAATTACGTAGCATCATTTCCTGCTTTACTTTGAAGCAATGAGATAGTTCTTCCCTGGAGATAACGGAAGGATCGTTGGACGGTTAGGGACTGGTCATATTCCCAGGACTGCCTTCCACAAGTCTCCGACTGCCGCCCCTGATTCGATAGCGCTTATAGAGACCCGAGCCGTCTCGTCACAAATACGCTCCTGGAAATTGAAATAAGAACACCGTGAATTCATTGTCCCAGGAAGGGGAAACTTTATTGACACATTCCTGGGGTCAGATACATCACATGATCACACTGACAGAACCACAGGCACATAGACACAGGCAACAGAGCATGCACAATGTCGGCACTAGTACAGTGTATATCCACCTTTCGCAGCAATGCAGGCTGCTATTCTCCCATGGAGACGATCGTAGAGATGCTGGATGTAGTCCTGTGGAACGGCTTGCCATGCCATTTCCACCTGGCGCCTCAGTTGGACCAGCGTTCGTGCTGGACGTGCAGACCGCGTGAGACGACGCTTCATCCAGTCCCAAACATGCTCAATGGGGGACAGATCCGGAGATCTTGCTGGCCAGGGTAGTTGACTTACACCTTCTAGAGCACGTTGGGTGGCACGGGATACATGCGGACGTGCATTGTCCTGTTGGAACAGCAAGTTCCCTTGCCGGTCTAGGAATGGTAGAACGATGGGTTCGATGACGGTTTGGATGTACCGTGCACGATTCAGTGTCCCCTCGACGATCACCAGTGGTGTACGGCCAGTGTAGGAGACCGCTCCCCACACCATGATGCCGGGTGTTGTCCCTGTGTGCCTCGGTCGTATGCAGTCCTGATTGTGGCGCTCACCTGCACGGCGCCAAACACGCATACGACCATCATTGGCACCAAGGCAGAAGCGACTCTCATCGCTGAAGACGACACGTCTCCATTCGTCCCTCCATTCACGCCTGTCGCGACACCACTGGAGGCGGGCTGCACGATGTTGGGGCGTGAGCGGAAGACGGCCTAACGGTGTGCGGGACCGTAGCCCAGCTTCATGGAGACGGTTGCGAATGGTCCTCGCCGATACCCCAGGAGCAACAGTGTCCCTAATTTGCTGGGAAGTGGCGGTGCGGTCCCCTACGGCACTGCGTAGGATCCTACGGTCTTGGCGTGCATCCGTGCGTCGCTGCGGTCCGGTCCCAGGTCGACGGGCACGTGCACCTTCCGCCGACCACTGGCGACAACATCGATGTACTGTGGAGACCTCACGCCCCACGTGTTGAGCAATTCGGCGGTACGTCCACCCGGCCTCCCGCATGCCCACTATACGCCCTCGCTCAAAGTCCGTCAACTGCACATACGGTTCACGTCCACGCTGTCGCGGCATGCTACCAGTGTTAAAGACTGCGATGGAGCTCCGTATGCCACGGCAAACTGACTGACACTGACGGCGGCGGTGCACAAATGCTGCGCAGCTAGCGCCATTCGACGGCCAACACCGCGGTTCCTGGTGTGTCCGCTGTGCCGTGCGTGTGATCATTGCTTGTACAGCCCTCTCGCAGTGTCCGGAGCAAGTATGGTGGGTCTGACACACCGGTGTCAATGTGTTCTTTTTTCCATTTCCAGGAATGTATTTCTGCTGCAATGTGAGCATTGCTCTGTCTCATTTGTGTATCTATTACAAGCCTTACAGTGACGTCGCACCAACATACTGTAAGACATACGTGTCTTTTTTATTCCGCGTTGGAGCTGTGGCTGATCATGAGTGACATCGCTCCACACATAACAGCTTAATTTGAAACAGTATTACGATTTCTCCAGAGAGAAAAGGGAAGGGGTTGTGTGCGCTTGGCGCTTAAATGTCAGCAATGTTTATTTTCGCTGGCGGACGTGTTGGCGTGAGCGAGCTACGACTGGTTTTGCTGTGGCGGGATGTCGCCTCCCTGAATGGCTGTGTGTTGCACCAGCCAGCAAGTCGCGACTAGTTACACCTATAGTTATGCAACTTTCCACCATTCCCGCAGGCTACGTGGCGGCTTTCTTCAGGTATTGATCCTCTCTCTCGGTGTGTATTTTACAGCAATGTGCTACACGTACGTACAGTATCTCTGGTTGGAGGCGTCAGAGTTTTCGTATGATGTCAAAAAATCTAGTAATCTAGTGGTGACATGGCAGGATTTATCTATCTCAGTGTCGTATTTCGTATACATTATCTTTAGTTGAAAATTGGTAGAGCTTTTTGAATTTATTATGATGTGACGTCACTATTTCAGCAATCATGTTCGTTTGGAAGACATACACTACGACGTCTCGCACACTAATAATGAACTGTTGCCGTAGCAATGATAAATAAATCAGTCCCATGCTGTATTTTGATTGGATGAGAGCATCAATGACGTTTACGCTACTCGATATGACACGCTCTTGACCTGACGTCGGGAATAGTGGAATGGAGTAATAAGTGGATAAAATTTTGGAAAATTTTGAAAAGTACGAAAATTATGGAAAATATGGAGAAGACATGAAAACGGGAGAAAAATACGTAAAATATGCGGAGAAATGAGGGTACTTATGTATCTGTCTGCGTATGAGTGTGTAAATGGCTCGAATGACGAAGTAATACGAATACGGTTTGTAAATACGCAAAACTGGGAAAACTGAGAAAAGAAGATATGGAAAAATACGTAAAAATGTGGAAGAATGAGACTACTTACATATCTGCCAGGGCGTGGTCTCTGCTGTTGCCTCAAATTGTTAAATTTTTGTATTAATAAGTAGAACTCAAGTGATGTGACTTAACAGAACTTGTTATTAACAAACTGACACAGTCTACAACCTCTCCCAATGCTGTCCATCTCCACTGTAACCCACACCCACTCAAGTGTCCCAGTCACAAAAGATGGAATTCGGCAGGGGAGCTCGAATGTTATTGGTCTACTGTGTTTTATTATGCTTCCATTGGCTGAGAGGGATTTCTCACCAATTTTGTATCACGTGACCACTTTGGGACAATTGTCTCAGATGTGTAGTGAGTTCCCCTGGGTGACCTTGATCAATTCCAAGTGGTTCTCCAGGGAGTGGTGGGGGGGGGGGATGGGGGCAGGATTGGTAGTGGAGCTCATCAAGTAGCCCAAGTGGTTAACCTGATACCAGATGTGTGACCTGACACCGACGTGCTAAGACAGTTATCTTACCCAGAACTTGCTTTCATAAGCTACTAACGGTACTTTGTTATAGTGAACTAATGGTAAGAAACCAGTATTTATCTCCTTCTTGACTTACTCACATCATACAGAAAGAACGTGTTGCACCATTCAGTGTGATATTCGTCAGTCTCAATGCCTTCTTACGTAATTTTGCTAAGATTTCTCAGCTATCCTCGTTGTCTGTTGTACAATGAGACAGACAACAATAGTTAGTTGCAAATTTGTAATCATGTATTTGATTCATCTCGCTCAAACTGGCAAGGTATGAAGTCTGCAGAACTGATATGAATGTATTCTGGGAGGATTTGCTGGCGACGTTACTGAATTTTCTGTATAGTGGAAGCTTAATTTTTATTGAAGTTGGGTGAACACATAATGAGAACGAACTCTTAAGAATTCGTAACATTTTCATCTTCTCCAAACCAAGCCTCTCTCAGAGTTTTTAGCATGGTATAGTTTCAATTAAATTTGACGCACAATGGACCGCTCGCACGTCGGGTACCATGTGGTTACGTTAGGAGAAACATATAGCTAGATTTATAATTAACTGTTTTTCAAGAAATTCTTGTTACCGAAAAGAGGCTTACCTCTAACATAGTTTATGTTGGCAACAGTGCGCTCGGTTCACGCACCTGCTCTTATGCAGCAGTTGGGGTTCTTGCTGCTGCTTCGTTACAGAGTTGTAGGTTCTGAAAAGTCGGCGGGCTGGCAGAATAAAAAAGTAGCAAATATATCATTTAACCGAAAGATTCCGGTTTTTTACGCTTTCTGCCGACCGAGAACTGGAGCGAGATGCGGCGGCGGCGAAGCGAGCAAAGAAAGCGAAGAGTTTACGTAATTTACTTGTGGCTACAGCCGGTACTTTTGCTGCCTTCGTATTCGTTTGGTTAAGTGTCCTGTGTAAATAAAACAAAGAACTTAAGAATAAATCTTCTTTGGCTGAGTAATAACATTACGAAAGTTGTTAGTGGTGCCTACAAATGTGTGGTAAATTTATCTAACTGTATAACATCATTAAACTCGAAAGAATTGAGAGTGCTCAGGTGCACTAGTATAAATCATAATCTGGTTATATTATGAGTAATCGTCTCATAAACAAGGTCGCTGACAGATAAATCACGTAAAGCATAATCAGTATACAATGCTAATCTTCAAGATAATGGTATAGGATTGGGCAAGGGGAATGGATGGTCATGGCTGAAGCCTATGAGCATGTTGAAGTGCCTGCATCATAAAGTCTATTTCTTTTCGTTTTGTGCAGGTTCAACAATTTAGCAGTGACCAATGTGTATTGCATTCGGTGTACCAATACATCTGAACTCCATATTATTTTCCTCAGTTATGTGCAGAGATACAAGAGGTACTTGGCAACAGATTGCCAACAACTGTAGTTGGCGATTAGCATAATACCAGTAACATGATGACCAGCATCATCACTGTTCTTCATAGTAGAGATTCTTATGAGATCCAAACAACATATAAAGTCAATTATGCTGAAGTATGAATACTAATAGTAAATTGATGCAGTACCATGAGCAGAGGTAGGAGACTGGAGAATGAAAGGTACAAAAACGTAGCAAAGATAAGGTAGTTGAACATGACCATTTCTACCTATGTTAACATCGAGTAATCTATCTGATCAGAAAAGATTCAGTATCCTAATGAAATTACAGACTGGATGAAGCAACAATGCTTTACATCAGAGTGAATAGGCAAAAGTGAAAGTGAACTCTGAATAAGACAACATCAATAAGTGTGGCATCAGGCTGCCAATTAGACATAGAATAACCTAACATTACACAGAACATCACTGGTTCATAACATTATACTGTGGCTCTCAGTGGCCGTGTATATGCAATGTTGTGACATAACTACTTAAGAAAACCTAACAGAAAAATCAAGAATTGAATCGCTCTAGGTGTCCTTGTACGTGGAATAAATGTAAATCTTAAAAACTAAAACAATTATAGAGAAAACATCAATCAAAGGGACTCAGTGGCCTTTGTACATATATAAATGCTGATCTTATTAGCTATAAAATGTTTGGGGATCCAAGTGGCCTTTCCTACATACAGAAATGCTGATCTTAGTAGCTATAAAATGAGTGGGGCTGCAAGTGAGCTAGCACACGAAATACGAGAAAATCTTAATATCTATAAGAATTATAGAGAAAATATCAATCAGAGGCTCCAAGTGGCCGTTTTACATATATAAATGCTAATCTTAGTAGGAAAAATGTGATAGAAATCTTTGTGGCTCACAGTGGCCTAGTTTTACATGAAATAAATATCAATGCTGAGAAAGTATCATAAAATATCATTTACCTATAACTTTACATGGCTCTCAGAGGCCTATGCATAATTCATAATGAGAATACATAACTTGGCATGGCTTTTACAAGAACAAAACGCATAAATAGCAATATTATATAAAAGTACGGCTCTGTATGGCCTGCATGAGTACATATGAGACAAATAGAGTCATAGAATGAAAGTACGGTATCATGTGAGTAAAGGCACAACATCTGTAGGTTGTGTAGCACCCTCGGGGCATCATAAAACTATGACCTATGTCTCTAAAATTGTGCATATCTACAGAGAAGAGTATGGGGGTGATTGATAAGGGAAGTGCACTTTATCTGCCAAGAAAATGATTAACAGTCAATCGTCATTCATCTTGAGTCAAGAACTGCTATGTGATTATAGTATATGCAAGCTTAAAGACAGGAGTACTAAGTGCATTATACGAGCTTAGTGACTAGGTAAATTTAACATATTACAGTTAATCATGAGATAAATGTGCAAAGATGCGAATGAAGTGCAGAAATAGTGGAATCTGTGAATGTGATTATAACCTGAAAGAAGAAAGTAGCCATGCATGCTAACATAAGAAGGCAGTATCGTATGCAATCTCATGAGGAATGGTGAAAAAAAAATGGTTTTAGGTGCAAAGCTTCTGTGACAGTCTCCCAAAAACACCTCCAGTTATGTGACACAAGGTAAGACAGATTTTCCTATAAACGACACAACATACACAAAATACACTCCTGGAAATTGAAATAAGAACACCGTGAATTCATTGTCCCAGGAAGGGGAAACTTTATTGACACATTCCTGGGGTCAGATACATCACATGATCACACTGACAGAACCACAGGCACATAGACACAGGCAACAGAGCATGCACAATGTCGGCACTAGTACAGTGTATATCCACCTTTCGCAGCAATGCAGGCTGCTATTCTCCCATGGAGACGATCGTAGAGATGCTGGATGTAGTCCTGTGGAACGGCTTGCCATGCCATTTCCACCTGGCGCCTCAGTTGGACCAGCGTTCGTGCTGGACGTGCAGACCGCGTGAGACGACGCTTCATCCAGTCCCAAACATGCTCAATGGGGGACAGATCCGGAGATCTTGCTGGCCAGGGTAGTTGACTTACACCTTCTAGAGCACGTTGGGTGGCACGGGATACATGCGGACGTGCATTGTCCTGTTGGAACAGCAAGTTCCCTTGCCGGTCTAGGAATGGTAGAACGATGGGTTCGATGACGGTTTGGATGTACCGTGCACTATTCAGTGTCCCCTCGACGATCACCAGTGGTGTACGGCCAGTGTAGGAGATCGCTCCCCACACCATGATGCCGGGTGTTGTCCCTGTGTGCCTCGGTCGTATGCAGTCCTGATTGTGGCGCTCACCTGCACGGCGCGAAACACGCATACGACCATCATTGGCACCAAGGCAGAAGCGACTCTCATCGCTGAAGACGACACGTCTCCATTCGTCCCTCCATTCACGCCTGTCGCGACACCACTGGAGGCGGGCTGCACGATGTTGGGGCGTGAGCGGAAGATGGCCTAACGGTGTGCGGGACCGTAGCCCAGCTTCATGGAGACAGCCCAGCTTCATGGAGACGGTTGCGAATGGTCCTCGCCGATACCCCAGGAGCAACAGTGTCCCTAATTTGCTGGGAAGTGGCGGTGCGGTCCCCTACGGCACTGCGTAGGATCCTACGGTCTTGGCGTGCATCCGTGCGTCGCTGCGGTCCGGTCCCAGGTCGACGGGCACGTGCGCCTTCCGCCGACCACTGGCGACAACATCGATGTACTGTGGAGACCTCACGCCCCACGTGTTGAGCAATTCGGCGGTACGTCCACCCGGCCTCCCACATGCCCACTATACGCCCTCGCTCAAAGTCCGTCAACTGCACATACGGTTCACGTCCACACTGTCGCGGCATGCTACCAGTGTTAAAGACTGCGATGGAGCTCCGTATGCCACGGCAAACTGGGTGACACTGACGGCGGCGGTGCACAAATGCTGCGCAGCTAGCGCCATTCGACGGCCAACACCGCGGTTCCTGGTGTGTCCGCTGTGCCGTGCGTGTGATCATTGCTTGTACAGCCCTCTCGCAGTGTCCGGAGCAAGTATGGTGGGTCTGACACACCGGTGTCAATGTGTTCTTTTTTCCATTTCCAGGAGTGTACATATTAGCATCATATACTATCATTATAGAAAAATCATCAATATAACCCTCATTATTCGAGAGCAGCTCAGGGCATGAACACTCATTAAAGCTCTATATTCCATGATTATTCCAAAAAATTTGGTGCAGCACATGGCATGAACACAGTAAATAATCTAATAATACTCATATACCTAACAAAAAATTCAGAAAAAAATATCCATAATCTTAAATCCTAATAGGCAATCTGCCTAATTTACCTAGTACACCAATAGGAAAATGATTATAAAAGCCTATTAGGAAATAGTGTGAGAAATGTCAATGGTGTTTAATATTCCAGATGAGCTGCTTATGTCAAGCTTTTGATGTATTGCATTTCCTGCAATTTCATGTGCTTCTATGTATGAGCATAAGTATCGTTTGGATACAGTGCGACTTTGGTACAATCCTTCTACAAAATGTACAAAATGGATGTGTATATGCAATGGACATGAGTTACAGGGTACATTGATATCTTAAATCTACATAGGTGAAAGCAAGTAAACTAGTGGCATCGTCAAGTCCAAGAGATATACAGAAAATTAGAGCACAAGACTGGGCATAAATGAAACATGGCAACATTATAACGTGCAAAGAGTGACTAACCTAACAAAAAAATGTAATAATAATTCATCAGACAACAGCATAAATGTCAGTAGTAATACTATTTTGCATAGGGTGTGTAATAATGGGAAAGTGGGGTAGCATAGCATCATAAAAAATGGCATATTTCATAGTATAAGTAAAGAGAAAATAGCATCAGAAATAAATGAACATAACCTATGTAGAGGATATATACAAAACGTACACAAATTCTTGTTATATAAAAAAATGTTTGAGTTGCAGTGTGGAGCGGTCAGACTACGCAAGGGATGTGATCCGCTGGACACATGTCAAAATAAATTGTGTCTCTTTCAGCTGTTTTCATGCACACGCATATGAAAACAGAAAAAAGTGCAAGGCGTTTACTTACGGTAAGAGAACCGACCGGGAAGATTCTCCCTACCGGGCACGTCGCCACCTAATAAAGTGCTGTATAATCAAGGAATCGGAAAACAAGTTTCCAATAGAATTTGTATAAGCAAGGGAAATACATAAGGTAAAAAAATCTATGTTGTGTCATATTATTATGTACACTCATATGTAAATCAGAATAAGCATTTATGGAAGTTGGCAATATAAACACGGACATGTGTAAAAAATTGGCAATTAGGATAGTTCCTAAAAAAAATAGCAAAGAATTTATACAAAGCGAAATACTGTTAACAAAAATATAAATAGCAGCAGCATAATGTCTTCAGAATGCAAAACGTCGAAGTGAAGAAATAATTTAAGTCGTCAAAATTGGTGCGTATCTGTAGCGTAAATAACGTAGCTGGTTACATAAATGTCGTAGAATAAATGCTGTAAAATTTTCTTTTGAAGTTCTTGCTGCTGAAAGAAGCGTGCATATAATTTCGTTCATAATCGCTGCTGTATTCTTGGCGCTATAAGTTAACTTCTTGGTATTTCAGTAATTGCTTATTATTTCTATACGATGGAAATCGAAATTCAGTACATATCATTCAGGTGGTGCATAGTTACAAAAGACGTAAGCAAAATTACGCAAATCCAGTTTGTCGGTGTCAAAACTGTGTGTAACATCGCAGTCGGGGAAAGCAAAATCGTATTAAAAGATAAATTATCTGATCCAGCTCTGTGTTTGGCTTGGCATAATATTTTTGAGATGAATGTAGATGTGCTTAGTTTTGGAAATCGATGTTTTCAAATAAATCTACTTGACAGTTTGGTGCTGTTGGTATTCAGCTCTGGTTATGTTACTGTTGGTTGATTTGTTGCTGATGACTTCGCGATTAATCTCGAAGGATCTGTGCACTGATGTTAAATCAGATGGGCACTGCGAGTAAAAGGAAGTAGGTTTGACGTCAGTGGCCTTGAAATACGCGGAGCCGAGTTTTGTTTTCGTCGGCGTTGCGCTACATTGCTTTGAAGTAAGCTGTGTCGTGCCGCTGTGCAGCACGACGGTATTGTAAACCGCGTCGCTGCTGGTTTCAAGGAAGACAGGGCACTGCTGGTTTCAAGGATGACATGGCACTTACCTGTCTTTCCATGGCCTCTGTGTTTCCAATAGGCTGTACTACGGATTGAACTTGACCTTGAATAATTTGTGACATTAGCTTACGGCAAATAATGGAGAAGTGTTATGAGTGGAAAAGGGAATTGTATCTATGTTTTATAGATCTAGAAAAGGCATATGACCGGGTTCCTAGGAGGAAGTTATTTTCTGTTCTACAAGATTATGAATAGGAGGCAAACTTTTGCAAGCAATTAAAGGTCTTTACATGGATAGTCAGGCAGCAGTTAGAGTTGACGGTAAATTGAGTTAATGGTTCAGAGTAGTTTCAGGGATAAGACAAGGCTGCAACCTGTCTCCACTGTTGTTCATATTATTTATGGATCATATGTTGAAAACAATAGACTAACTGGGTGAGATTAAGATGTGTGAACACAAAATAAGCAGTCTTGCATATGCGGATGACTTAGTAGTGATGGCAGATTCGATTGAAAGTTTGCAAAGTAATATTTCAGAGCTAGATCAGAAATGTAAGGACTATGATATGAAGATTAGCATCTCCAAAACGAAAGTAATGTCAGTGGGAAAGAAATATAAACGGATTGAGTGCCAAATAGGAGGAACAAAGTTAGATCAGGTGGATGGTTTCAAGTACTTAGGATGCATATTCTCACAGGATGGCAACATAGCGAAAGAACTGGAAGCGAGGTGTAGCAAAGCTAATGCAGTGAGCGCTCAGCTACGATCTACTCTCTTCTGCAAGAAGGAAGTCAGTACCAAAACAAAGTTATCTGTGCACCGTTCAATCTTTCGACCAACTTTGTTGTATGGGAGCGAAAGCTGGGTGGATTCAGGTTACCTTATCAACAAGGTTGAGGTTACGGATATGAAAGTAGCTAGGATGATTGCAGGTACTAGTAGATGGGAACAATGGCAGGAGGGTGTCCACAATGAGGAAATCAAAGAAAAACTGGGAATGAACTCTATAGATGTAGCAGTCAGGGCGAACAGGCTTAGATGGTGGGGTCATGTTACACGCATGGGAGAAGCAAGGTTACCCAAGAGACTCATGGATTCAGCAGTAGAGGGTAGGAGGAGTCGGGGCAGACCGAGGAGAAGGTACCTGGATTCGGTTAAGAATGATTTTGAAGTAATAGGTTTAACATCAGAAGAGGCACCAATGTTAGCGCTGAATAGGGGATCATGGAGGAACTGTATAAGGGGGGCTATGCTCCAGACTGAACACTGAAAGGCATAATCAGTCTTAAATGATGATGATGATGATGATGAGAAATCTCAGTGCTATCAGAGCTGTTTTCAGTTCGTATAGGATGACTGTGCGGGTTCGGTGTATCGGAATCTTTTTGTGTTTGCTTGTATTAAATAAACGGTGAATTGAACATAAAATATTTTCTTCCCCTTGCGTAGCCCGTTAATTTGGAACTGTTTTTGCCGCGCGGGATTAGCCGAGCGGTCTTGGGCGCTGCAGTCATGGCCTGTGCGGCTGGTCCCGGCGGAGGTTCGAGTCCTCCCTCGGGCATGGGTGTGTGTCTTTGTCCTTAGGATAATTTAGGTTAAGTAGTGCGTAAGCTTAGGGACTGATGACCTTAGCAGTTAAGTCCCATAAGATTTCACACACATTTGAACATTTTTTTTTGGAACTGTTTTTGGCATTATCCTGACGGGCTGACTTGTTAGACAGAACGTAGATAATAATATGCTGTTCACATAAAAAGACATCTGCATATCTACTGGTCTTCTGAATATGCTTTCTGTTGAGTTGGCAGAAGAGCCAACATCGCGTTACTAGTGGAGGCCGAAATGCAGCACGCGGTTTAGCTCATGCAGGCTGGCGTGAGGAGTGAAGAACTATACTGACGTGAGGTCTGGAATGAGAATTCAGAAAGCGGACGTAATTAGTTTGATACTTAACTTTATTCCATTTATGATAAACGTCGCTCTTGGCGGTACATGATTCACAATATCAATAGTAACTGAATATGGCGCCTTGCTAGGTCGTAGCAAATGACGTAGCTGAAGGCTATGCTAAACTGTCATCTCTGCAAATGAGAGCGTATGTAGACAGTGAACCACGGCTAGTAAAGTTGGCTGTACAACTGGGGCGAGTGCTAGGAAGTCTCTCTAGACTAGACCTGCCGTGTGGCGGCGCTCGGTCCGCAATCACTGACAGTGGCGACACGCGGGTCCGACGCATACTAACGGACCGCGGCCGATTTAAAGGCTACCACCTGGCGGTGACACCACACTTCCTAGGATGATGCTTTCGTGGCTTAGGATTTTCTGTACTGGTGCTGAAAGTATTAGTCTGAGCGGTTTCACGAATTTTGTCTGAAGTATCACAAATGTTGCTTGATAGTGTACGGTCAACTGGGCCAGAAGATAATTTTTTTTATGGAATCAGCTGTCAATTGCAATTTCCTATCGTAATCAGAGTGCATATGCTGTTCGTTAGAATTGGAAGTGGGCTGTTGAAATCAATTCGAACTGTTGTGACCATCATACTTACGGGCTGTGACGTCAGATTGGGCTGGCTTATCGTCTATAATAAAACTCTGTTTGCTCAAAATAACATCTGCATCCGTGCTGAAGTTCTGAATGTGACTTCCACGAAGCTACTGTGTTTTTCTTTTCTGTTCTGACCGTAGGTTGTCATGATTGTACGTAGCTGCTTTGAAAGAGATAATCGGCATGGTGATATATTGATTGGTTTCACAGGAATCCGCAGCAATAGTAGATCGAACAGAAGTGTTGTTAGAAAAATTTTGCTTCTCAGAACGGACTGCTAAGTATGTCAGTGGGCTGTGAGGGGTATAGATAGTTTGCTTTTGCGCAGTATTAGTTGCACAATTCAAAGATTCAGTGTAAGGGAAATCGTCTTGTTCTTCAAAAAATTTAGCCTTGTGACGCAGTGACGGTGTAATATTTCTGGTATTCGGCACGGAAGGAAACAAACTCAGCTCTTTGTTGAGACTGAATGTGGCATCTGATGTTTGATTGTTCGTATCATTAATCTGAGTGTTATTTGTTGAGGTTTGATTTGCTGTATGAATTTGGTTTGTAAATCTATCGGTGGGAAATAGCATTTATCAGCGCAGAGGATGACTGAAGCGGAAGAGTTTGCACGCAATGAAGCAGAAATCTGTGGTGTGAACGGAAGGTTTTCATGACAAAAGGCGGCGTTGTGTGTACCATTTTTGGGTTGACAGAAAACTTCTTTACTGTTAGTGTCATCATGCTTAATGTGGGGCTTGATAAGTTCACTGGTAATCGTTTCAGACTGCATGGGCGACTCAACAGGCCGGTCATGAGCGTCGCTCCAGACGGTATTGTCGTTAGTATCAATGAAACATAATGATAGGACGTCTGTTAAGACATCACGGAATGACTTCCATGGTACTAGAGGGAGCTGCAGAGATCAAAAACTATAGAGGAAGACAGAGATTGGAATACATTCAGTAGATTATTGAGCATGTAGGTTGCAACTGCTACTCTGAGATGTAGAGGTTGGCACAGGAGAGGAATTCGTGGCGGGCTGCATCACAGCAGTCAGAAGACTGATGACTCAAGAAAAGAAGAAGAAGAAGAAGAAGAAGAAGAAGAAGATGAAGAAGAAGAAGAAATGGACGTGTCATTCAGGTGTCCATATCTGAGGTGGGCAGCGATGTTGCAGGTTGAAAGTTACTCTACCTCTTTAGCTTTTACTCGTGAGGACATAGCAAGTTGAGACTCTGGTATTAATGCCCTGAAAATATTCCGCGTTACGAAACTAGACCCATGAGTGAACGACAATATCTTCCTTTACCATTAGTTTTATCCCCATGGCCCCAAATAGATGGAGGGGTTGGGGGGCTGTCAGCGGTAGAATTTCCAGTCTTCAGCCAAGTACATTTTTGAAAGGGTGACAATAATGAGATAAAGAACATAAGGACTGTTTGACTGTTTAAAATTAACCAGAATCATAGTGACACATCTAAAAAAGGAAGATACATACATTTTAAAAACATATTAGATAATGGTGAAATTCTTCTAGGAGAAAGCAATGATGCACTGCACTTTCTCTGAAAATCTGAAGCACCTGTACCAGGAGGAAAATATATTGGGAGGAAAGAATATGTTACACAGGGTTAAGGGGTGAGGAAAACTATGGAGATGAGAGTGGGTATTCGGGTGACTAGTGGGAAGAGATAAATTGGGAAAAATAGAGGGTGGAGAGGTGTTTGGTGTGTGGGTAGTGCTGTCTTAACAAGAGGAAAGGGATGGGGGTGGATGGAGAATGATAGCCAGAGAGCAGCCATGATGTGGAGTGGGACAGGTGGGGAAGCACTGAGTTTGATGGGAGTGATGAATATTGGGACAGATCCGATTGCCTGGGAGAGGGAGTTGGTTGAAGTTTCGTTCAGAAAGGATATAGAATGTGTGTAGGTTTAGGGATGTTGGGACATGTTTGTATAGGTGCAGCAGCATACCACGGTTGGTGAATAGAAGGGAGAGGTTTTAGGATTCTAATTAAAGGATAGTGTTGGAGATGCGAAGATGTTCGATGTGGGCGAGAAAGGATGGGAATTTGATGAGATGGTAGAGGATTCATTTGGGGAATGGTAAACTGATGCAGTTGCAGTGCATGGCGTTCGAGCATTCTGAGGGACTTGTAGAGCTTCGATGGGGTGGAGATCCATGCAACCTTTGTGTAGCAGAATATAACTTGGATCAGGGTTTTGTAGGTGTGGAGAGTAGTAGAGGTTCGTAACCTCAAAGTTTGGCCTTTTAGTAATTTTAGTCTATTGTGGGTTTTCTGTTGGATAGTTAAGCGGTCTGGTTTCTTCATTAGTTGCCAGTTGAGGGTTAGCCTAAGATATAATTAACTGGATAGGACAGTCATAAATGGTAAGGTAGAAATCATGGAGATGGAAGGTGCAGGGGATTCGCTCTATAATTACTGCTTGGGGTTTGTAGAGGTTGATCTTGAGGAACCATGAATTAAACTGGTTGAGGTGGATTTTGAGGTTCTTTCTGATTTCCAGGGTGTAGAGTAGAGGGCGAGGAGTGTGGTGTCACCGGCACACCGAAGGCGGACTGGTTGGGATGTTTTGGGCTTATCCACAGTGTGTAGGAGGTAAAGGACAGTAGAGAGAATTGAGCCTTAGGACAGTCCTGCAGTCTCTATGGAAGCTATGGGAATTAGTACTGTTGATAGTGACAAAGAATGGCCGAGTAGATAGGAAGGATACAATAAGGCAGACATAGTTAAGTAGAAGGGTATATGTCTAGAGTATGAAAAGAAGACTGTAATGCCATTCATGGTCGTAGGCTTTCTCTAGATCGAAGGAAACAAAAATAGCGGATTTATGGGTGTTAAGCTGTTGAGAGGTGCAGGAGCTAATCATCAGAGCAGAAATATGGGTGGAAGCCACAGTGGTTAATGGGGAGGAGTTGGTGTTGGTTCAGGTGTATTTGCTGATGGCGTGTCAGTGAACCTTGGAGTAGTAGTAAGGGATGTGGGATATGAGGGGGGAGGGGGTGGGAGAGTATGGCACAGCAAGGCTATAAGGTCTTGGTAAGAATGTGGGTGAATTTAGCATCTGACAAGATCTGCTGCAGAAAGAATGTGGCATCAGGAATATCGTCAGGTTGCTGAAAGGTAGTGGCTTCCAATCTGGGTTCCTATGGACTCCCAGTAGGCATTCCAGATTGTGCAGGAGTAGTCGTGAAGAACTCTTGGATGGAGACTGGGATGGGGCACTTGGGGATGGGGCAGTGTGTAGAAGATAGTGAAGAGAACTGGTAAATGGTCACTTCTAACTGAATTGAAGATTATGCAGTGAGGCGTTCAAGAACGTTGGAAGATGCTACGATGACATTGGGGATCGTGCTGCTTTCAGTATGGGTGTGGTGTGATGCAGAGACAATGTCACATTGCAGGGAGGGGTGGTGTGGGACTCGTCACAGGTGTTGTAGGTATAAGGGGGTGCTAGGTTAGGGCACTGTTTAAGAAAACTGGAGGCTTTCCTGTGCAGACAGGTAGATGGGTTTTTACAATCTGCATTAAGATGATTATTGTAACAGAAACGTTTTTGGCAGCAGAAGGAGTGAGGATGGGATTTGGAAGGAGTGGGTGAGCTGTTGGTGTTTCGACGTTTTGTAGGTTTCTTAACAGCTGTTGGAGGAAGGATAGTTGTAGGATGGGAGTAGTGGGATCTGACGTTGTTGATGATTACTTGGGACTTGTGTTGGTCCTCGAGCATGACTTGTGTTGGGCAGTATGGTGTTGCTCAACGAACCGATGCTAGTGATGTCATCTGTTGCACCTGCTGCTCGGTGGGCTGTGAGTCATGACTGAAAGAGAAGAGGTAGGGTTAGCTGGGGAAAGAGACAGATGTTTGTGTTACTGCTGTGGTGGGACAAAAGACTGTAGGAAAGGCGGGTAGATGTAGAGGGTTCGTTAGAGGACATGGTCCGTGCGGTTATAGTGGAAGCAGAAGATGGTGAGGTACAGATGATTGTAGTGCGGGATGGTCCATGATGGTGGACAATGATGAAAGGCGTTGTTTGATGGGGGCAGCCGCCGACGTGGCTTTAGGATGAAGGAGACAGACTGCAGTGGCGTTGTGAAATTATGAAAATTAAGTCAGTGTGACAAGGATGGTATTAGTGGCGACAGTGCACCATGAAATATGCTCATTATTTTTTATATAGTGTACTTAGCGTATTTCGTGACAGTACCTTTTCCGTGAAATGTTTGCAAGATGGTATTTGTCTTGACTTCAGTCGTCTATTGGAAGTATGATTCCACTATGCAGTTTCGTCGGCTGCAGAAATGACCTGGTTCAATGCGTTTGCCTCATTTTTGGTGCTTCAAATACCATTTCTTCGAATATGGTTTCTTCTTAAAGTTTATATAAAAAGGTAGTAACATAATTCATTTTTCCTGTTCACTAGCAAATTATTTATAACGGCGACCTGCACATTGTTCTACCGTCAACACAAACCAAGAGTTCACTGCCGACTGACTACAGTCAAAGACGACTCCAGCGTCAAAGACATTTTACACAACACACAAGCTTCCACTTGTAATCAGTCTCTTTGATATTCTTCATCACATCTACGAATAGTAATCAATGCTGTCACTCTCAAAAATATAAGTAAATTAGCATAATATAAGGCAAATTACAATTTAAAAAATTCTGACAAAAATATAAGAAAACATTTACAATTTGGTATCGACAAATCCGGTAGAAAATAACATATCTCCCAGATCCATTACAATCGCCGAGATGGTGCATGATGACGACAACAAAGTCTGGGGTGAGGTGACGACAGCAAATGAGAACGGCGGCTGGGGTGGTAGTGACAAGCAGGCGACGAAATGGCGATGACTGGGTGTTGGAGGTGAGAACAGGCAGAGAAGATGCGGGCTGGGGATCACTGTCGATGGCCAGCGATGAGGGAGAGGTCTGGATGCGACAGTGATGACTGGCAACAAAAGTGATAACAGGCAGTGAAGGCAGTGATGGGTAGCGAGGACTGGCAGCAAAGGCGACGACGATGACGGGCAGAAAGGCTTGCCGGCAAAGGTGATGACACAGACGGCGGAAACCTTTCCATATCGAGATTCCAACCACGAGACCAGCTCAGGCCGGTGTTGCTCCCGTGTAAAAGAGGCGTTCAAAACTCGGATGTCACTGAACGACAAAGTGCTCAGACTATTTACAATGAAATTTGAGGTAGGGAGATAACTTTCAGTGCTCCAAGGAAGAACAGGGTGCCTAGAACGTAGAGTAAATGAACATAAATCGCGACCAGGATTCTCAGCTGTTGTAATACAGTCTGCCAACGAAATTACCAGGAAAGGTATGTAACATGCCGATGGAACTGCAGTCTTCTAACACCTATCGTAAAGAAAATGATACATATGAAAGCAATATCTCGAAGTATTCATTGCTGCAGCATGTTTATTGAACGCACCTTATTTGGCTGAAAACCGTACATAAAAACGTGAAATAATATGATTATCGAATGTAGTTTAAGGATTATTAGTTCTGCTGACGGCAGTTTGTGTCAAATAAATTGTCCTAGTACATGGAGCTTGCACGAACAAGTGCTAAATGAGCGCATGTGCAAACGAGCATTATACACTCCTGGAAATGGAAAAGAGAACACATTGACACCGGTGTGTCAGACCCACCATACTTGCTCCGGACACTGCGAGAGGGCTGTACAAGCAATGATCACACGCACGGCACAGCGGACACACCAGGAACCGCGGTGTTGGCCGTCGAATGGCGCTAGCTGCGCAGCATTTGTGCACCGCCGCCGTCAGTGTCAGCCAGTTTGCCGTGGCATACGGAGCTCCATCGCAGTCTTTAACACTGGTAGCATGCCGCGACAGCGTGGACGTGAACCGTATATGCAGTTGACGGACTTTGAGCGAGGGCGTATAGTGGGCATGCGGGAGGCCGGGTGGACGTACCGCCGAATTGCTCAACACGTGGGGCGTGAGGTCTCCACAGTACATCGATGTTGTCGCCAGTGGTCGGCGGAAGGTGCACGTGCCCGTCGACCTGGGACCGGACCGCAGCGACGCACGGATGCACGCCAAGACCGTAGGATCCTACGCAGTGCCGTAGGGGACCGCACCGCCACTTCCCAGCAAATTAGGGACACTGTTGCTCCTGGGGTATCGGCTAGGACCATTCGCAACCGTCTCCATGAAGCTGGGCTACGGTCCCGCACACCGTTAGGCCGTCTTCCGCTCACGCCCCAACATCGTGCAGCCCGCCTCCAGTGGTGTCGCGACAGGCGTGAATGGAGGGACGAATGGAGACGTGTCGTCTTCAGCGATGAGAGTCGCTTCTGCCTTGGTGCCAATGATGGTCGTATGCGTGTTTGGCGCCGTGCAGGTGAGCGCCACAATCAGGACTGCATACGACCGAGGCACACAGGGCCAACACCCGGCATCATGGTGTGGGGAGCGATCTCCTACACTGGCCGTACACCACTGGTGATCGTCGAGGGGACACTGAATAGTGCACGGTACATCCAAACCGTCATCGAACCCATCGTTCTACCATTCCTAGACCGGCAAGGGAACTTGCTGTTCCAACAGGACAATGCACGTCCGCATGTATCCCAGGCCACCCAACGTGCTCTAGAAGGTGTAAGTCAACTACCCTGGCCAGCAAGATCTCCGGATCTGTCCCCCATTGAGCACGTTTGGGACTGGATGAAGCGTCGTCTCACGCGGTCTGCACGTCCAGCACGAACGCTGGTCCAACTGAGGCGCCAGGTGGAAATGGCATGGCAAGCCGTTCCACAGGACTACATCCAGCATCTCTACGATCGTCTCCATGGGAGAATAGCAGCCTGCATTGCTGCGAAAGGTGGATATACACTGTACTAGTGCCGACATTGTGCATGCTCTGTTGCCTGTGTCTATGTGCCTGTGGTTCTGTCAGTGTGATCATGTGATGTGTCTGACCCCAGGAATGTGTCAATAAAGTTTCCCCTTCCTGGGACAATGAATTCACGGTGTTCTTACTTCAATTTCCAGGAGTGTAGTTCATAGGACTAAAAATGTCTTCGTGAGGAAAATAATGAGTGAATGTGAAATCTTATGGGACTTAACTGCTAAGGTCATCAGTCCCTAAGCTTACACACTACTAACCTAAATTACCCTTCGGTCAAACACACACACCCATGCCCGAGGGAGGACTCGAACCTCCGCCGGGACCAGCCGCACAGTCCATGACTGCAGCGCCTAAAACCGCTCGGCTAATCCCACGCGGCAGGAAAATAATGCATGAGATATTTGACTTTATATTCAATTAATATTAAGAAAAAAGTTACGAAAGCTCCTGAACAACACACAAAAATGTCCTTAGACCTCATGGCTATACAGTAACACGCATTTACAAAGACAGAGTAATAGCCACATTTGCTCCCTAATCCTCGTAATACTATTTAGAGTGTGGAAGAGTAGTGTGAAAGAGGACCGATATTCTCGGATGACTCAGTGAAAAACAGATATTTATTGGTTCAAATGGCTCTGAGCACTATGGGACTTAACATCTATGGTCATCAGTCCCCTAGAACTTAGAACTACTTAAACCTAACTAACCTAAGGATAGCACACAACACCCAGCCATCACGAAGCAGAGAAAATCCCCGACCCCGCCGGGAATCGAACCCGGGAACCCGGGCGTGGGAAGCGAGAACGCTACCGCACGACCACGAGATGCGGGCCAGATATTTGTTCTCGGCTATTAAAGCAAAGGCGCGAATCGAACGAAGAACTAACCTCACTTCCATGAAGATCAATGCACAACTGCAGAGCAAGCTACGGAAATGAATCGAAAAATCAAGTAATACATAATTATGTTGGTTCAGTGAAAGCAAACCACAACCTCACCAGTAATCCTGAGGATTCGAAATGTCCATCTCAGTACTGTAACACACAAGATATACAGAGCTATTCAAAAAGATGGAACATACTTCAAACATTTATTGCTTCCAACGTATAAAAGATAGAAACACAATTCCATCGTTCCTGGAAAGAGAAAAGATCAAAATTCTCTAATCGCTTCAGACTTTACCTGAATGACACCATTCCGCGACGTTGGGTCGGACGAGTAGGAGCAGAAGGTGAACGTCATCGCCGGTGGCCTCCCAGGTCTCCAGACCCCACACCTTGTGGCTTTTATCCGTGAGGTTACGTAAAAGACCGCGGTTTTGTCCGTCCTATGCCTGACACTCTTGGAAGTCTGCGACATCGCATTGTTGAAGCTGTGAATTCGATAACGAGGGGTTAGCTGCTGCGTATGTGGCAGAAAATGAGCCACCGTTTTGACATTTGTCGTGTAACACATGGTGCTCACGTAGAGTCTATAAAAATTTGAACTTTTCTCTTCCCAGGAACGTTGGAGCGTGTTTATATCTTTTGTAGTTTGGGAGCAATAAACGTTTCAAATCTGTTCCTTCTTTCTCGATAGCGCTGTACATCTACACAAGCTGTCAGCAAGCGGCACGGCGTTCACGATGACAGGCTGACAGGATGAGAAGCCCGGCAGGTCACGCTACCCAATCAAACACGAAACTCGGCGCCTAGTATCACTGGCTGTATAGACTTGACGCCAAAAGTACTGCTTAAAGACGTGCTTCTCATTAATCAGTGAAAGATAAGGCTATTTTAGCAGACAAAAACATGGACTACAGAGGCTTTAATTCATACGGATGTTTGACAGACTGTGTACAGATACAAGACATGAAAATATTTTATAACAGGCAGCTTTGTAGGTTAAGTACACTAGTATGAAAAACAAGTATTTGTTTCATCATATCCAGAGAGAGAGAGAGAGAGAGAGAGAGAGAGAGAGAGAGAGAGAGAGGGAGGGAGGGAGACTACAAATCGGGAGATGAATCCAGAGGCATAACAATATAAAAATACAACCTATTCTTCATAAGAATCAAACAAAACAAATAACATGTGGATTTTGTTTCACTTTCAATGATTTTAGAGAGTTTATACAGTGTGAAATTAAATTTCTACACTGATAAATTTTGTTTATTGTGTACAATTTTCTACATCGGTACATTTCATTTAAGTAATATTTTTCAGCAATGCTTCATTTTTATCAAATCTTCTTACAAAATTTTAAAATTTTCTAAATATGTGAAAAAAAAATTGCAGAAAGATACTTTATGAAGTGTGGCAATTGAGAGGTCCAGGGCAGCTCTGCCAGGGACGCAAGATCATCTACGTATGGCTCTGTCAACCAATATCTATTCCGTTTACACTGGGGTTGATACACGAGAGACGAGATACTTCAGGTAACTCGAGGGGAGGGGGGGGGGGAAGAATTTAGACAAATCCTTAGCAGTGAGATCAGCGATCATACTGATCAAGGACAGTACCTCCCTTTCCACACCGACAATGAGTTTGCCTGCTGTTCAGATGCTCGTGGATGTTAACATCAGCGTGGGGTGGCGCACTGTCGTATTGAAACGATATTGATTCATGGACAAAAGTTTACAGCCTTCAGCAGCTGTGTCAAAACGTCTCGAATGGGTACTCGGAGAACTTTCGCATGGTATAACCCTACGCACAGACAGTTGGGGTAACAGGTTGGCGACAGGAAGGGCATCTAGCCACTCAATAAATTAGCCATGCCAGGTCCGTTAATAACCACGCCGACCCTGCGCCGATGCTCGACAAAGGCACAAGAAAAAGGAGGAGAAACGCGAAATGAGTGTGAGGCAAAGTGAGAATAAACGCCAAAATGAATGCAGGGAGCTGAGATGTAGTGTGAAGACGGAGTCGGCAACAGGTTGGCATTCATCTGCCTGGCTGCTCACCGCCTCACCACTACGTCTTCAGTGGTGGCTGGCATGTAGATCAGTACTCCTCTCTCGTTCATTCGCTATACTTCATTATTGCAGTTTCCCAACACTCGCTGCAGTCTCTCAAGCGTTTGTCTGCATTCCTGATTTGCAAGAAAGCAACCACAGAACAGCAAGTCCAGTTGTTTTTAACGGGAAAGCCTATGCTCCGCTCAAGTGTTTGAAGGTGTTCGTGACCTAGCGGCATCCCTCGTACCGTCCGACAGACTTTGCGTTGCGTCCAAAGAAGTTACTGCGTGTAAACACTTCAGTTAAGCCAACTCTGTCTGGCTTTTGGGAAAGTCTCTTGCACTAGATGTATCTTATACAGGGTGTTTCAAAAATGACCGGTATATTTGAAACGGTAATAAAAACTAAACGAGCAGTGATAGAAATACACCGTTTGTTGCAATATGCTTGGGACAACAGTACATTTTCAGGCAGACAAACTTTCTAAATTACAGTAGCTACAATTGTCAACAACAGATGGCGCTGCGGTCTGGGAAACTCTATAGTACGATATTTTCCACATATCCACCATGCGTAGCAATAATATGGCGTAGTCTCTGAATGAAATTACCCGAAACCTTTGACAACGTGTCTGGCGGAATGGCTTCACATGCAGATGAGATGTACTGCTTCAGCTGTTCAATTTTTTGTGGATTCTGGCGGTACACCTGGTCTTTCAAGTGTCCCCACAGAAAGAAGTCACAGGGGTTCATGTCTGGCGAATAGGGAGGCCAATCCACGCCGCCTCCTGTATGTTTCGGATAGCCCAAAGCAATCACACGAACATCGAAATATTCATTCAGGAAATTAAAGACGTCGGCCGTGCGATGTGGCCGGGCACCATCTTGCATAAACCACGAGGTGTTCGCAGTGTCGTCTAAGGCAGTTTGTACCGCCACAAATTCACGAAGAATGTCCAGATAGCGTGATGCAGTAATCGTTTCGGATCTGAAAAATGGGCCAATGATTCCTTTGGAAGAAATGGCGGCCCAGACCAGTACCTTTTGAGGATGCAGGGACGATGGGACTGCAACATGGGGCTTTTCGGTTCCCCATATGCGCCAGTTCTGTTTATTGACGAAGCTGTCCAGGTAAAAATAAGCTTCGTCAGTAAACCAAATGCTGCCCACATGCATATCGCCGTCATCAATCCTGTGCACTATATCGTTAGCGAATGTCTCTCGTGCAGCAACGGTAGCGGCGCTGAGGGGTTGCCGCGTTTGAATTTTGTATGGATAGAGGTGTAAACTCTGGCGCATGAGACGATACGTGGACGTTGGCGTCATTTGGACCGCAGCTGCAACACGGCGAACGGAAAACCGAGGCCGCTGTCGGATCACCTGATGCACTAGCTGCGCGTTGCCCTCTGTGGTTGCCGTACGCGGTCGCCCTACCTTTCCAGCACGTTCATCTGTCACGTTCCCAGTCCGTTGAAATTTTTCAAACAGATCCTTTATTGTATTGCTTTTCGGTCCTTTGGTTACATTAAACCTCCGTTGAAAACTTCGTCTTGTTGCAACAACACTGTGTTCTAGGCGGTGGAATTCCAACACCAGAAAAATCCTCTGTTCTAAGGAATAAACCATGTTGTCTACAGCACACTTGCACGTTGTGAACAGCACACGCTTACAGCAGAAAGACAACGTACAGAATGGCGCACTCACAGACTGCGTTGTCTTCTATATCTTTCACATCACTTGCAGTGCCATCTGTTGTTGAAAATTGTAACTACTGTAATTTCGAAAGGTTGTCCGCCTGAAAATGTACTGTTGTCCCAAGCATATTGCAACAAACAGTGTATTTCTATCGCTGCTCGTTTAGTTTTTATTGCCGTTTCAAATATACCGGTCATTTTTTAAACACCCTGTATGTTCCTCTCATCTGTAGCAGCTGTTGGAAAAATATTGCAGTTTTTAGTCTTGTATAAACCCCCATTAAATTGTACGCAGTACTGAGGGATATTGTGTGCTTTTGAAGCATGCCATGTAGATGACGTCGACAGTTGTTCAACGGCATATTTTGTGCGGAATCAGTGTTTTATTCATGGTCCTGTCTCGAGGCCGTTTGGCCCAGGAACACAGATGCCATGAAGAATTTCTGACCGCGACAGCTTGTGACACGTGACGTCGCCTTTCTTTTATGGCAAGTGGGGTGATACAGGATGTTTCGCAATTCATGTTACACATTTCTAGAGGCTGTAGAGGGGAATTCGTAGACCAAGTTTTACGTAGGAAACCATGTCTGGAATCGTCATCAATTGAGGCTACAGAGCATGTAAGTAACAGGCACCGATGACTGTAGAGGTGCGTATACACAGCGTGATTCCGTGATTATGTTAAAAAATGTCAAGAATGATGGAGGTGGACAAATATAGCAATTTGAGGTAAGGGTCCCTAGTTCGGAAACGAACAAGTCGAAAGTTTACAAGCGGTAATCATTATGATAGCTCTTACAATGGAATACAAGTACCAGTACTATTGCCGGCCGGTGTGGCCGAGCTGTTCTAGGCGCTAGAGTCTGGAACGGCGCGACCAAATGGTTCAAATGGCTCTGAGCACTATGGGACTTAACATCTATGGTCATTAGCCCCTAGAACTTAGAACTACTTAAACCTAACTAACCCAAGGACATCACACAACGCCCAGTCATCACGAGGCAGAGAAAATCCCTGACCCCGCCGGGAATCGAACCCGGGAACCCGGGCATGGGAAGCGAGAACGCTATCGCACGACCACGAGCTGCGGGCAACGGCGCGACTGCTACAGTCGCAGGTTCGAATCCTGCCTCGGGCATGGATGTGTGTGATGTCCTTAGTTTAGTTAGGTGTAAGTAGTTCTAAGTTCTAGGGGACTAATGACCTTAGAAGTTACGTCCAATAGTGCTCAGAACCATTTGCACCATTTGAACCAGTACCATTGTCGCTAAGACTGGAGGGTAAGAAACATTCAGAGGTGGTAGTATGGACTAAGACAAGAAGAAATTTCGATTGGCCATGGGCTCTAAAATGCATGAGGAGCTACGAGCATTTGATCATCTTCGCTAGTGTGAGAGACATCTCCTATGTTGAACAAGTACTCAAAGCACTTAAGCTATGCATTTCATATCCCATCTTTACCAGAAATTTTTACTTGTTTTGGTTTATACTAACACCTCTGAAAGTTACCAACCTACTGTCTTAGCAACAATAATATCCAGTGCATGTATTCCACTGACAGCAATATCAGAACAGTTTCGTTTATAATTTTCGACTCGTTCGTTTCCAGTACAGGGACCCTTACCTCAAAACGGACACATCTCTTCTTCTGCATCATCCTTGGAAGTTTGCAACATCACTATGGAATCATCGTGTATATACATACATGTACAGGTGCTGGCATATGTAACTTTGACACTCTGTAGTGTCATTGGTTGACATTTCTGAACATGGGTTATGTGCTGGTGTAAGCTGTCGCCAGCACACTGGTCGGCAAAGACGAAGCGCGATGATCGATAGTAGACGCTGGATCAAGTCCGCCCATCACTAAAGAGGTCAGAGACACACCGACAGGCAACGCGCCGTCAACGCCCTGTCTACAGCAAGTGTTTAGGCCGCAGCCGCTGACCGGAGAGCCTTACTGATTCACTAACTCACTCCTCCAGTTTAGTGCCTGTCAGTATACTCGCGGAGCGGTTACAGTTCATCGCAGGTTACACCAGTACATAGCGATCAGATTAGTGCCTACAGAGTGACTAGCAGTGGGACTTAAGTTTGTGATAGCAAGGTTACCGATATTGTCTCCAGGAGGACTATTACTGATGAACTTGTACCATAGAATATGGGCTCTTTTCCAGTTAAGTAAATACTCATGTAAATAAAGAACTGTGTTAATTCAAGTGTGCATTTGAGTTGCAGAAAGAGGATATCAGCCACCCATAACAACGTCCCCTCCCTTGCTTCCTAGCAGTATAAGAACCAACAGGTTCCTATGTAAAACTTGTTCAAGTCCCCTCTAAAACCTCTAGGAGCGTGTAACATCAGTTGTGAAGCACCCCGTATATCTCGTACTGGCATCATCGTAAACACTTTCTGCAACATCTGAGCTATCAAACCACGTGGCTGTGTCATATATCAGGACATAACAAACAGCCCGACTCGTCATACGAAGCCTGCAGATCGTGGGCAAAAATTTTGGTTACGTTACAATGTTGCAACACAATTAAGCAGGAATTATTAACATAACTTCATAAATGTGCAAAAAGCCTTTTAGAGAGTCTGGAGCTATGCAACTGCTAAGAGTAGTAATTATGAAGTTCTGTAAAACATTTAAAGTACCAGACGCATCCATGTGATTCCGCAAAAAATGTGGAACTTGCAGAGAGTACGTAGTACTGGAAGTAACATACACTCCTGGAAATTGAAATAAGAACACCGTGAATTCATTGTCCCAGGAAGGGGAAACTTTATTGACACATTCCTGGGGTCAGATACATCACATGATCACACTGACAGAACCACAGGCACATAGACACAGGCAACAGAGCATGCACAATGTCGGCACTAGTACAGTGTATATCCACCTTTCGCAGCAATCCAGGCTGCTATTCTCCCATGGAGACGATCGTAGAGATGCTGGATGTAGTCCTGTGGAACGGCTTGCCATGCCATTTCCACCTGGCGCCTCAGTTGGACCAGCGTTCGTGCTGGACGTGCAGACCGCGTGAGACGACGCTGCATCCAGTCCCAAACATGCTCAATGGGGGACAGATCCGGAGATCTTGCTGGCCAGGGTAGTTGACTTACACCTTCTAGAGCACGTTGGGTGGCACGGGATACATGCGGACGTGCATTGTCCTGTTGGAACAGCAAGTTCCCTTGCCGGTCTAGGAATGGTAGAACGATGGGTTCGATGACGGTTTGGATGTACCGTGCGCTATTCAGTGTCCCCTCGACGATCACCAGTGGTGTACGGCCAGTGTAGGAGATCGCTTCCCACACCATGATGCCGGGTGTTGGCCCTGTGTGCCTCGGTCGTATGCAGTCCTGATTGTGGCGCTCACCTGCACGGCGCCAAACACGCATACGACCATCATTGGCACCAAGGCAGAAGCGACTCTCATCGCTGAAGACGACACGTCTCCATTCGTCCCTCCATTCACGCCTGTCGCGACACCACTGGAGGCGGGCTGCACGATGTTTGGGTGTCAGCGGAAGACGGCCTAACGGTGTGCGGGACCGTAGCCCAGCTTCATGGAGACGGTTGCGAATGGTCCTCGCCGATACCCCAGGAGCAACAGTGTCCCTAATTTGCTGGGAAGTGGCGGTGCGGTCCCCTACGGCACTGCGTAGGATCCTACGGTCTTGGCGTGCATCCGTGCGTCGCTGCGGTCCGGTCCCAGGTCGACGGGCGCGTGCACCTTCCGCCGACCACTGGCGACAACATCGATGTACTGTGGAGACCTCACGCCCCACGTGTTGAGCAATTCGGCGGTACGTCCACCCGGCCTCCCGCATGCCCACTATACGCCCTCGCTCAAAGTCCGTCAACTGCACATACGGTTCACGTCCACGCTGTCGCGGCATGCTACCAGTGTTAAAGACTGCGATGGAGCTCCGTATGCCACGGCAAACTGGCTGACACTGACGGCGGCGGTGCACAAATGCTGCGCAGCTAGCGCCATTCGACGGCCAACACCGCGGTTCCTGGTGTGTCCGCTGTGCCGTGCGTGTGATCATTGCTTGTACAGCGCTCTCGCAGTGTCCGGAGCAAGTATGGTGGGTCTGACACACCGGTGTCAATGTGTTCTTTTTTCCATTTCCAGGAGTGTATTAAGTATATGTAAGGAATGATAATTACAGACCAAAAACTGGATGGAGGGCTTGTTAATTGAGCAACTATAGATGCATGAACAGCAAATCCTAGAGCCTAATAGCATGTTATGTGGTAAATGGAGCAGCAGACAGTTATCACACAAAACAGACTGATCTCTGAATTTACCCTGACTGTTTCACAACACCTATCCGCACAAATGTTACCTGAAAAATCCTTTCTCTCCTCTACATCCTGTGCGAGCACTGCCTTCGTGCCCCATGTTAATGTTGAAACTAGGGTCACTAGCCAATCCAGCACCAGTATTCTAAAATTTATAGGGACGTTCATTTCGTATCAGGAACTACACTATAACACGTTTTGTAGAAGCTTCATTTATCACAAACCTTCTTCTTGTTTTTCTTGTGGCTTTGTTCCGCATCGGCGCAGTGCCGGCATTTTTAGTAACGGATTTGGCATGTCCTCCCTCTCGCCTCCATGTTACCCCTTGGATGGAATATGTGTAACCCAACTGTCTGTATGTAGCGTTATTCACTTGAAAGTAATCTAAATGTTTGAGAATCGTGCCACATCCTTCAGTAACCATGTCGACCCTGCGCGTATGTGGGACAAGGGCACTAGAACGGAATGACTGGTGATCTGCCCGACGACAGGAATTTCCTCTGCTTTTCCAGTGGGCTGGTACCCTTCCTTGCTCCAGCGGTCTACGATAAACTACTACGACTTCTTTCACCTAATTTCTATAGAACCTCATAGGTATAACATCCTGTCTGCTTGCCTTTCCACTTCTGAGAGAATTTAGTTCCTGCCGTGAACACTTATCTCATTATCTGTCCTTTTGGCATTCGTGTGATGATGGACAAGGGGAGCAATATTATGATCACCTGCGGTGAAACATTTTCTGAAGGCCGAATTTAGTATTTCAGCCTCCTGTCTATCACCTACTGTTACAGTGCAAGCACAGTAGCTAAGCGACTTAATCGATGAGTTCGAACCGCATACTACTTCACATAAGACCAAAATTTCTAAAAATTTTAAGTGAGATAGTCTCCTCAGACGGCTGGGTCGGTCATCCAAATATTCTAGATAAAATGGTCTCAAAAACTTGGTTGAACACCCGAAAATAAATCACTGATCAGTAACATCGGAAAAACCAGCGTTGTATTTTCTGTGTGTATCCGCTGGCCGCTAAGTACTTACTACAAACTGCAGTTGCCGGCCGCTGTGGTCGAGCGGTTCTAGGCGCTTCAGTCCTGAACCAAGCGGCTGCTACGGTCGCAGGTTCGGATCCTGCCTCGGGCATGGTTCTGTGTGTTGTCCTTCGGTTAGTTAGGTGTAAGTAGTTCTAAGTCTAGGGGACTGATGACCTCAGATGTTAAGTCTCATAGTGCTTAGATCCATTTGAACCATTTGAAACTGCAGTTACGCTGAGTGGTGGAACCGAGTGAAGTGGCGCAATGCTCTCGTATTCAAGGAACGATAGTTCAGATCCCTGTACAGCCATCGACATTAGCTTCTCTGTGATTCCCCTATGTCGCTCCAGGTGGATGCCAGGATGGTTCATTTGAAAAGGGTATGGTCTATTTGCTACTCCATCCTTTTGTAATCCGAGGTTGTGCTCCGGTTCTAACGACCATGCTGTCGGCGGGACATTCAACTCACTCTTCCTCCCTCCCTTTTGACCGGTGGATGGACGACAGAGCTGATTCACTTTCAGTTTGCAAGTGACGTCACTCGAATCCTATTGGTATGTGCGTTTAAGCACCAATTATCAATATTACAGACGTGTGTGAGTTTTACATGCATGCCAGGACGAAATATCAGTGCTATAATTTAACTTGGTAGTCGCCATTAAATATATACTGGAAGTATTGTCTGTTCAACCGTCCAGTACAAAATTTTCTTGTAGTTAATTCTTTGTGTGAAAGGACTGTACTCTGGTTTTCTACATTCTTATAGGCTCATATACATCACAAGCCTTGAATCGCCGTAAGTCTAATACAATATTGTTCGCTATCTCGATGCCTGGATCTGTGGTTGTGTGAGAGGTTTCACCACATTTGAATTCAGCCGGTTATTTCTAAAAAGTTGAAAATGAAGGGCCAGGCTCTTTATAATTCTTCACTAACTTTGTAAGAAAACTGGAAATTTGTGGTAAGTTCCTATGGGACCAAATTGCTAAGGTCATCGGTCCCTAGGCTTACACACTTCTTAATCCAACACACACCCACGCCACAGGGAGGACTCGAACCTCCGACTGGGGAGCCGCGCGAACCGTGGCAAGGCTCCCTGGACCGCACGGCTACCCCGCGCGGCTAGCTTTGTAAGAATTTAATTGGCGGTAGTAGTTCTCAATGGCCAAGTGAAGTCCAGAGGCAAAGAGGACAGGCATACCACATATCCAGCGATATGATAAAGCTATAACTGATAAAGAACGAAATAGCAGCGTTCTTTCTGACCGAGATAATGGTCTTACTTCAAGGTTCTGATAAGGTCTCCTGGTGTCAGATTACGCACTTCAGAAACATATTCAAGGACCCTGCCCATGCTCTCACCCACGGAACGTCTGGCAATTGATCGAGGTCATCCAGGGGAACCCCCATTACCTTTGGAGAATGAACTACTTGTACTCGAGCTCATGACCTAACTCGATAATGGTCATGTGATACAAAATTGGCAGGGAAACCCTGGAGGAATGGAAGCCCATTAAAATCGCGGAAAAACGATGAACCAATAAGATTCGAACTCCCCTCCTCCTTCTCAGCCTTTATTAATAACTCAACTATATAGGCCTCTTCATTCAAAGGTTGGTGCAAAACAGTCGTGAGAGACTGAGGCCACGTGATGCACACCCTTAGTCTGCCTCTGCGTGATACCTGCATCTATGAGGTATTCATATATTTTCGCCCTGAGCCCCACAAACTCAGAATCTGTGAAAGATTCGCCTCGTCTTTCATCAGAACGATAATCTTCTTAATTTGAGGTGTTATGCGAAATTGGTTATCGGCCGCATATCCAGACGTATCGAATTCTTCGTGACTGTACCGAGTTACTTCATATGGATCACAGCCTTCATCCAGTCGAGGAAACTATCTGTATCCACGTAAAGTAATTTGGTGGCAGCGAATTTTATGTTCGGAAACTCATATTGGAATCGGTACATATGGTGATTGGAAAGACCCATCGATATAGACAGACTTCATGAACTGCACTGAAACTTCGGCCATCTTCAAAGAGACTAGTCCTTCATTTTCCAGTTTTTCTCCGAAATTTCAATTATTGATTCATATGAAAAAATCTTTTTCGAAGTTATACTTTGGGAAATCTGTCTATTCGGTGTTTACATCAAATCACTCCTTCAACAAACAACGCTACTTGAAGGAGTTTCCATTGGTGTTTGTAACAAGTTCTATCCCCAACCTGAAACACTGATGGAAGTTCCGGTTGCGCAGAATAAAGCCCTCCTTATTCCGAAGCGTTATCAATTGCTTTGAGATGCAACTGTCTCACGTTACTTGGCACTCCAGATGCAGCAGCAGGTTGCTGTGCAAATCATGTAAATGGGCGAGATATGCCTGCTTTACCTCCAGAACATATTCTTTACCATGATCTGGAACTATATCAAGGATCTTTTTCTTCAGTCTGGCGGTTTTTTCTTTGGACACCCAGCAGGATCCTTCTAACAGCAGCCTTTGTTGTATAAGATACCTGTAGAGGTTGATAACATCCAAGTGAAGGATGTAACTTGAATCGTGAGATGACCCGTGCTTTGCTGGAGAGAAAAACTGAATACTTAAATGTGGGATAAATTGCTTTAAAAAACATACAAATGATGAACAATCGATTCAGGTGTTAATGTAAATCATACAGATAAAATGTTTGCTGCCTGTGATTAGAAAAATTCTCGTGATTTCATCCGTAGGACCGTCAATATCGCCGGCCGAAGTGGCCGAGCGGTTCTAGGCGGTACAGTCTGGAGCCGCGCAACCGCTACGGTCGCAAGTTCGAATCCTGCCTCGGGCATGGATGTGTGTGATGTCCTTAGGTTAGTTAGGTTTAAGTACTTCTAAATTCTAGGGGACTGATAACCTTAGTAGTTAAGTCTCAGTGCTCAGAGCGATTTGAACCATTTTTTTGAACCACTGTCAATATCCGATTCATGTGTATCGCTGTTTGTTTCTGGAATCCTACCACTTTACATTGCAAATATTATTAAAATTCCAAATATGTATGACTTGCATCTCGGATGTGTTGGGTGAAAATACCACAGCATTCAGAATAAATAACTTTAAAGTTTACTCATGCCCAAGACAACTTCGTGTTCTCACCATGTCTCTCTCTCTCTAGACTGTGCCGCCTTCCCACAATTAAAGCATATGTGATGTCATTTCCTCCCATGTATCTACTCTTTATAGCCCCTCTCTATCGAGTACTCCATCTGTATAACGCTGTTTTTATTTCTAAGTGTGTGTATGATTCCATGCCACTTCCTCCCTCCCCATGTATAAATAATAAACCCAACACAAGTTTTTGTGTTGACTTTGGCACCTAGTACAAAGTGTGCTGACATTTGGAAGAAGGATAGTTTATATACGTTCTCGCTGAGTTGGGACCAGAATCACTTTAGGATGGCAAAAATAGCATCCCATGCGTGATACACAGTACCACAGCACCACCACCATAGGGCGCTGTCGTCCATTCCACGACGTAACCCAAAATGGCTGTCTGGAGGGGAAAATGACTGAGCCTGTACTGGGCTGCTGGAGAGAGGAAGGAGTCTACTTTATTTATTTTGGAAAAAATTTATTTAGGGATGGATTTGAGATAGTATATTTACCGCACTGATACAAAACACATGCTCTGACATGCTTGGGGTCACGCCACACAGCCTACAGACCAGTAAACTACTCATAAATTGCCGAAATAACTCTCTGCAGACACGAAAACAACGAATTTCAGTACACAACACACATATATGCAAACTCCTCTTAAAAAAATGCAGTACACTGATGTGTAGACATGAAATCAAATCGTTAACTGTCCAAATAATGGATAGCATAGCCTACAGACGTGCTCGCAAAATAATGCAACAGACATGTAAACAACATGCGCTGGCACTGCCCGCCGCCCGCTGTCGACTGGACCGCACAGGAGGCTACCAAGCATGCTCCCAGAAGTCGTGATGTGTTAGCAGACGGTTAAGAAGAACAAGAAACGGGTGATTTTTATGCATGATATTGCTCCAGACGGATGGAGTTCGAAGCACTTTACGCAAATCAACTAAGCTATCAACTCTAAAGTCTGGACTCTAGAGTCTGGTATCAGTACCTGGAAGGTATTGGTAAGAGAGAACATAAACACACACACTCCTAAGGCTGCAAAGTTCTGCACTTAAAACAAGCTATAATACAAAATTGTTAAGGCTTGGACACAGCGTGTATAGAAAACCGACACACACGGACCGATACCTGCACAAACTGTCAAACCACCACCCGAGCCAAAAAAGAGGCATGATTAGTACGCTCGTAACGAGAGCAGGACGAATATGTGAGCCTCAACACCTCAAACGAGAAATGCAACACCTGGAAACTGTTCTGAGGAGCAATGGGTATTCCACAAATTACATTAGAAGTGTAACGGAGCCAAACACTCGGCGAAGTAAGGAACCAGAAAAAGAAATGTCGGGTACGGCCTTTCTGCCATACATTCCCAGTGTGACGGACAGAATCGGCCGTATATTGCGCAAACACGGCGTAAAGACGATTTTCAAACCGACAAGGAAGATCAAAGAGTGTCTTAGATCGGCGAACGAGAAAAGAGACCCACTTGCAATGTCGGGAATATACCATATACCTTGCACATGCGGAAAAGTTTATGTCGGAATGACTGGACGATCCATTAACACCAGGATCAAAGAGCATAAGCGACATTGCAGGTTGGGTCAGGTGGAGAAATCGGCCGTGGCAGAGCACGCACTGAATAAGACCGACCACGTAATAAAATTCGCCGACACGGAAGTTCTGTCTGTAGAGAAGCACTATTACACGCGCTTGTTCAGAGAAGCTGTAGAAATCAAAAAACACGCGAACAGTTTCAACAAGAAAGAGGAAAGCCTTAAGGTAAACGGATCCTGGCTTCCCGTACTGCAGCGAACGACCGTCGCAGGTAGCAAGAGGAGAGCCGCACCGGAAATGACCGCGGAGAAGCCCTCGGACGTTGGCGCGCCAGGTACATATAGCCTGCGGCCGCGAGCTCGCCTCCAGTTCACCACCGGCAATGGAGGGTGAAGCTTTGACAATGCCAGCCACTCGTGCTGGCGAAATGTCAGAAAAATCATTAGATGAACGTCGGCCGAAGAACCCGAGACAGAAGCCAATAGGCAGTTTGTCAACAAGCTATAATGTTAGATCGCTTGAGTTTCCAACCTATCAGTCATGTGGAATTCAGTGCTGTTAATATTCCAATGTAAGAAATATATTTCCAGCATATGACATACAGCCTACTTGCAGGTTTCTCTACGATAAACTATGGTATCGAACTGTAAAACGAGAAAACTACTTCCTTAAAATAATAGCTCTGTGTGATTCATGCACAATATAGTTTTCCAGAGATGTACAGCATTCGATCACAGTTCAGAAATTATACTATGCCCACATCAGTCCTATGTAAAATGATCGTTAGTAACGGAGAATACCTCTTACGAGGAAAGAGATAAACGCATAGCGGCAGCGTCTGACACGTGAAATTAGAAGTCATGCCACCACTAACGCCGGCCGCGGTGGCCAAACGGTTCTAGGCGCTTCAGTCCAGAACCGCACCACTGCTACGGTCGCAGGTTCGAATCCTGCCTCGGGCATGGATGTGTGTGGTGTCCTTACGTTAGTTGGGTTTAAATAGTTCTAAGTTCTAGGGGACTGATGACTTCAGATGTTGAGTCCCATAGTGCTTAGAGCCATTTGAACCGCCACTAACTTTGTAAACAGCACATCTGTCAAGCAGATGTATACACAGGTGATTGCAATGTATCACAAACACCTATCGCTAACTTAGTTGCGAAATTGAAGTATCGCTTTTACAGTTAAGATGTGACAGGGGAATTTACATCGCATAAATCTTCATTTGTTTAGAGGAATGTGTCATGTTTCATCACTCGTCAGATGCAAGTCTCTAATGACCAAGAGGTTTAGTGTTAACGATCGCAAGTAGACACTGCTCTAAGACCCACACAGAACAAGAGGTTGTATATGAGTCGAACGCTGGCTATGTCACACAACTGACGCATCCTGACAGAGCATTAGGAAAAAAAAAATGCTTCGCTCATTGTCGAATGTCGTTCAACTGAGACCACAATTGTAACATTTAGTTGTAAGTATAGGGCAAAATATATATGAGGCCAGTTTTTTTCCTAGGACGAATCTGTCTATGCGTGCTTGGTGTGCAGCACCGGTGACCTGTGGCGGGAATGATTCACGTTTCCCATTAACTGTAGGAGCCATCCGAATGCAGAGGCCTGTTGGAGTGTAGGAATGTAGCTGGCTTAACCGTGTTGTCCTCTAGACGACCGAATAGCGAAGTAATACTTAGTATGTGTTGGATAGCTTTTGTGATCGCATGGAAATTTTTGAGAACATTCAATAGGGACGTGTGTTTGTGCTGGACTGTTATTCCCTTCTATGTAAATTGTCCGGTTGACTGGTTCTGCTCATTTCGCGCCTTTATTTAGTTGAAGGAACATCGATTGTGGCGTGTGCATCTAGCAGGTGAAATATGGGTGGAAGACACGTTTGCTGGTTGTCTCTAACTATGAGAAACACCTTAGTTGACTTTGTAAATTATAGGGATGATTTGGAATCTGTTACATCACTGACATCGGTATTCACGAGTGGAAATATATGTTTCATATATCTTTTTCGTGTTCTCACGCAAAGGGCTTCGCATTGGGGATACATTTCCAGTTACTCAGTGGTTTACAACACGCTCCACATCGCTAAAGTTTAGGGTTTGCAGAGAAATAATTTGGGGTCCCTATCTTTGGAATAAAGTTGCGCGAGTGATTGGTAGGATACTGCTGTGTGCTTGATACCGAGAAGTACAACGAAAATTGTACAATATTATGGCAAACCATGAGAAAATTTATGTGTTCTTGTAACCCCAAAGTCTGGAGATGGGTGTAGAAAAACAAGCAAGCAACCACATCTGGACCAGAAACAGTAACGCGTTTGTGCTGAGGGGAAATGAGCCCGAATTTGTAGAACAGTTCTGAGAATGACTTCAACCCTCTGAGGGCGCTCTGGTCCACGTTGGGAGTGGATGACTTGTGACAATCGGCAGCTGGAAATTATCTAGTGCTGCAAGGATGATATACAGTGCTGTCTGCGTTTGCGGTATATGTACGAGTGTCTGGCAGTCGATAGCTATATGAATTATGTAAAAGGGGCGATTTTTGTATGTCGCAGGATGCGAATTGTGTGTTTACTACATCAAAACGGTAGGCGCTGGTATATTGCTGGGTTGGAGATCGGTTTCACGCTCTAATACTCAAGCTCCTGTCCTCAGTCGGATATCAGAGTAATTGAGTAAGAGTCTTTTCACGTTTGACGATAGGTAGGGCCTTTTGTAAGGTTTAATTGTGGGTGCAATATGGATATCTGTATAAAATACATAGTTTTTGTGGCTGAATATCTCGTCTGCAGAAAGAAAAAAGAAAGGTGGACGGTACTTCCACACTAGCGCTATCAGTAATTTGGTGGGTAAATTCGATAAGAGCCAAACATAATGCTCGATTCATTCACAATACATCCTTTGTGCTGGGATGTAAGAGTCTCTACATAGCGGTGAGAATGTTTGTGTATGTTGAAAGCAGGAAGGGTAGGATGTGATGGATGGGGTGCCACGTTAGGACCATCAGGAGGGATGCATTTGGCGTTATTCTGTGCTATTTTCGTAAACAGGTTCTGTTATGGCAAGAATTTCCGTGCATAAGCTGAGACATCATGAAAGCTCCTTCAAAAGCACACATCAAGTATTTCTGGGAGACTATACAATTTCCGAGAGTTCGACTTACTCGTTATTTTAGGTAGCCATGTGACTTCAGCACAGCATTGATAACATTGCCGGCTGGGGTGGCCGAGCGGTTCTAGGCACTTCAGTCTGGAACTTTCACACCGCTACGGTCGCAAGTTCGAATCCTGTCTCGGGCATGGATGTGTGTGATGTCCTTAGGTTAGTTAGGTTTAAGTAGTTCTAAGTTTTAGGGGACTGATGACCTCAGATGTTAAGTCCCATAGTGCTCAGAGCCATTTGAACCATTTGATAACATTGCTAGATGTATGTTGCTACGTGCAACTATGCATCAGTCATATGTCATGCCTGACCTGTTAGAAACGCGAGCGGTCGAACAGATTTCTGTTGTACGATCTGTGATGTCAGTATGTGGTCACGCATGTCCTGTTAGGATCGTGAGGAACAATGCACCCTGTGTTATTCTGGAACGGATTTCTGCAGCAAGGGTAAGTCACTCTGCAATTAGGTCTTCACTGGACCTCAGGTAGAGATCACACCAGCAGCAGTGAACACACATGTGCACAGTCCAGAGGATGACTTGGCGCTTATTTAGAATGACATGTAATGGCAGTATAATACTCGAAGAACTTTAAATGTAGAGGTGACTTTGAAATGCCGTCGGCAGTAGCATGAGAGTGTTGGCTTGTACTGGCATGCGTCTGGTGGTGGCTCATGGCGGTGTCAATGGGCGCCCACCCTTGGAGTGTCTGTGCTCTGCAAATAGGTCTTCGCTCCCGTGCGGTCGTGTCAGCAGTGGTGCCTAGGCGATCACGTATTTCAAGAGGAATTTCTCAGGTGTCAGGTATGAAAGGGATGCCACCAGATCATGCTTGAGAGACCAGAATGGGCACCTGTGTGTGGTTTGGGAGCTAATGGCTGCGTCACTTCATGGGGCTGCTGGTGCAACCCGACGTCTGGGAGCATGTGCTGTAGCCTCCTGTGCGGTCCAGTGGTCATGGGGTGGCAGGCGGTGCCTGCGCATGTTATTTCCATGTCTATTGCATTATTTTGTGAGCAGGTTTGTAGGCTGTGCTTTGCGTTATTTGGACAGTTTACGAGCTGATTCATGTTTGCACATCAGTGTACTGCATTATTTAGGAGGAGTTTGCACGCCTGTGTGCTGTGTACTGAAATTATTTCGGTAATTTAGGAGTTGGTTACAGGTCTGTAGGCTGTGTGACGTGACCCTAAGCATGTCAAAGTGTGTGTTTTGTATCAGTGTGATAAATATACTCTCACAAATCTATCCCTAAATAAGTTGTTGCAAAATTAATAAAGTACACTCGTTCCTCTCTCCAGCAGCCCAGTGCAGGCTGAGTCATTTTCCCCTCCATTCAGCCATCTTGTGTTATGTCATGGATTTGACGACAGCATCCACTGGTGGCAGTACTGTGTACTAAGCCTGGACCCCCTGATAAAGACACTGTCATTTTCTCCACCATCTTGTATTATGTCACAGACTGGACGACATGGTCCTCTGGTGGCAGTACTGTGTACTAGATCAGTTGGACTCTGGACCCCATGGCGACCACAGTTTTTGCTGCCATTTCCCCCATCCCAGACTGAAATCTTGGATTACATCACAGAATGAACGACAGCAACCTCTGGTAGCAGTACTGTGTACTAGGTCAGTTGGACTCTACACGTCAGGGTGAACACACTTGATGGTGGTGCTGCCTCTAATTGTTTAAATAAATAGTGCATGCAAAATAAAGATTTATGTCCAGCACAGGTTGAGTTCTTTTCCCCTCCAGTTTCTAGGAAGAGGTGGCTGTCGGATGACTAGGGTTAGTGGAGGCAGCCCGAGTACTCTTTTTTCTTGCCATTTTTCTAGGTTAGTGGAGATGTGCTGCATTGTCCTGATGGAATTTGAACTTCCACCATTTTCTGGGAGGGGTGGGGAGGGGGTGTTAGGTTAGTGGAGTTAGCCCTATTGACCTATCTTCCCGCCAAAATCCACCATCTTGGATGACGTCATGGCCGCCATCTTGGATAATGTTACGCGCTTTTGCCAAGTTTACAGGCCGCCATCTTGGATGACGTCATCGCCAGCATCTTGGATGCATCTGGCAACAATGGGAAATGGGGACATGCTCTCCTAGCACCCCTACTTATGCCCAGCTGTTCTGCACACTACCCTGCGACGTGGTAACGTGGTGATCAGTAGACTCTCACCGTCGCCTCTGCTCGCCACCACTTGTTCCTGTAAGACACTCCTGTTTCTTCTACCCTGAGGACCTCTTCTTCTTTTCTTGAGTCTTCGTCCTCACTCTTAGTCTTTCTCTTGCTTTTTCGTCTTCTTTCTTGCCAGTTGTTTCTCCTCAGTCGTCTTCTTTCTCGCTTTTATTAGCTCTTTAGGTTAATTAGTTTGTTTAACAGTTTTGCTGTTACATGTGTGCCCTGTCCTGTCAATACGGTCGATATGTTTAGCTAATCGAATTGCATATGCTGTTTCTACACAGTGTGTCAATAGACCTGACCATGTAATTTGTTAATACCAATACGTTTCTAACGTAATTAGTAAGTCTGAAGCTGCATGTCGACCAGTTCTAGCTTTCAATGCTCTTAGCAGCTAACTAGTCTTCAAACTGGCTGATTAGATTATGCCGCACACTGTTCCAGTGGTACTGATGGAATCGATATCAGTATTGTCTCTTCTGAAAAATGACTTGATCCTAGCAGGTTTTTGTTTAATACTACTATGGTTGTGGTCTTCAGTCCAGAGAATGGTTTGATACAGTTCTCCACGCTACTCTATCCTGTGCAAGCCTCTTCATCTCTGACTAACTACTGCAACGTACATCCTTCTGAATCTGTTTAGTGTATTCATCACTTGGTCTCCCTCTACAATTTTTACCCTCCACGCTGCCCTCCAGTACCAAACTGATGATCCCTTGATGCCCCAGTACATGTCCTCCCAACAGATCCCTTCTTCTAGTCAAGTTGTGTCACAAATTTCTTTTCTCCCCAATTCTGTTCAATACCTTCTCGCTGGTTCCGTGATCTACCCATGTAATCTTCAGCATTCTCCTGTAGCACCACATTTCGAAACCTTACATTCTCTTCTTGTGCAAACTGTTTATCGTCCATGTTTCACTTCCATACATGCCTACACTCCATACAAATATTTTCAGGAAAGACTTCCTCACACTTAAATCTATACTCAAAATTAACAAATTTCTGTTTCTCAGAAACGCTTTCCTTGTCATAGCCAGTCAACATTTTATATTCTCTCTACTTCGAACATAATCAGGTATTTTGCTCCCCAAATAGCAAAACTCATTTACTACTTTAAGTGTCTCATTTCCCAATCTAATACCCTCAGCATCATCTGATTTCATTCGAATTCATTCCATTATACTCGTTTTGCTTTTGTTGATGTTCATCTTATTTCCTCCTTTTAAGACACTGTCCATTCCGTTCAGCTGCTCTTCCAAGTCATTTGCTGTCTCTGACAGTATTACAGTGTCGTCGGCCAAGTTTTTATCTCTTCTCCGTGGATTTTAATTGCTACTCCAATTTTTTTCTTTTGTTTGCTTTACTGCTTGCTCAATATACAGATTGAATAACATCGGGGACAGGCTACAACCCTGTCTGACTCCCTTCTCAACCACTGCTTCGCTTTCACGCCCCTCCACTCTTACAACTGCCATATATTTTGCGAACAAATTGTAAATAGCCTTTCGCTCCCTGTATTTTACCCCTGCCTCCTTCAGAATTTTGAAGAGCGTATTCCAGTCAACATCGTCAAAAGCTTACTCTAAGTCTACAAAGGCTAGAAGCGTAGGTTTGCCTTTCCTTAACCTATCTCCTAAGATAAGTCGTAGGGTCAGTATTGCCTTGTGTGTTCCAACATTTCTACGGAATGCAAATTGATCTTCCCCAGAGTCGGATTCTACCAATTTTTACATTCTTCTGCAAAGAATTCACGTTAGTATTTTGCAACCGTGACTTATTAAACTGATAGTTCCGTAATTTTCACTCCTGTCAACAAGTGCTTTCTTCAGGATTGGAATTATTATATTCTTCTTGAAGTCTAAGGATATTTCACCTGTCTCACATATCTTGCTCATTAGATGGAAGAGTTTTGTCACGGCTAGCTCTCCCAAGGTTATCAGTAGTTCTGATGGAACGTTGTCTTTTTTCGACTTAGGTCTTTCAGTCCTCTGTTAAATTCTTCACACAGTATCATATCTCAAGTCTCATCTTCATCTACGTCCGCTTCCAGTTTCATAATATTGCTCTCAAGTACATCGCCCCTGTATTGACCCTCTATATACTTGTGATTCTTGAGTTTCTACCGGCGTATTTGATAATCATAATATTCACGGGTGTACTGCCGGTCTACAGTGTCCAACGGGCACAATATTTCGGCGATCATACATGTCGCCATCATCAGGTGAACTGACGGACTGAGCTCCTGTGAACGTGCCGGCACGGAGATCCGTACGCTATGGCTGCTCAGAGGGAACTGGGTTCGGTCGCGGCAGCGGCCGATTTAAATACCCTCCGCCCGCGGCGCACTCCCTCCGCTGCCCGCGCCCCAAGCCACGGTCGCGCGGTGGAACAGATTGCGACGGCGTCTGAGATGACGTCGGTGTGATGGATCTGTCCGGCGTGGTCGTGACAACTATACGTTTGCTCGATTTACTCTTGATTAACCCAATCGCTGGTTCCCAAGCCTTGCTAAGATTATAGCCACAATCGCGGTTTATGAGGTCGTCATTGGTGCGAATTTCGATGACCTCTCTAACAACGCTGTCCCAGTATCTCGACGTCTGTGCCAGAATCCTCGTGCGTTCATACTCCATAGCGCGATTTTCCGACAAACAATGTTCAGCGACCGCCGACTTGCTCGGATACATCAGACGAGTGTGCCTCTGGTGTTCACGGCATCGATCCTCGACGGTACGCATCGTCTGACCAATATACGATTTGCCACATTGACATGGAATCTGGTACACGCCGGCCTTCCTCAAACCGAGGTCATCTTTGGCGCTCCCCACCAGTGCACGAGATTTATTCGGAGGACAAAACACAGATCCGACCCGGTGTTTCTTCAAAATGCGGGCGATTTTCCCCGAGAGTGCGCCTGTATATGGAATAAACGCAGTGCCTACCTCCTCGTGATTTCATCCATCTCCACAGGTCGTGCTGTAGTGGTTGGGTGGAGAGCACGTTGAATCTGCCACTCTGAGTACCCATTTTTTCGAAATACAGTTCTCAGATGTTCCTATTCCTATGGTAACTCTCTGCGTCAGAGATAGTGCGCTCCCTATGTACTAGAGTTTTAAGTACCCCATTCCTCTATGAAGGGTGGTGGCAGCTGTCTGCGTGCAAATACAGATCAGTGTGCGTTGTCTTCCGATACACCCCATGACCTAGGGTGCCGTCAGCCCTTCTCTTGACCAAGACGTCAAGGAAAGGTAATTTACCCTCCGTTTCAGTCTCCATAGTGAATTTGATGTTGGGGTGTTTGGAGTTTAGATGTGTAAGGAAGTCAAGGAGTTTATCCATACCATGTGACCAGATGACGAACGTGTCGTCTACGTAACGGAAAAAGCAAGTAGGTTTCCATTCGGATGACGACAGGGCTTCCTCCTCGAAGTTCTCCATGTACAAATTCGCTACCACCGGTGAGAGTGGGCTACCCATGGCAACTATCTCCGTTTGTTCGTAGTATTCTCCATTAAAAAGAAAATACGTGGAAGTCAAGACATGCCTAACTTTTTAGGGGTCTTCTCGTCAAACTTCTGACTAATCAATTCTAGTGACTCTCGCAGGGGTACCCTCGTAAATAAGGAAACGACGTCAAATCTCACCATGATATCTGACTCATCCAACCTGAAGCTATCAAGGCGTAAGGAGTATGATGATAAGAGAAATCAGATCCCGTACGGAAGAATATAGACAGTCATTTTGCCCTCGCTCTATTTGAGAGTAGAAGAGGAAACGAACTGACTAGTAATCGCACAGGGTACACTCCGCCACGCAGCCTATGGTGGCTTGCGGAGTATATATGTAGAGGATGATGACGTAGACGTGCGCCAGTTTATCTCTGGATCGCGAGCTGCACTGAAGCTGACAGAAGGGCTGTTACGTCATGATGACAGGCTGTTCATCTGGATGGTCGGGATCGGCGCCCTCCCATACCCACACTATTCGCTGGAGTGATTGTGTCTGTTCGCTGTATTTATTTATTTGCAAATAATGTAAGTGCGAATGTGGTCGGAGTAGTTGGATGAATCACCTGTGTGTGTGTGTGTGTGTGTGTGTTGTTCCCATGTATACAGGGTGAAGATTAACAACCGACAAACTGCAGGGACGGATTCCTGACTGGAAATGAAGGAAGAAAGCTCCTATGAACATATGTACGCAAATGCATTCTTGCCACGGCGCTGATGGATAAAAGTTCCTCTGATCATGTGACATGTGTTTCTTGCGGGTTGCAGGCTGTGTGATTGACGTAGCGTACAGAAACAAGCAGAATGGTCAGATATTCAGTCGGGAACAAGCCGAGATGGTGTTTGTGTACAGCCGAGCAGATGTAAACGGTCGAGAGGCAGCACGGCTTATAACAAAACAAGTACGCTCATAGACACTAACCACATAACACAACTTTTCAAGCCCTTTTCGGGCGCTTGTGTGATCATGGGTCCTTTCAGACTGATGAACGTTCAAAGATGTGGTGGACTGTACGTACACCAGATCTGCAGCACCGGGTTCTACAGGATAACGGGACGAACCCTAGTACAAGCTCCAGGCAAGCGGACGGACAACGTAATGAAAGCCAAAGTACGTTTAGGTGTATCCTGTGTGCAATGCATCCCATGGGGGCTACATTAAACATCTGCTGTGACGTGTATGGAATGCAGTTTTGTACTGTGTTCCGGGACTATTTATTGTCGTTGCTCGCACACCTTCTGTTTCTGGATTAAAATGTAAATAATATATAGAAAGATAACGGGACGTACGGTATTTAAGTTCTTCAACGTTTTGTATATCTAATACCCGTAAGGCCTCAGAAAAAAATTCTTTGTAAATATGAAACACTTGTATGCATGTAAGAAAAATGTAGTTGCAAATACGCCAACAAAATGATTGTAGATTATAGTATATAAGGAAAAAATAGCTTTGTGAAAAACTCTGTGTGATTATCAAGCAGCTCTGTAAATAAAGAGAAGAAATGTTAAAAACAACAAACCATTGTTAACAAAAATTTATAACAAATAGCGTTTTAAATAAAAGCAAAAAACTGTTAATAAACGACAACAAACGATTAAAAAATAATGCATTATAAAAAATAAAATTATTCATAATAAACTGTTAGTTGATTTGGTATATCATTGTTATTATCTTCAAGCCCAGCCATTACACACTTATACGATGTGACCAGTCTAAGACCCCTTCAACTAAAAATAATTTTTAGTGTAAAATTTTATGTAATGATTCAGGACCAAAGAGTCCATATATCAACATTTATGCTATCTGTACAAATAAACGAGGGCGTGAGATTTAATTTTTTATGCGAGGGCAGCTAGGAGACGCCTGGCTGTTCACCATCATCTTTTTCCATCATGATCTGACCAAGTAAGCATGTTTCTCTGTAACTCTGAGTAATTTGCAGTATATTAAGCTAGTTCTGATCTAAAATATGTTCGAAAATATGTTATTACAATACCAGTTCACATTTACGTCAATAATCATTGTACTACCCGATCTGTTTTTCAGTCTTTTATGGGAGAGACAAAATATTTCGACGTGGCACCGACCCGCCATCGGCGCGACTTTGTTACTAATTTTCAATATATTTTTTCTCTTCTCTTACAAACTAAACCTGCAGTCACTCGAAGAAGCATCCCGTGAAGTTTAACTAATTAACTAATTATACTGCATAGAGCGATTATAAGATCATGATATACAATTTACATTCCCCTGGATAACCTTGAGCAATTGCCAGTGATTCCCTGGCGGGGAGCGACTGGGAAATGACTTTGAATATAAATCTCTTAAGTGGGTAACCTGACGCCGCAAGCCTTCTCACTAACCTAGAGGTAAGATCGTTATCTAGGCCAGAAATAGCGCTGCTATTGCAATCCTTATCAATTACAGTGTTATCATTTCACTGGACATACGGGTTGTCTATCCCTCTTGCCCCTGGGCTTGAATCATACCTTGAGAAGCACCTGCCATAAACTGGTCGTAAAAAGGAAACACGAGGACACGGTATACCAACATATCAGCTCAAAATGTGACTACTGTGAAAAGCCATACAAATGAAGACATTCTCTAAAAGAAGTGGGAACCCAGACTCAAATTACTGCACAAGATGTAATAAAATAACAAGATTGCATCGAAGTTGACGCCGTATCTGCTCCCAGGCTAGGACATTTAATTAGTAGTGAGCTGTCGGAAGTTCATCCGAGTTGTTATTTCCATTTCCTGCGCGATATTTCGGCGACCTACCCAGCTGTCTTTTCCAGGTGCTGCGAGTTTTGCTGTTACGTGTAGTCGCTGTCAGGATTCCAAACTGACTGTGAACTACTGTTGGACTCACGACGCTATTTGTAGCCGAGTTCAATTCCCGACGTCCACTGCGCCATTTAATGCTCTTTTTATAGGACATGCACTGATACTCCTTGGAAAGCAAATTCTCTCAGCTTTTCTCAGTTCTGATCGATATGATTCTCTGCGAGATTTTAATAAATTGAGTGCCGGACCCAAGTCGTTAGTTAAATTAACACCTCCATCCTTGTTTATTAGGTTTTCTGACATCTTTATTTCTGTGAACTCCTTAATTATGCTGCCCCAGAAACTTGGCGTTTGCATCACTATACTGGTCTCATCGTATTTCATTTCGTGATTATATTCGAGGCAGTGCTCGGTGACAGCTGGTCTGCTTCGTTCGTTTTTGTCGGATGTGTCTGTGATATTTCTAGCATCTCCCCTCGACTGTTCTGACAGCCTGCCCAACGTAATACATGCCACATTTTCATGGAATGCGAGTCACACCCTGCTTTCGGAGACCAACATCGTCTTTAACATTACAAATACCTTTTATCTTAGTTGTAAGTCGGCTGTTTATGTTTTCTTATTGGCAACGTTACGTAGCGCTCTGTATGAAAATCACTGGCTGTGCTGTGTGCAGTCTGTGGCTAGTTTGCATTGTTGTCTGCCATTGTAGTGTTGGGCAGCTGGATGTGAACGGCGCGTAGCGTTGCGCAGGTAACGAAGATTTTTGTGAGGTAAGTGATTTGTGAAAGGTATAGGTTAATGTTAGTCAGGGCCATTCTTTTGTAGGGATTTTTGAAAGTCAGATTGCGTTGCGCTAAAAATATTGTGTGTCAGTATAAGCACAGTCGTGAATAAATTGTTCTAAGGGGACGTTTCATAGTTAAAGGGAGCGAAATACACTGGGTGTCACGTTTCCGTACGTGTGTACCGCTTTTTCGAATATTGCGCCAGCACAGGGAAGGTAAGCAACTTCGTCGGTTACAGTCTCAACCTATTTTTTAGAGATTGGGTGATTTCGAATGCATCTTTCGATCAGTTTGATGCTGTGAGTACTTGTAAAGTGCCTGCCTGCTGGCCCGGATTCGATTCTCGGCCGGGTACGGAGATTTTCCCCGCCAGTGGACTGGGTGTTATGTTGTCATGAACATCATCCCGTCACCAACGTCGCGCAAGTCGCCCAATGTGGCGTCACCTGAAATAAGACTTGCAGCCAGCGGACGAACTTTCCCAGACGGGGCCTCTCGTTCGACAACGCCACAGGATCATTTCAGGGCGGCGGAGAAGGGCGGTGTGTTCTCTTGCAGACGGCGGCGCTTCGTTAGGACTTGTTTCTCAGCCCGCTGGATGTCGCCCGCATCCAGTGGCATGACCGCCGCACGTCGCGAAGTCGCCGCCGTCCAATCTGTAACCAAGTGCAGACCTCAGACCTCTTTCCCACCTGCGAGGCCGGTCGGTCTGCGCTTCTTGCGGCTTGCTCATTACAAGCCTCTACTGCGTGCTCCGAATACGAATGCATTAACGGTTTAACAAGTACATGCGCGCTATCCTAGTCATTTCATATATACGTACGCGACAGTTTTGAAATACTGTTCAGGCAACATTGACAGCAAAAAATTAATGCAATGCACGACAGTATTCTGATTAATGGACACGTTGCATGATTAACCAGTTTGAACCACGCCACGGGAGTGGGCACTTTCGCTGGTGTTAAAAGTAGTCTACGAGAAGTTGCTGTCCATGCATAAGCACGGCTTTAGAAAGCATCGCTCCTGTGAAACGCAACTCGCCCTTTTTTCACATGATATCTTGCGAACCATGGATGAAGGGTATCAGACGGATGCCATATTCCTTGACTTGCGGAAAGCGTTTGACTCGGTGCCCCACTGCAAACTCATAAGGTACGAGCATATGGGATTGGTTCCCAAATATGTGAGTGGCTCGAAGACTTCTTAAGTAATAGAACCCAGTACGTTGTCCTCGATGGTGAGTGTTCATCGGAGGTGAGGGTATCATCTGGAGTGCCCCAGGGAAGTGTGGCAGGTCCGCTGTTGTTTGCTATCTACATAAATGATCTTTTGGATAGGGCGGATAGCAATGTGTGGCTGTTTGCTGATGATGCTGTGGTGTACGGGAAGATGTCGTCGTTGAGTGACTGTAGGAGGATACAAGATGACTTGGACAGGATTTGTGAGTGGTGTAAAGAATGGCAGCTAACTCTAAATATAGATAAATGTAAATTAATGCAGATGTATAGGAAAAAGAATCCCGTAATGTTTGAATACTCCATTAGAAGTGTAGCGCTTGACACAGTCACGTCGATTGAATATTTGGGCGTAACATAGCAGAGCGATATGAAGTGGGACAAGCATGAAATGGCAGTTTTGGGGAAGGCGGATAGTCGTCTTCGGTTCATTGGTAGAATTTTCGGAAGATGTGGTTCATCTATAAACGAGACCGCTTATAAAACACTAATACGACCCACTCTTGAATACTGCTCGAGCGTTTGGGATCCCTAGATTTGTTACTGGCAGGTTTGATCATCACGCGAGTGTTATGGAAATGCTTCAGGAACTCAGGTGGGAGTCCCTGGAGGAAAGGAGGCGTTCTTTTCGTGCAGCGCGACTGAGGAAATTTAGAGAACCAGCATTTGAGGCTGACTGCAGTACAATTTTACTGCCGCCAACTTATATTTCGCGGAAAGACCACAAAGATAAGGTAAAAGAGATTATGGCTCGTACAGAGGCATATAGGCAATCATTTTTCCCTCGTTCTGTTTGGGAGTGGAACAGGGAGAGAAGATGCTAGTTGTGGTACGAGGTACCCTCAGCCACGCATCGTATGGTGGACTGCGGAGTATGCATGTAGATGTAGATGTAGAATTGCCCAGAAAGTAATGCATCAATTCTTTAACGAACGTAATGAGAACTGCACACACGAAAGAATGTTGTTTTATCCATACACTCTATTTTCCATGTACTCTCTATCCCGTTCTATAGCCATCCTCCAGCGCGAAACAAGGTCGTGTATGCCCTGTTGGTAACAACCCTTGTCCTGGTGGCAGACCCAGTGCTTCACTCTGCGAGTCACCTCCTCATCATCCTCAAAATGTCTTCAACGAATGGCATCCTTTAATGGCCAAAACAAGTGGAAGTCCGAGGGGCTAGGTCAAGTGTGTCAGGTTAACAGCCGTCGATGGTCTCCCCGACCGCTACAAATCGTAGAGCTCCGCCAAACCGCCTGCTGATAACCTCACCCTCCGTGCCCGACGAGTAACTGTACTTCTGTCGACAGCAGATGTTCCATAGACTTTGCACAATGCTTTGTTAATATTCCCCAAAGTTTCTTTCCCTGAAGTGAGAAATTAAATGACGGCACGCTGCTTGTATCGTACATCACCTGCGGACGCCTTTTTGCAACAGTCCTGCAGCTACGCTATCTGTCGAAAGTGCGACAAACTTGGCGCGCTTACTCAACGAGACTTCCAATAGTACATACGTAGCGTTTCACATTCATAGCGTTGTATTCGGCTGCGAGAAAAAAATGAGGTGCATTACTTTCTGGGCAACCCTCGTTTATAAACTTACAAAAGGTAGAATGTCTTGTTATTTTATTTTAAGGGAAACTGTATTAATATGAGATGAAAGGGTACATTTCGTAAAAGGTAGAGTAACACTTTATCTGGCTGGTATAATAGTTTTTATTGCGTGTTTAAGTGAAATCTCTATTTGACCTGTGGAATACGTCTATTGAAAGGAGCTTCTAAAGAAGCAGTTTTGCGTATAGACAAATTAGAAGATCCGATGGTCATAAGATTCATTACTTAGGTCCATTTATGGCCAGCGGAAACAGGAGAAACTCGTTTTCGAGTACCATAAATACAGGACAAAGAGAATATGTTGCACTACATGGGTGCTATGTGTATATAAGATTTTTTTCCATAAAAATGATATAACTGTGGAAATATTGTACTTATTCTCTTTACAGACTTTCAGCTTGTTGCGGCGCTATAAACTCGAACTCCACTCACAAAATGGTGGAAATTGTTCAGGGATATTTTCTGAATATTTTACTGCAAGGGGTTCAGTTTCAAAGGTTTTAGGACGAACACTGAAGCAGGTGAGACAAAGGAACAATCAATATTGTAGTTGTAAAACGCTTATAGGAAGCACTGAACTTCAAATCGCTATTGGTGCGGAAAGCTGGCTAAAGCCGGAAATAAGTTCAGCCGAAATTTTTACAAATTACCTAACCATGTTCGGAATGGACAGATCAAGTTCGGAATGGACAGATGAAATAGATTTCTTGGTGAAGCATTTATCGCTGTCAGAAATAGTTTAGCTTGTACTGAATTTGATGTAGGCAGTTCCTGTGAGCTAGTGTGGGTGGAGGTTATATTTGACCACCGGAATAAATTAATAATTTGTTCCTTTCACTGACGCTTACTCAGAAGATACAGATGCTGAACAGTTCAAAGGAAACTTGAGTCTCATTTCAACTAGGTACCCCTCTCATTATGGTGACTTCAACGTACCCTCGATATGTCTGGAGAAAATACCTGTTTAAAATCGGTGGTACGCATAAAGCGTCACCTGAAATCGTACTTAATGCATTATCAGAAAATTGTTTCCAACAACTAGTTCAGCAGCCCTCCCGAAGTGTAAATGCTTGCGAAAACATAATTTGCATAATAGCAACAAATAACCCTGACCAAATAAGAAGCATCATGACAGAACCAGTGATTAGTGACCACAATGTTATTGTAGCTAGACTGAAAACCTAACATCCAAGCCCACCAAAAATAAACGCAAAATATATCTATTTAAAAATGAGATAAAAATTCGCTCGACTTCCTTAGAGTCGGTATCCACTCCTTCCAATCTGACTATATAAGCAGGAATGAGATGTTGTTTCCATTCAAAGAAATAGTATCGATGGTAATTGAAAGTTGTATACCTAAGAAATTAATAAGAGATGACACTGATTCCCCATGGTACACCAAACAGGTCAGAACACCTCTGCAAGCCGGCCGCTGTGGCCTAGCGGTTCTAGGCGCTTCAGTCCGGAACCGCGCAGCTGTCACGGTCGCAGGTTCGAATCCTGCCTCGGTCATCGATGTGTCGTGACGTCCTTAGGTTAGTTAGGTTTAAATAGTTCTAAGTCTATGGGACTGATAACCTCAGATGTTAAGTCCCATAGTGCTTAGAGTCATTTGAAGCATTTTTAACACCTTTGCAGAAGCAACGAAAAAGCGTGCCAAATTAAAAAGGACACACAATCCCCAACAATGGCCAAGCTTTATAGAAGCTCGAAATATAAAGCGAACCTCAATGCGAGATGCTTTTAATGATTTGCACAACAAAACTCTGTCTCAGAATATGGCAGATAACCCAAAGATATTGCGGTATTACGTAAATTACACCAGTGGCAAGATGCAATCAACACCACTGCGCAGAAACAATGGTATTGTTGTTGATGACATCGTAGCTAAAGCAGAGACGTTAAACACAGTTTTCCGGAATACCTTCAAAAAGTAGACGACCTAAATACTCCGGAATTCGAATCGAGAACAACTGTCAACATGAATAAGAAGTAAATATCCTCAGCGTATTGAAGCAACTTAAAACACCTAAGAAAGGCAAGGTTACCAGTCTAGATACTATACCAGTCAGGTTCCTTTCAGAGTATGCTGACACAATAGCTCCGTACTTAGCAATCATATGGTACCCCCCTGTCACAGAAAGATTCGTACCCAAAGACTGGAATATAGCGCTAGCCACACCAACACCTAAGAAAAGAAATATGAGTAATCCGCTGAATTACAGGCCCATATCATTAAACTAAATTTGTAGTAGGAGTTTGGAACATTGAGTGTTTGAACATTATGTGTTTGAACATTATGATTCTTCTCGAATAAAACGGTTTATTGACAGAAAAGCCAACTCTGTTTCAGAAAATATTATTCTTGTCGAACACAACTAGCACTTCTTTCTCACAAAGTAATGAGTGCTATCGACAGGGGGCGTCAAATTGATTCCATATTGTTATGTTTTCAGGAGGCTTCTGACACCGTTCCTCGCTAGCGACTCCTAATCATATTGCATGCCTACGGAGTATCGTGTCAGTTGTACGACTGGATTCGGGATTTACTGTCAGAAGTGTCACTGTACGTTGTAACCGCCAGAAAGTCATCGAGTAAAACAGAAGGAATATCTGACATTCCACAAGGAAGTGTTGTAGACACTCTGGTTTTCCTGATCTATATAAACGATTTAGGAGACAATCTGATCAGTCCTATTAGATTGTTTGTCGATGATTCTGTCATTTACCGACATGGAAAGTCATCAAAACGAATTTGAAAAATGATTTAGATAAGATATCTGTGTGGTGAAAAAAGTGGCAATTGATTATAAATAATAAAATGTGTGAAGTCACCCATATGAGCACTAAAAAGAATGCGCTGAATATCAATTACCATGATAAGTCATCCAAATCTAAAGACTGTGAACTCAACTAAATACTTAGGGATTATAATTACGAATAACGTAAATTAGAACAATCACGTAGCTGAAGTGGGGAAAGCAAACCAAATAATGCGAGGTATTGGCAACATACTTAGAAAATGTAACAGATTTACTAAACAGACTGCTTACACTACGCCTATCCACCCACTTCCGGAGTATTGTTGTATGGTGTAGGATTCGCATTAGTTAGTATTGACGGAGGACTAAACAAAGGTTCAGAGACGGGCAGCTCGTGTTGTATTATCGCGAAGTAGGGGAGAGAGTGGCATGGATATGATACACGAATTAGGGTGGTAGTCATTAAAACAAAGGCGTTTTTCGCTGGGGCAGGACATTCTCATGAAATTTAAATCATCAATATTCTCCTCAGAGTGTGAAAATATTTTGTTGTTGTCCACCTATGTAGGGAGAAATGATCGTCATAAGAAGATTTGAGAAATCAGAGTTCTCAAGGAAATATTTAACTGTACGCTTTTCCCGCACGATATTAGGGTATGGAACGGTAACGAAGTAACTTCAGGATGGTTTGATGAATCCTCTGCCAGGAATATTATTGTGAATTGCATGTACATGTAGATATAGATGGACTGCGGTGGCTCGTTACACAGTACCTGCGTTTACTTTCATTTCTTCCATTATTTTTCGATCTGTATTGATTTGAAAATTTCTGCAGACAGTACAAACAATGACAATATGCCCTGTGATTTGTTTGGAAACAAATTTGTCCTAGTTACTCAAAGGCACTTGCTGTTGTCAACGGCAAAGCCCTCTTTACATTTCGCCCATAAATTTGAATGCCGTAGAAGAAAGTGTTCTACATTGGTAATGGGACCTGTAAAAATGTTTATTAAATTTTCTTTTTCCATATTTAAATGATTGCTATAGTCTTTTCCTGAAATTACAAAAATAACTCCATAAAATTAAGATTTTGGCAGATGTGAAAACATATTCCAAGGTACAACATGCCTATGTACCTAGGAGCAAACGTTCTATTGAAATTTAAAAGCACTGCAGTCGAGAAGATATTGTCAGTAGATCATTATACTCCAACACACATCAATAATCAGAAATTGAAATCACGTTAAGTAAAATTTTTTAAAAAAATATTTTTAAATAGAAGACTTTGGGCCGGCCGCTGTGGCCGAGCGGTTCTAGGCGCTTCAGTCTGGAACCGCGCGACCGCTACGGTCGCAGGTTCGAACCCTGCTTCGGGCATGGATATGTGTGATGTCCTTAGGTTAGTTAGGTTTAGGTAGTTCTAAACTCTAGAGGACTGGATGTTTCCAGAACGAGATTTTCACTCAGCAGCGGAGTGTGCGCTGATATGAAACTTCCTGGCAGATTAAAACTGTGTGCCCGACCGAGACTCGAACTCGGGACCTTTGCCTTTCGCGGGCAAGCTCAGATGGTAGAGCACTTGCCCGCTAAAGGCAAAGGTCCCGAGTTCGAGTCTCGCTCGGACACACAGTTTTAATGTGGCAGGAAGTTTCTAGGGGACTGATGACCTCAGATGTTAAGTCCCATAGTGCTCAGAGCCATTTGAACCATTTTTTTAAGCCTTTGAAAACTAACACAAATACCCATTTTCTAGACAGGCGAAATTGCTTACACATTAAAGAAACTCAGTTCATTTGCAAGTTTCAGGTACAAGGTGGTGCAAGTCCAACGAAGCACGGCTTAATTGTCTGCATGTTATACAGTGCGATAATTTTAACCGAAGACATTGAAATATCTCGAAAACTACACATCAGATCAAGAAAAGTTGTAACTTCAATTTGCTTACCTTGGAGGGGGACATCCAATGATACCACACACGACCAACTTCACCCCGTGCTTGCTTGGCTGGAGGTGGCGGGGCGGGGGGGGGGGGGGGGGGGGGAGCTTTGCAGCTTTTAAACCTTCAATGGGAACCTCCGTTTTTTATTCCAGATTAGAATACTTTGGAAAAATCTACATATGTTTTGTCTTAAGCATTTTCTTCGTTTCGTCATTTGTAATCAGTGAACTAGAAATGGTTACACAATCGTAATTTACGACATGCAACTCAGTGGCCTTTGAATATGCAATGGCGTGTGGGACCCCACCTCCATGCCACATGGCTAGGACAGGCCAGTATTGCATAATTTCTAAGTGGAAACCCCATTCTCAGCGTTGTATTCCTCTGACATACCGAACAGAGAACCACGCGGCACGCCTCTGCGGCCGTGGCTCGCGTCGAACACTGCTGTACTTTTCCAATTAGAGTTATAGTTCAAACGTAGTACCGCCAACTTGAAAACACTTACTGATCCTCGTTTCAAATGACAGTGCACGGGACAGAAGCATATCTGCGGGAATGTCACCACAGGGGTTTATGGTGAGGCCTGTTCGTATTTGCTGATACGCCTAATCTTTTAAATGTCCCCACGGAAAAGAATCCGGTGACCTAGCGGGCCAATTAGTAAGGCCATATGCGCCGATCCATCGAGCAGTGTAAACATGACCTAATACCTTCTGGGCTTCAATTGCGTAATGCACTGGGTAACCGTCATGCTGAAACCACATACTTTATCGAAAGGCCAGGGCAACATCCTGCAGTAGTACTGGTAATTCCTGTTCTAAAACGTTCGTCATTTATGTCCATTCAGTGTCTCGTCGGTAAAATATGGACGAATGCGTTTGTTCCCCGTGATGTCACACCAAACGTTAAGCGACTAAGGGGGGATAGAGGCCCACGGGGAAGACAGGTAGTCCTGAACTCGCTCGCTCGCTCAGCTCAGAAGACAAAACGCGTGCCTAAACCTGTTAACTCGCAGCTGGACGTGTAAGAACGAGAACTGCATCTTCCACTGGTATGCTATTATGAAGTCTTACTGATTAACAGTACTACAACAAAATCTATGTAAATGGTATACCGGTTTGTTTATAGCATTTGGTCTCTTCTGCTTAACAGTACTCATTACATGCTGGAAGTGGTGTCTTATGCAACTGATAATAATTTTAGCACGATTTTATTTTATTGTACGACAGTACAGCCGTAACAAATTATAAGTAGGCCCATGGTCTTCTCATCATTATAGGACTAATGACAGTAAGGTTCCATAACAGCGGATTCCAGTAGAAGATTCAGTTTTCGTTTGTACGGACACGCCTAGTTACGAGTTAACAGGTGTAGAAACGTAGTTTGTCTGCTGATTTGAGCGAATGAGCGAGCGCAGGACTACCTTCGTGACGTACGCTCCGCGGCTTGTCTTTCTCGTAGGCCTCGGGGGGGGGGGGGATTGTCTACACTCAAGCATGTTATGCCGATAACGCTACCATGCTTTGTGAATATAGACTCATTGGTCAGTAATTTTGCTCCCCAAATAGCAAAACTCCTTTACTACGTTAAGTGTCTCATTTCCTAATCTAATTCCCTCAGCATCACCCGACTTAATTCGACTACATTCCATTATCCTCATTTTGCTTTTGTTGATGTTCATCTTATACCCTCCTTTCAAGACACTGTCCATTCCGTTCAACTGCTCTTCCAAGTCCTTTGCTGTGTCTGACGGAATTACAATGTCATTTGCGAACCTCAAAGGTTTTATTTCTTCTCCATGGATTTGAATGCCTACTCCGAACTTTTCTTTTGTTTCCTTTACTGCTTGCTCAATATACAGATTGAATAGCATCGGGGAGAGGCTACAACCCTGTCTCACTCCCTTCCCAACCACCGCTTCTCTTTCATGTCCCTCGGCTCTTATAACTGCCATCTGCTTTCTGTACAAATTGTAAATAGCCTTTCGCTCCCTGTATTTGACCCCTCCATATATCACACTGTGTATGCACTCTACTGCTCACAACATTACTTGGATTCCAGCAATAAGGTTAATGAAAGTTACGATTTCAGGTTTAGTATTATTATCGTCGTTTTGTCCGCCCAGACTTGTAATACTTATCTCTTGCAGTGTCTGTGCCTTCAAACACGCATGCATGTCTGAAAGAACTGACACTGTAAAAAAATAAATATCCAGAGGAGAGTCAACAGGCGGTTAATGAACAGGTTGGAGCAAGTACAAGGTACTCTATCATCGCAGTGGCGCGTACACAGCTGACGGAGGCCGATTTTCGCACCGATACTTCTCGCTACGTGCGACAGGTACCTTCACAGTTCTCTTTTTCCAATTAACTTCAGACAAAAACGCCCAGAATAAGGGACGAGTAACCGTTTTTACATGAAGTTTTGAGGCAAAAATAATTTATAATGCAATCTTACCATATTTCAATAACATATTCAAGAATAGCTAGTACTCACATTGTGCAAAGGAAAGATATTTTTGAGCCAATTTTTACGACAGTAATTACTTGCAGCGGTTTCGTAATCTGATTCAGACTACGTGCATATAATCCATCTTATAGATCTGCAATGATCTGGCGTGGCTCTGCCTGACAATCTAACACCCTTCTGTACAAACACGAAACGTAAATCCATCACGTTTGATAAATCCATCATGTTTGATAAACAACAAGCAGTCTCGGAATCTCTACATCGTCACTTACCTTATAACCCGTAAAGCATGCAGAGAATAGCAAAAGGTTCCCGCTGATTGCAGTTCTGAAAAAAAAATGATTTTAATTGTGCCTTGCATCGATTAATACTCCACATGAGAGTTCACACTTGAAGTCAAATACAGAGAGCAAAATACAAACAATCCGACATCAGTGGTCGTATCTTAAAACACTAATTCATCAGAGAAATGGAAACGTAAATAAATCGTAAAAGCATCAGTTCCATTTCTAATTATTTCGATTCAAACTTTAATTTTTGGTACAAGAGACACTACAGTTGTTTGTAACTACTCCCAGTGGCATACAGGGCCACTACACAAGAAAGAATTCAACAAAGATGAATTCCAGGTACATTAGAAAACCCTGGAATCACTAACATTATGGGGAATTGATGTATTAAACGCGCCTAATAGTGGGGCTGTTTAAGACCCGAACTGTAACGTTCGGTGTGAAGTCTTTCTTTATATGATAAAGGGATTCTCAGGAATACTAAATTTGGTGGGTGGTACCTTGGCATCCTTGAGCAATTTGTGACGTAATTTTATACAGGATTCTGAAATGCTCCAAAGAATACAGAAAAATAATTAGTTATTTACCTATTCTGTAAATAGAAGCTTTGAAGATTATAAAAAGAAGCTTTGAAGATTTTATGTGTTTACAGTTTAACATTTACAACTACATCCCATTTATGTCCATCAGAAGATTACAGTAGCGTTACATCTCTGATATGAAATTTTTTTTGGACAAAGATAAAATAATATATGAAAGTGTTGCCTTCATTGTGTTTTGTCCAATGTTACATTTTTGCATATTATGTTATGGTATCAGTCAAACTTTTCCTCAAGTGTGTCACATGTCAAATTATCAATGTCACCTTGCACTGACATCCATGTGCCCCTTATTTTAGAAGAATTTTCAAATTTTCTGGCTATGTACTTTCCACTTCTAGTACGTGAATTGTCATATAGTTTACATAATTCCAGTGGCCAGCTATCAAAAGGTATGGAAGCATATGTTTTAAGTAATGAATTTCTAACAACTAGTCTCCTTCTTTTTACGATCTTATGAAGAAATGGATGATTATTACGAAATGAATACGCATATCTACCAATAACCTACCGATAGGATTATATCTAATTTTCTCCAACGTTTTCTGAAGTTTATCCGTTCAGTACGACAAAAGCACGGAGAGCTGTGACTGTCATACGTAAAGCTCTATTTGGTTTTGGCCATGCTTTGCCTCACAACATATTGGGAAGATACGTGTGTAAAAAAAGTAACATCAATCATAGATCAATTCTGTATGATTTTCCTTGGGAATCTGAACCGGCAAAAAAAAAAAAAAAACAAAAAAAAAAGTAAAAGGTGTAATTTAATATTTTAAAGTTTCTAACACATTTTGTGACTCACTTCTTTTGATCCATTGCATACCATTCGAGTTATTTCAGTAAGTTCAGTAAAATTGACCACACGATATATTATGTAAAAAGACAAAATATATGACGTCATAAAAATTTGTGCCCTAGCAGAAAAAGAAAAAAAAAACTTTATAACCCAATACGAGATGTTTCTCTGAATTCTAATCAAATTGCTGGTCCTACCAGCACTACAATCTCCTTATACAGGGTGTTACAAAAAGGTACGGCCAAATTTTCAGGAAACATTCCTCACACACAAAGAAAGAAAATATGTTATGTGGACATGTGTCCGGAAACTCTTACTTTCCATGTTAGAGCTCATTTTATTACTTCTCTTCAAATCACATTAATCATGGAATGGAAACACACAGCAACAGAACGTACCAGCGTGACTTCAAACACTTTGTTACAGGAAATGTTCAAAATGTCCTCCGTTAGCGAGGATACATGCATCTACCCTCCGTCGCATGGAATCCCTGATGCGCTGATGCAGCCCTGGAGAATGGCGTATTGTATCACAGCCGTCCACAATACGAGCACGAAGAGTCTCTACATTTGGTACCGGGGTTGCGTAGACAAGAGCTTTCAAATGCCCCCATCAATGAAAGTCAAGAGGGTTGAGGTCAGGAGAGCGTGGAGGCCATGGAATTGGTCCGCCTCTACCAATCCATCGGTCACCGAATCTGTTGTTGAGAAGCGTACGAACACTTCGACTGAAATGTGCAGGAGCTCCATCGTGCATGAACCACATGTTGTGTCGTACTTGTAAAGGCACATGTTCTAGCAGCACAGGTAGAGTATCCTGTATGAAATCATGATAACGTACTCCATTGAGCGTAGGTGGAAGAACATGGGGCCCAATCAAGACATCACCAACAATGCCTGCCCAAACGTTCACAGAAAATCTGTGTTGATGGCGTAATTGCACAATTGCGTGCGGATTCTCGTCAGCCCACACATGTTGATTGTGAAAATTTACAATTTGATCACGTTGGAATGAAGCCTCATCCGTAAAGAGAACATTTGCACTGAAATGAGGATTGGCACATTGTTGAATGAACCATTCACAGAAGTGTAACCGTGGAGGCCAATCAGCTGCTGATAGGGCCTGCACACGCTGTACATGGTACGGAAACAACTGGTTCTCCCGTAGCAGTCTCCATACAGTGACGTGGTCAACGTTACCTTGTACAGTAGCAACTTCTCTGACGCTGACATTAGGGTTATCGTCAACTGCACGAAGAATTGCCTCGTCCATTGCAGGTGTCCTCGTCGTTCTAGGTCTTCCCCAGTCGCGAGTCATAGGCTGGAATATTCCGTGCTCCCTAACACACCGATCAATTGCTTCGAACGTCTTCCTGTCGGGACACCTTCGTTCTGGAAATCTGTCTCGATACAAACGTACCGCGCCACGGCTATTGCCCCGTGCTAATCCATACATCAAATGGGCATCTGCCAACTCCGCATTTGTAAACATTGCACTGACTGCAAAACCACGTTCGTGATGAACACTAACCTGTTGATGCTACGTACTGATGTGCTTGATGCTAGTACTGTAGAGCAATGAGTCGCATGTCAACACAAGCACCGAAGTCAACATTACCGTCCTTCAATTGGGCCAACTGGCGGTGAATCGGGGAAGTACAGTACATACTGACGAAACTAAAATGAGCTCTAACATGGAAATTAAGCGTTTCCAGACACATGTCCACATAACATTCTTTATTTGTGTGTGAGGAATGTTTCCTGAAAGTTTGGCCGTACCTTTTTGTAACACCCTGTATAACAACAGATCTAAAGTTTATGACAATAACCACAATATTCCTTCTCAAGTACTTGCTGTGGTTGATCAGTATTGCAATACTCTGTTTTGGAGAGGGGCGGAAAGCAGTCGTTCTCTCCTACTATGAGAATGGTTTCATGTGCTGGGCAATGACAACAGCTATATGTACGCAATTGCAAGTCTTTCTGCCAACTACGGAAATAGTTTTGGTGAACCAACTTGGCGCGCCTTACAAATTTTAATTTGGATGCAGATTTAGAAAAAGCTTTTTGCCAGAGTTGATTGAGACGAACTGTTCGAAATTTTGAAGAAAGCAGGGATAAAAATAAGGTGAGCGAAAGGTTCTATACGATAGTACAAAAACAGTATTGCGGTTCTGAGAATCGAAAGTCATGAAATGGAAGCAGCAGTTGAGAAGAGGGTGCAACGTGCTTGTAACGCATATTTCAGTACGTACGTAAAGCATCAAAGGAAACCAAAGAGGAATTTGCAAATGGAATTATACTGCAAGGAGAAGAAATAAACGTACGAAGGTATGCCTATTGCACTGTAATTCTGGCAGAGACGGAAAATGGCATGCAAGAGCAACTGAAGGGAACTGAAACGAGTTTATCAAATATACACCAATAAAAAGGAAAGAAGAGTAACGGAAGGCAGTTGCATTAAATTAGGTGAAGCAATAGATGAATTTTGCTATTTGGGCAGCAAAATAAATGGTGCTGGCAAAATTAAAGAACATATAAAATACAGACCTGCAGCAAAAATAAAAATTTTTCTTAAGAAAGAAAAATACATCGATATCTAACGTAAATTTAAGTATTAGAAAGTCTTTTACTACAGTGTTTGGAGAGTAGCCTCGTGCAGAGCAGAAACATACAGGATTAACAAATCAGACATGACGATAATAGCAGCTTGTGAAATGTGCTTCTGCAGAAGAATGCTGAAGATTAAGATATACTGGATAAATAACTAATCGAACGGAATCGGAGAAGAAAGATATTTATGATACAATTTGGTTGAAGACTGGGTAGATTGATGGGACACATCCTGAGGCATCAAGGAATTAGCAGTTCAGTAATTGTGGATTTGTTTGTGTGGTAATCATCGCAGAGGGAGACCACGGCATGGTAGAGCTCAAAGGTGTTTGCATGAAGCACATAAACTATTCTTTCAGATATTGATAAAAATACGCTAATGATTTAATGATATTCGGAATGAAATATGTAATGTCCAAAGGATGAGGGTCTAACGATATCTCTGTCAAAAACAGGAAAGACACGGCACACACTTTCATAAATTCTGACCGAAAAAAAAAAAGAAAACACTAGTCAGGTGCAAGCAGGATTCGCGCTCTGGAGGTCCCATAAAATTTAATTATGTACATAGACACTTCATCCACCTCTGTAACCGAGAACCTCCACGATTTTTGTCTGTTATCGACATTGATACTTACAAGATGTCGGTCCTGGTAATTCCAAGGCTCCCGAGAATATTTGATGAGTGAAGTCGGATAACAAATGACAAAAGAAATATCTTTTTTCTGTGGTGTAATTAAAAACTAACAATCTTTGGATTTCTTGCTTTATTACTACCGTGAACCTACGCTTCCTCAAAAAATTTTGTGATTCTAGGTCAACAGAAAGTACCCTAAAAGAACTGATGAGTGAGTTTGCGAGTATCAAAATATGTGGCATAAATGGCCGTATCTTTCGACTGCATTGACTTAGAAGCTTACGTTTACCAAACCGCCAAGGGACCTTAAACCTCAGCACGTGACAAATTTCAACTATATACATCTATCCACTGACAACGGAAAGGGATCTTAACAGTCGGACGGACAGGCAGAGACATTCGGATAGCAAATGACAAAACTTTTTTTCATATAATATAATTAAAAATTAACGGTTTTCGAATTTTTTCCTTTAGTTTTACTATGAAACCTTGCTTAAGTCAATGGGAAGTACTCTATAGGTTTTGATGAATGAGTTTGCGTGTATCAAAATTCATGAGATAAGTGGCCGTATCTTTCGATTCTGGTGAGTTAGAAGCTTCACATTTTTACATCTCCAAGGTACCTCAGTACGTAGTATAAATTTCAACTTGATACGTGTACCCATTTTTGAGGAAAAGGGGTTTTAACAGTCGGACAGGCAGACAGACGGATAGACGGAAGGACAACGAAGTGATCGTATGAGGGTTTCGTTTTTACCGATTGAAGCAGAGAGCTCTAAAAAGGATCTGTGTTTATTGAAACACTACGTAATGCAGGAATGAACGATTTCGTGAAAGTGACGGGTTACGTGAGGATGTATTAGCCTTACCCTTAAAGTGTCCAGCAGTGCATAGGAGCAATTTACCTTGTTGTGTACACTTAAAATTAGATAGCAGAAAATGGTGAACTAGCTGAAAAATCATGAAACAAAGTCCTGAAATTCTGTCAGCTGTATAGCGGTGGCACTTCAGTGAGGCAGTGATACCTTGTGTCTCGTGTCAACGTCCGGTAGCACGGGGCCATACGATGACTCACTCTACACACAGATTAAAATCAACAGTCGAGGCCGCAATAACATTTGTTTATTGACCGTTTTCGGCTTATGTTGTAGCAATCCTCAGAATTTTTGGACCCTCTGTGGGTGGTGCTCGCGGCTCCTCGGCTTTCCACGTAATACCACGACCGTAGTACGTGTGTTGATCTTAACCTACGTACAGCACCAGATCGCTGCGCTCCACGGCAATATTGCCTAAATTTATTGCCTTACACAGTTTCTGTGAACCATGGACCTTGACGTTGGTGGGGAGGCTTGCGTGCCTCAGCGATACAGATGGCCATACCGTAGGTGCAACCACAACGGAGGGGTATCTGTTGAGAGGCCAGACAAACATGTGGTTCCTGAAGAGGGGCAGCAGCCTTTTCAGTAGTTGCAGGGGCAACAGTCTGGATGATTGACTGATCTGGCCTTGTAACATTAACCAAAACGGCCTTGCTGTGCTGGTACTGCGAACGGCTGAAAGCAAGGGGAAACTACAGCCGTAATTTTTCCCGAGGACATGCAGCTCTACTGTATGATTAAATGATGATGGCGTCCTCTTGGGTAAAATATTCCGGAGGTAAAATAGTCCCCCATTCGGATCTCCGGGCGGGGACTACTCAGGAGGACGTCGTTATCAGGAGAAAGAAAACTGGCGTTCTACGGATCGGAGCGTGGAATGTCAGATCCCTTAATCGGGCAGGTAGGTTAGAAAATTTAAAAAGGGAAATGGATAGGTTAAAGTTAGATATAGTGGGAATTAGTGAAGTTCGGTGGCAGGAGGAACAAGACTTCTGGTCAGGTGACTACAGGGTTATAAACACAAAGTCAAATAGGGGTAATGCAGGAGTAGGTTTAATAATGAATAAAAAAAATAGGAGTGCGGGTTAGCTACTACAAACAGCATAGTGAACGCATTATTGTGGCCAAGATAGACACAAAGCCCATGCCTACTACAGTAGTACAAGTTTATATGCCAACTACCTCTGCAGATGATGAAGAAATAGATGAAATGTATGACGAGATAAAAGAAATTATTCAGGTAGTGAAGGGAGACGAAAATTTAATAGTCATGGGTGACTGGAATTCGTCAGTAGGAAAAGGGAGAGAAGGAAACATAGTAGGTGAATATGGATTGGGGGGGGAAGGAATGAAAGAGGAAGCCGCCTTGTAGAATTTTGCACAGAGCATAACTTAATCATAGCCAACACTTGGTTCAAGAATCATAAAAGAAGGTAGTATACCTGGAAGAATCCTGGAGATACTAAAAGGTATCAGATAGATTATATAATGGTAAGACAGAGATTTAGGAACCAGGTTTTAAATTGTAAGACATTTCCTGGGGCAGATGTGGATTCTGACCACAATCTATTGGTTATGAACTGCAGATTGAAACTAAAGAAACTGCAAAAAGGTGGGAATTTAAGGAGATGGGACCTGGATAAACTGAAAGAACCAGAGGTTGTAGAGAGTTTCAGAGAGAGCATAAGGGAACAATTGACAGGAATGGGGGAAAGAAATACAGTAGGAGAAGAATGGGTAGCTCTGAGGGATGAAGTAGTGAAGGCAGCAGAGGATCAAGTAGGTAAAAAGACGAGGGCTAATAGAAATCCTTGGGTAACAGAAGAAATATTGAATTTAATTGATGAAAGGAGAAAATATAAAAATGCAGTAAATGAAGCAGGCAAAAAGGAATACAAACGTCTCAAAAATGATATCGACAGGAAGTGCAAAATGGCTAAGCAGGGATGGCTAGAGGACAAATGTAAGGATGTAGAGGCTTGTCTCACTAGGGGTAAGATAGATACTGCCTACAGGAAAATTAAAGAGACCTTTGGAGAGAAGAGAACCACTTGTATGAATATCAAGAGCTCAGATGGCAACCCAGTTCTAAGCAAAGAAGGGAAGGCAGAAAGATGGAAGGAGTATATAGAGGGTTTATACAAGGGCGATGTACTTGAGGACAATATTATGGAAATGGAAGAGGATGTAGATGAAGACGAAATGGGAGATAAGATACTGCGTGAAGAGTTTGACAGAGCACTGAAAGACCTGAGTCGAAACAAGGCCCCGGGAGTAGACAACATTCCATTTGAACTACTGATGGCCTCGGGAGAGCCAGTCATGACAAAACTCTACCATCTGGTGAGCACGATGTATGAGACAGGCGAAATACCCCCAGACTTCAAGAAGAATATAATAATTCCAATCCCAAAGAAAGCAGGTGTTGACAGATGTGAAAATTACCGAACTATCAGTTTAATAAGTCACAGCTGCAAAATACTAACGCGAATTCTTTACAGACGAATGGAAAAACTGGTAGAAGCCGATCTCGGGGAAGATCAGTTTGGATTCCGTAGAAATGTTGGAACACGTGAGGCAATTCTGACCTTACGACTTATCTTAAAAGAAAGATTAAGAAAAGGCAAACCTACGTTTCTAGCATTTGTAGACTTAGAGAAAGCTTTTGACAATGTTAACTGGAATACTCTCTTTCAAATTCTGAAGGTGGCAGGGGTAAAATACAGGGAGCGAAAGGCTATTTACAGTTTGTACAGAAACCAGATGGCAGTTATAAGAGTCGAGGGGCATGAAAGGGAAGCAGTGGTTGGGAAAGGAGTAAGACAGGGTTGTAGCCTCTCCCCGATGTTATTCAATCTGTATATTGAGCAAGCAGTAAAGGAAACAAAAGAAAAATTCGGAGTAGGTATTAAAATTCATGGAGAAGAAGTAAAAACTTTGAGGTTCGCCGATGACATTGTAATTCTGTCAGAGACAGCAAAGGACTTGGAAGAGCAGTTGAACGGAATGGACAGTGTCTTGAAAGGAGGATATAAGATGAACATCAACAAAAGCAAAACGAGGATAATGGAATGTAGTCAAATTAAGTCGGGTGATGCTGAGGGAATTGGATTAGGAAATGAGACACTTAAAGTAGTAAAGGAGTTTTGCTATTTAGGGAGTAAAATAACCGATGATGGTCGAAGTAGAGAGGATATAAAACGTAGACTGGCAATGGCAAGGAAAGCGTTTCTCAAGAAGAGGAATTTGTTAACATCGAGTATAGATTTAAGTGTCAGGAAGTCGTTTCTGAAAGTATTTGTATGGAGTGTAGCCATGTATGGAAGTGAAACATGGACGATAACTAGTTTGGACAAGAAGAGAATAAAAGCTTTCGAAATGTGGTGCTACAGAAGAATGCTGAAGATAAGGTGGGTAGATCACGTAACTAATGAGGAGGTATTGAATAGGATTGGGGAGAAGAGAAGTTTGTGGCACAACTTAACTAGAAGAAGGGATCGGTTGGTAGGACATTTTTTGAGGCATCAAGGGATCACAAATTTAGCATTGGAGGGCAGTGTGGAGGGTAAAAATCGTAGAGGGAGACCAAGAGATGAATACACTAAGCAGATTCAGAAGGATGTAGGTTGCAGTAGATACTGGGAGATGAAGAAGCTTGCACAGGATAGAGTAGCATGGAGAGCTGCATCAAACCAGTCTCAGGACTGAAGACCACAACAACAACAACAGATTCTGTAAAACTGCCTACGATGCAAAGAACAGTAACAATCAATGCTCACCCTGCAAGTGAATATTGGTTGTTGTAACTGACTAAGAATGGCAAATCTAAATGTCATCGACTCTCTACTGTGACACATTTAAGTAAAGTTTTGTATGCAGGAGAATATGTTTCTAGTAAATAATGTCGCAGCAACTAATTTTAATACTGATGTATTAAACTTCTCATGACAAAACCGTAACCCTCGTGTCGAGAACGTAATCCAAAATCACCAGTACGAAACTAACTCTTTATGCCTTAAACAGTTAGCACTGCAGAATTTAAGCTTGCACAGAATGAAATGAAGTTATAGATGTTGCAGCAACCAGCCTACAATGGCTTAATATTTCACAACCTTCCCAAACCTGCTCATCCTGCGGGTAAGCACGCGGTAGGATACCAGCGCTTGGAACAGTACTAATAAACAACATAAACTGCACTTCGGTACAGATTATAAATTGGTCTGATCTTATCAGACATCTTCCAGCCGGTTGAATAACAAGGTTTTCCATCAAACAAGTGACTTCGTAAGAACAGTGTACATCTCCAAAAAGATCAGGACCTTGACACGTCTCATCACTCAAAAGTACCGTACAAGAAGGAGAGAATAATGGCTAAATTCCTTGAATAAGGCTCCCACATGACTTACTAGCCGCCAGCGAATCCTGTTGGCTGATGGCCAACCAACTTAGCAGCGATCCAGTGGTGCAGAAAAGTGTTCGCGAAAGTATTTGAATCGATATTATGATACTGGTTATTGAAAGATCTCGAAGATAGTAATTAAATAAATACTGCAAATTACGAAAAAGAAGTGAAATATATCGAGAGGAAATGAAAGAGTGAAATAAGGAGGCAACTGTCACAGTAAAGGGATTCAAGTAGGTAGTACTAGCTGTGCAGAGGTGAAGACAGTTGCACAGGATCGAATAGCGGGGAGAGTTGCCTTTGACCAGTCTTCGTACTGAAGACTGTAGCAACAGACCACTGTAGTTCTAAGTTATTTATTTATTTATCGCTCATGTGGCCTGTTCAGATTATGGTCTTATGGACCCCTTTCACATCTTACCAGGAACAACGCATACAAAAAATTACTAGACAATCACAATAATAATAATTAGCAACAACAAAAATAGCAACAATAATAATGATGATAAAATAATGGATGAATTAAGAGTGATACTGATTAGTTATTACATAACAAAATCATTAATATTAATTTGCGTTATTCGTAAAAGGTAATAATTGGTAATAATAATAGTAGTATCACTAATGACAACAGTAAAGTAATGGAGGCATTTAGAATGATGTTGTTTAGTTTAGCCCTTTCGAAGCCTGTTTGATACTGGCAGAAGTGGAGGGGATAGTGAAAAAGGAGAAGACTGAAATGAAAGTGACGATGGTTGCTAGCTAGGAAAGAAGCGACTTTCAATAAAGAGCTACGTAACAAGGGGAGGGACAAGTGGTGGTGGAGGGAGGGTTTACGACAGTGAGCTGCAACAAGGGATAGCTACTGTCATAGAAGGTAGCACGCTAGCTGTATTGTGAAGATTGAAAGTTCTTAATTTCTCTTATATTTTGAGGAAGATTGTTCCAAAGTCGGGTTCCTGATACAGAAAATGATTTGGAGAACATGAAAATGTTGTGTAGTTGTGCAGAGATGATTTTACATTGTCGAGGACGAGTATTTCTGCTGTGTTGTTCAGACAGTAGCGTAAGGGTCGAAGATAAATAAGAAGGAATGTAGTGATTGAGAAGACGATATAGCAAACACATGATAATCTCTACGCTTATTGGCACGTAACAATGATAATTGTTCAGATGCAGGATCAATGTGGTCGAAGAAGTGTACATCACGTACATATCTCACGCAAAGATTCATCGCTAGATCCAGCCGACGTGAGCTGTCTTACGAAAATCCTTGGAGACTAGGATCGGGGTAATCGAGGATGGAGACTATTGGTGTCTCTACGAGTTTCTTTTTAAGCTCGAGAGGAAATACTTCTTTGTATTTCTGTAGTGAGTGAAGTGATGTTGACATCTTCTTACAGGCTGAAATATGTTCACTCTATTGTAACTAATGGTCCAGAATCATCCCAAAATTCTTTGCAGAAGAAGCAGAGGTTATTTCTGTGGTGTTTAGAATTAAGGGTGGAAGAGATTCTCTTAACCGAGGAGTGATAAGTCTTTCGTGAACGACTAAGATTGCTCGCATTTCACACAGGTTAAGTTTCAAGTCAATGTTCTGCGCCCATTCTGATAAAGCGAGTAAGTCAACACTGACGTTCTGGATGGTTGTGTGCAGATTTCTTGGGCTTGCACTTAGGTATAAGTGAAGGTCGTCAGCGTATAAATGATATTTGCAATGGGAGGTAATAGTCGACACATCATTAACATATAATGAGTAAAGTAATGGGCCCAATGCTAACCCTTGTGGGACTCCTGATACTACAGTCTTCCATTGTGACGATGTCGTTCAGATCTTTACAAACTGTACGGTACGAATGGAACCATTGTACAGCACCTGAAAAAAAGTTTTGTTTTTTGAGTTTAGCAAGTAGTATATGAAAGTCGACAGTGTCGAAAACTTTGCTAAAATCCAAAAAGAGCGTAATAGTCGCCTCTTGCTTTTCTCCGTATCTTATTTCAGTTTTGTCAGTCACGTTTACAAAAGCAGTCGCCATGCTGCAGTTTTCTCGGAAATTAGATTGGCACTCATCCAGAAGGTTATTCGATGTTAAGTAATCAGTAAGCTGATCGTGAATTATGTGTTATAAGGCCTTAGATAATGCTGGTAGAATGCAAAAGGACTGTACTCAGAAGGTTTTTTTTTATCAGTTTCCTTCTCGGTTGGAGGTTTTATGAGTCCTTTTTTCTGGGCTGTTGGTAAGATGCTGGAGGTAAGAGACTGTTAAAAATATTTGCTGTTGTAGGCAGTAATGGTTAGACGAGGAAACTTATCATTTGTATTGTAACATTGTCGTGTCCTGCAGCTGCCGAGTTTCTTTTTAGACACTCATGACCTTTCTTTTATGCCTGCCATACTAATTATTTAAGTACTAATAGCTTTAATTCCCTTTCATTTCTACGGAACTAACTTAATAGCTTTTACTTAAATGAGGCATCATATTTTACTTCATTGTGAGAGACTCCTGTACTACACCCACGTATATAGGTGGGCACTATAGTTATTGGTGTACTGTAGTGATTCCCGATCTTTCTTAGACCATTAACCCTCAGTGCAATCAGACATTAACTAATACACCCCTTTCTACCCCTGCCGTCGGTTGTAACCCCCCCCCCCCCCCCTCTGCCACATTATCACCAATTTCAGGACCTAACTAAACTGTAGAATGAAAAACTTTCGTTGAAACACTTTTATTTTTAAAATGGTAGAAGATGAATCTTAATTAATTTGTGTATGTGTTTGTGTGTGTGTGTGGGGGGGGGGGAGTTGCTTTGTTAGAATGAATGACGAAGGAATTCGTGGTCCATCGAAAGTGCTACCCACAAGTTCATCTCCGATAAGAAAACTAATTATTACAAAACGTACATCCCGTGCATTACTTATCTCTATTGCGGCACCTTCTTGACCTGTACACTGCAACCCAATTTAAAATAAAACAAGTTCAGATGTGAGCACTATACTTATTGTTTGTAAATCACTTTATTGCTGCACTACTTACGTTTCAACTGGAAGACTTCAGGCTGTTAATGGTTTGTGTATAACCACTCTAATAACAATAATAATAATATTACAGAGTACAGCATTATAACAGCCCTTATGTAGTTACAACTATGTCGTACTGTCAATTAATTCATTTATGTGTTTGTAAGCGAGTAATGAGGCCGTTCATGGACTACTGCAGGTTGTAACTACAACATGGAGAAGAAATTTTCTTGAGATATTTAGCATTTGTTACGTATATGTGCCACTTTTATCATCAGCGATGTACGGAACAAAGCACAACATATGTGTTTAGTGGGTGAACTGAGTGGGAACCTCCACTGCTGTAATACTACTTACTGAGAAAAAGTAATTATTGATAACTTATATTTTCTCCTTTCATCAATTAAATTCAATATTTCTTCTGTTACCCAAGGATTTCTATTAGCCCGCGTCTTTTTACCTACTTGATCGTCTGCTGCCTTCACCACTTCATCCCTCAGAGCTACCCATTCTTCTTCTTTGAGGTTCGCCGATGACATTGTAATTCTGTCAGAGACAGCAAAGGACTTGGAAGAGCAGTTGAACGGAATGGACAGTGTCTTGAAAGGAGGATATAAGATGAACATCAACAAAAGCAAAACGAGGATAATGGAATGTAGTCAAATTAAGTCGGGTGATGCTGAGGGAATTAGATTAGGAAATGAGACACTTAAAGTAGTAAAGGAGTTTTGCTATTTAGGGAGTAAAATAACCGATGATGGTCGAAGTAGAGAGGATATAAAATGTAGACTGGCAATGGCAAGGAAAGCGTTTCTCAAGAAGAGAAATTTAACATCGAATATAGATTTAGGTGTCAGGAAGTCGTTTCTGAAAGTATTTGTATGGAGTGTAGCCATGTATGGAAGTGAGACATGGACGATAACTAGTTTGGACAAGAAGAGAATAGAAGCTTTCGAAATGTGGTGCTACAGAAGAATGTTGAAGATAAGGTGGGTAGATCACGTAACTAATGAGGAGGTGTTGAATAGGATTGGGGAGAAGAGAAGTTTGTGGCATAACTTGACTAGAAGAAGGGATCGGTTGGTAGGCCATGTTCTGAGGCATCGAGGGATCACAAATTTAGCATTGGAGGGCAGCGTGGAGGGTAAAAATCGTAGAGGGAGACCAAGAGATCAATACACTAAGCAGATTCTGAAGGATGTAGGTTGCAGTAGGTACTGGGAGATGAAGAAGCTTGCACAGGATAGAGTAGCATGGAGAGCTGCATCAAACCAGTCTCAGGACTGAAGACCACAACAACAACAAACATATCATCAATATTAAAGTCTTACAAAATTGTTACAATAGTAACGATCTTTTGAAAATAATTTAGCTTCGTGACTGAAAAATAATTGAATCTTTTAGTTTTACCCCTCCAAAAATTTCATCTTACACCTCAGGGGCTAATTACTCCCAGGTTGGAAACCACTGGCGTACAGCATTAACAGGGCGCGGAATGAAGTACTCTGAGATTCTAAACGAAATTAAGTTTTTGTTTCGTCTTTTATTGCGAGATTTCTTCACGGAAAATATCTGTGTTTTATTTGTGCGTAGAATCCTGAAGCATTTCCTACATTGTATTTGTAGTATCGCATTAGCAAAGCCTAATTATTACTTGGTCCAGCAGATCTTAATGAAGACTGCCTGCTACGATAATTATCGGAAGATGAGCACATAAGATATTTACGGTTTTTAATACGCTATTAAGAAAGGCAACCGCTTGGAAATTGCTTTAATTTTTCTTATTGATACCTGACTCTTTACGTAATTAACAAACTGCCCACAAATGAAACCGACCGTCATAACAGGAAGATAACAGAGGAGAGTAGTCTTCGTGGTGCAAGGGACCTGTTTCAAATCGATTACGAGATAGTGTTCGATTCGTTATAACAAACCACTGCGTGCCCTTCATAGAACAGGCACCTATTTCGCCTCGATAACGAGATGGTTTTTTATATGACTTGTCAGATTCACTAGGAAACTGTAACTCATTAAAAAGCGATTATACATCTGCACTGAAGGGGTCGTTGACCAATCTCGTCTTAATTATGGACTGGTCAGCGATCTCTAGAGTGCAAATGCACACCACGTTCCAACTCTTGCGGGAATCGGCGAAACGCCGCGCTTAATGAGGATAATGGGCAGGGGCGAACCGTCAGTAGTGGTCCATCGTGCAACATGCTGACGCAGGTGTCACATCAAGCGTAAGAAGGCAAAGTAATTATGTAATATAGGGATAGTCGATACTGTACAAAACTGCTACAAGAAGTACAAGTTTATATGTCAGCTAGTTCCGCAGATGAATAACAAAGAAAAAAAATTGGAAATTTGTGGTAAGGTCTTAGGGGACCAAACTGCTGAGGTCATCGGTCCCTAAGCCTACACACTACTTAACCTAACTAACTAACGCTGTGGACAACACACACACCCATGCCCGAGGGAGGAATCGAATCCCGACGGGGGCTGCCGCACGGACCGCGACAAGGCGCCTGAGACAGCGCGGCTATCCCGCGCGGCGAGAAGAAAGAGAAAGCTCGTATGATGAAATAAAGGTTATTCAGATCGTTAACAGAGACGAAAATTTAATAGTGACGGCTGACTGGAATTGGAGTGCAGAAAAAGAAAGAGAAGGAAAAGTAGTAAAAGAACGTGAACTGGAGGAAACGAATGAAAGTGGAAGCCACCACGTAGAATTTGGTATGGAGTATAATTTAATCATTGCTAAAATTTGGTCTAAGAATCGTAAAATAAGGTTTTTTACGTAGAAGACACCTGGGGACAGTCGAAGGTTTCAGAATTATTAGTGCCTGTAGTGGTAAGCCAAAGATTTCGAGCCCAGATTTTGAATTCTAGACATTTCCAAGAGCGGGTGTGGAGTCAGGGCATTATTTATTGGATATGAACTACAGATTAAAGCTGAAGAAGCTGTAAAAATGTAGAAACTTAAGGCGATTGAACCTGTACAAATTAATAAGACCAGAGGTGCTGAACTTTCCAAAGAGAGCATTAGGTAACATTGGAAAGGAATGCAACAGAAGACGAATGCGTGGGTTTGAAAGATGAAGAACTGAAGGCAGCAGAAAATCATGTAGGTAAAGTGACAAGACCTAGAAAAAATCCTTGCGTAACACAGGAGATTGTGAATGTAATTGGCGAAAGGAGAAAATAGAGAAATGTAGCATATGAAGCTGGCAAAAGAGAGTATTGATGTCTTAAGCACGAGACAGAGAGTAAATGCAAAATGGCTAAGAAGGAATGGCTTGAGGGAAAATGCAAGGCTGTAGAAACATTCGTCACCAGAGGAAAGGAGATGCCACCTACAGGGAGATTAAAGAAACTTTCGGAGAAAAGAGCAGCACCTGTACGAATAGCAAGCGCTCAGGTGACGAGCCGGTACTAAGCAAAGTAGGGAAAGCTGAAAGGTGGAAGGGAGTCGAAAAATTGTGGAATATTTTGAGAGGTGGTGTTACTCACGAAAAAAAGAAAAAATATGTACTAAACATGGGCTCTAAAATGCGTATGTAAAGATCCATGAGCACTTGTTCGTTTTTGACACAGTAAAACAGAACTCTTTTACTGCAAGCTCTTCACTTTCCGTATTTTTGAAAGAGCCAGTAGCGATCAAAGCAAGAAAAAGAATGCCGAGGAAACATGGGCTCTAAAACGTACACCTCAAGATATATGAGAGTTGCCCAGAAAGTAATGCACCGCATTTTTTTTCTTCAATAATTCTGTTTTGAACATAATGAGAATTACACACACGAAAGAATGATGTTTTATCTACGGATCCTATTTTTCTACGTAATCTCCATCCCATTATGTGGTCTTCCTCCAGAGCGAAATAAGGGCGATACCAATCCTTGCCCTATGTGAATCACCTCCTCATCGTACCCAAAATGTCTTCCACGTATGCGTCTGTCCTCGCGAACGACATCAGCTCGCTGCAACATGTCACCTGTGACAGCCCTGGATGGTCTCCTCGACTGCTGCAAATCGTGGAGCTCCGCCGAACAGCTTTATGATGAACTCTCTCTCGTGCCCAGCGGGTAACTGTACTTCTGTCGACAGCAGATGCCCCATAGACTTTGCACAAGCTTTTGTTAGTATTCCCCACAATTTCTTTCCCCACAGTGAGAAATTCAATGATGGAACGCTGCTTGTAACGTACATTACCTGCGGAGGACATTTTGAAACTGTTCTGCAGCTGCGCTGTCGGAAGTGACGGAAACTTGGCGCACTCACTCAGTACATAATACACACGTAACGTTTCGCATTCGTAGCATTGTTTTAGGCTGAGAAAAAAAAATCGGTGCTTTACTTTCTGGGCAACCCTCGTATGAACACTTGTCCAACAGAAGAGGTGTGTTTCACAGTGGCGAAGATAAACAAATCATACATCCGTGTTTTTCTAGCGATACTTTCTCTAGGACGAAGTTGCCACTTCTGTAAGAAATTGTACGTATCTCGTATCTTTTACGTTTGTTCAGTGTATTCACCAAAAAACACACATCAAACATGTGGTGTCACCGCCAGACACCACACTTGCTAGGTGGTAGCTTTAAATCGGCCGCGGTCCATTAGTACATGTCAGACCCGCGTGTCGCCACTGTCAGTAATTGCAGACCGAGCGCCACCACACGGCAGGTCTTGAGAGACCTCGCCCCAGTTGTACGACGACTTTGCTTGCGACTACACTGACGAAGCTTTTCTCTCATAGCCTTCAGCTAAGTCCATGGCTACGACCGACCTAGCAAGGCGCCATTAACCATTTCTATAGAGTGTCTCACTTGTATCATCAAGAATGCTGTATACAAATGATGGATTAAAGTTAAGTATTCCAGCAGCTACGTACTTTTCTTTATAGCATTCATTACGTATCCTGTTCCAGACCTCACGCCAGTCTGCGTTAGATTATAGCGTGCATTTCGGCCTCCTCTAACTACAAGATGTTGGCACATCTGCCAACACATCAAAACATTCACAATCCACTACTTCAGATGTTCAACGTGCCTCAGTTGGTGCGCATTCTCGGCGGCATATGTCCATGCATAATTCCTACATTTTACTTTCCGAGATTTGTAAACATAGCGTCATCGATAATGACAATTCTTTGAAGAAAGGACCTATAGTCCTAATGTCACAACACAGGCAAATGACAGAATTTCTCGAGTCGGCTGCAATCCCGCTGGTTAATTTGCTGGTGAAGTGAGACATACTACGGATGGCGGCCGTCTGTGCTCGAAGTACGAACAACGCCGGGCTTATTTCGTAGGCACTCGCAGTTTCTCTGGAGCTGACATGTGGATTATAAGCAACAACTGCCAGAACATCTATTTTGTTAGCTCCGCACTTTGCAGGCTCGCGCCTTCAGCCGCCGGCGCAACGGGCGAGTGAGCTAACCCGACATGGCGCTCTACGAGGGCCAGCGAGGTATACGGCCCCTGGAACGAACTTGTGACGTCACACCAGTAGCCTCGTCCGCCACGCTCGGCTCCCCACAGTGCCAACGGGAAATAAACTTTTAATTGAGAAGATACCGACTACATGTCTCAATTTTGTCATTTGTTATCAAGAACTTGCATGCATTTAAACGTGCACTCAAGAAGAATTAACCTCGTCTTAAATGGTTACTCAACCCCCTGGCACTCATTAGACCTGCAGTGTCACGTGCTGTGACGTACGCGCCACGACCTGTCTTTCTCGTGATCATCACTGCTATTTGTCATTCAGGAGCCATTTTGTCACTTGAAACAGAAAATAAGTAGTGCGATATTTCGGTGACGAGACAGGTAAATTAGAACCAATAGGAAGCTAAAGCTTAATGCCTGCGTAAAGCAAGACTCAATATTGTACACTCCTGGAAATTGAAATAAGAACACCGTGAATTCATTGTCCCAGGAAGGGGAAACTTTATTGACACATTCCTGGGGTCAGATACATCACATGATCACACTGACAGAACCACAGGCACATAGACACAGGCAACAGAGCATGCACAATGTCGGCACTAGTACAGTGTATATCCACCTTTCGCAGCAATGCAGGCTGCTATTCTCTCATGGAGACGATCGTAGAGATGCTGGATGTAGTCCTGTGGAACGGCTTGCCATGCCATTTCCACCTGGCGCCTCAGTTGGACCAGCGTTCGTGCTGGACGGGCAGACCGCGTGAGACGACGCTTCATCCAGTCCCAAACATGCTCAATGGGGGACAGATCCGGAGATCTTGCTGGCCAGGGTAGTTGACTTACACCTTCTAGAGCACGTTGGGTGGCACGGGATACATACGGACGTGCATTGTCCTGTTGGAACAGCAAGTTCCCTTGCCGGTCTAGGAATGGTAGAACGATGGGTTCGATGACGGTTTGGATGTACCGTGCACTATTCAGTGTCCCCTCGACGATCACCAGTGGTGTACGGCCAGTGTAGGAGATCGCTCCCCACACCATGATGCCGGGTGTTGGCCCTGTGTGCCTCAGTCGTATGCAGTCCTGATTGTGGCGCTCACCTGCACGGCGCCATACACGCATACGACCATCATTGGCACCAAGGCAGAAGCGACTCTCATCGCTGAAGACGACACGTCTCCATTCGTCCCTCCATTCACGCCTGTCGCGACACCACTGGAGGCGGGCTGCACGATGTTGGGGCGTGAGCGGAAGACGGCCTAACGGTGTGCGGGACAGTAGCCCAGCTTCATGGAGACGGTTGCGAATGGTCCTCGCCGATACCCCAGGAGCAACAGTGTCCCTAATTTGCTGGGAAGTGGCGGTGCGGTCCCCTACGGCACTGCGTAGGATCCTTTTTAGAATTTTTTATAATAAAATGAAAATTGAGAGCAACTTAAACTACAAAGTCGTCAACGCCGAATCTACGGGCTAGTGTAATAAGTAGAGGCACGGGTTCACAGGTAGATGGTGTGTTGATTGACTTCCGCAAGGCGTTCGATACAGTTCCCCACAGTCGTTTAATGAACAAAGTAAGAGCATATGGACTACCAGACCAATTGTGTGATTGGATTGAAGAGTTCCTAGACAACAGAACGCAGCATGTCATTCTCAATGGAGAGAAGTCATCCGAAGTAAGAGTGATTTCAGGTGTGCCGCAGGGGGGTGTCATAGGACCGTTGCTATTCACAATATACATAAATGACCTTGTGGATGACATCGGAAGTTCACTGGGGCTTTTTGCAGATGATGCTGTGGTGTATCGAGAGGTTGTAACAATGGAAAATTGTACTGAAATTCAGGAGGATCTGCAGCGAATTGACGCATGGTGCAGGGATTGGTAATTCAATCTCAATGTAGACAAGTGTAATGTGCTGCGAATACACAGAAAGATAGATCCCTTATCATTTAGCTACAAAATAGCAGGTCAGCAACTGGAAGCAGTTAATTCGATAAATTATCTGGGAGTACGTATTAGGAGTGATTTAAAGTGGAATGATCATATAAAGTTGATCGTCGGTAAAGCAGATTGCAGACTGAGATTCATTGGAAGAATCCTAAGGATATACAATCCGAAAACAAAGGAAGTAGGTTACAGTACGCTTGTACGCCCACTGCTTAAATACTGCTCAGCAGTGTGGGATCCGTACCAGATAGGGTTGATAGAAGAGATAGAGAAGATCCAACGGAGAGCAGCGCGCTTCGTTACAGGATCATTTAGTAGTCGCGAAAGCGTTACGGAGATGATAGATAAACTCCAGTGGAAGACTCTGCAGGAGAGACGCTCGGTACGGGCTTTTGTTAAAGTTTCGAGAACATACCTTCACCGAAGAGTCAAGCAGTATATTGCTCCCTCCTACGTATATTTCGTGAAGAGACCATGAGGATAAAATCAGAGAGATTAGAGCCCGCACAGAAGGATACCGACAATTCTTCTTTCCACGAACAATACGAGACTGGAATAGAAGGGAGAACCGATAGAGGTACTCAGGGTACCCTCCGCCACACACCGTCAGGTGGCTTGCGGAGTATGGATGTAGATGTAGATGTAGACGTTGCGAAACAGGAGTTAGGTCGGAAGAAGGATCGAGTCGTCCTGATACATTTTTCACCTTCACGTATTCTAAAAGATGTATTATAATTTCTGTAATGATGTTCCATAAATAAAAGTGCGTTCTCTGTTGGGAGTGAATTTGTTCAATTTTCTGAACTTTTATAAGCTGAGTTCCTTACTGCTGGGGCATGTATTTTTCCTTTTCGTCTTATTACATTTAACAGATATTAAAGTTTTTATTTGCGTATATCACAGACAGAACAACAAGACTGGGCATGGACAAGGGAGAAAATGTGTATTTCAGTAGACCTAATGTAGGGATTTTCGCGATCAAATTGTACTGTTTGCGAACCAAATAGAACGACCAACTGTCACCGAAGTGCGCTGAGAGCGCAATATCACGTTAACCAGGCAGTCCTGTGTGCCTCGTGACGTTAGGTATCCCATCTGGGTGCGCGTCAACGCCAGCCGCCTCGTCGCGTATGCCAACGGCTTTACCTCTGCAACACTACTACCTCTCATCCGGTGTGACGTATTTTTTTGGGTATGAAGTCGTGAACTTATGCATGAGACAGGAATCGGTTTGATGTTCAAAACAGGCAAACCCGGAGTTCTAAAACTCACAATTACTCCGAAACCAGGAGTCAGGTTTTTAAGAGAAAAACGTTGTCGAGTTTGTCTCTGTAATTCTACTTGAAAAAGTGAAATTGTTACCGATATCTGTGCTGTTGATATTGCTGTGTAAACAGGCTATACATCGTATATATTTATATTATGTTCATTTTAACCGAAGGCATTGACATATGTTACTTAAAATCCGTCTTGATTACAATTTTTTATTATTATTATTCATATGACCGGTTTCGGTTCATTCAGAACCATCTTCAGATCTGTAAAAATAATTATACTAATTTACTATTTCACGGAAGCAAATCTTTTTCATCCTATCTAATGAACATCAAATGTACCAGAACGTACCTGATATTTCAGTTACAGGAGTAACCCGTCCAAATTCAGCAACTTTCACATGCTACGTCACATAAAATTGGTTGGCAGAGTGCACGTCATTTATATTAATTATAACACTATTACCGACAGGTGGCGTCTGGTACATTTGTTACATTCCATTTGCACATACTGTATTCAGTAGATCTTTTTTATATTAAAAATATTTAATTAAAATATGTAGATGTCAAAGTTAAAATCTGTACTTGTCAGGATTAAAAAACAGTAAAATTATCATTTTTATACGATCTAAAAAGCATAGGGCGATTTATATATCTATGGTGCTGGTGTGAACTTGTTTTCCTCTACGGTCTGCTTCCGTGGTTCCCGCCATTTTGGTGTTGTGCCGCGGTCCGCTCAGTCGTCTGATGTCCATCGCCGCGGGCAAGAGGGCCGCGAATGAACCGAAACCGGTCATATGAATAATAATAAAAAAATTGCAATCAAGACGGATTTTAAGTAACATAAAATCACTGATTGCTGTTATCCCATAAGACATTATGTCCGTTTTTGCAAAGCATTGACATATCCCGAAAATTACACATCGGATCAAAAAACGTTATAATTCCAATCTGTCTCGGAAGAGAACATCCAGTGACAACACAGTCTACCCGCCATCCCACCCTGTGCGTGACTGGCGGGGGCCAACTTTGAAATCCTGCATGGGAACCCTCTTTTTTAATACGGGTTACGATTCTACGGCAAAATCTACATACATTGTCTGAAACATTTTCTTAGTTTCGCCGCAGTTGGCGTTTTAATCGGAGGAGTAGAAATGGATGCAGAATCGTAACATGTTACACAGTGGCCCTTGAATATCCAATGGCACGTGCGGTCCTACCTTCATACTGCGAGGGTAGGCCAGGCCAGTACTTCATAACTTCTAATTGGAAATCCCATTTGCATCGTTGTATTCTTCCGACGTATCGAACAGCAGACTCCGTGGTTCGAGGCGAACGCTCCTCTACTTTTCCAATTAGGGTACGTGTTGAAATGGGGTACCGCGAACTTCAAAACACATCAAATGACCGGGCACCGGACAGAGGCATATCTTGCGGGAATGTGAGGACAGTCATTTCTGATACGGTCGATGGTGTCTTCACATCCTGCTGGCACTTGCTGCACGCCTTATCTTTTAAACATCCCAGCAGAAAGAAATCCGGCGACGTCAAAGCCGGCGACCTAGCGGGTCAATTAATAGGGCCACCACTGGCGATCCACCTACCAATATAAGCACGACCTAATACCTCCCGAGGCAACGGCCTTGCCGCAGTGGATACACCGGTTCCCGTGAGATTACCGAAGTTAAGCGCTGTCGGGCGTGGCCGGCACTTGGATGGGTGACCATCCAGCCACCATGCGCTGTTGCCATTTTTCGGGGTGCACTCAGCCTCGTGATGCCAGCGGAGCTATTTGACCGACTAGTAGCGGCTCCGGTCAAAGAAAACCATCATAACGACCGGGAGAGCGGTGTGCTGACCACACGCCCCTCCTATCCGCATCCTCATCTGAGGATGATACGGCGGTCGGATGGTCCCGATGGGCCATTTGTGGCCTGAAGACGGTGTGCTTTTAATACCTCCCGCGCTACAATTGCGTAATGCGCTGGGTAACCGTCATGCTGAAATCACATACGTCGTCGAATGTCCAGGGAACACCCTGCAGTAGTACCAGCAGCTCCTGTTCCAAAAGCGTTCCGTATGTGCGTCCATTCGACGTGCCGCCCCTAAAATACGACTAATGAGTTTGTTTCCCATGATGGCTCACCATATGTTAACTAAGCAATGACGTTGATATCTTGCCGTAAGCAGTGGGGATTTCTCCTACATTCTCCATAAATCAGGACCATTTCAATTTTTCCTTCTGTAGTTGCAAGATAAATCGTCCACTTGTTCGTCTGTTCTCTAAATGATAGGTAGGTGAGAAGGAAATAAACCTTGCGCAAGTGCTGTAATGTTTAGAGGCGCTATCTATTCTACGTCTGCACGATAGGCGGTCTCTGTCATTATTCGTTACACGACCACGGTGGCGTATGGAATAATCCCCTGTTCAATATGTCGGAGGAATACAACTTCGCGAATGGGGTTTCCAATTAGAAGTTGTAAAATACTGGCCTGTCCTACCATCGCAGCGCGGAGGTGGCGTTCCACGTGTCATTGAATATTCAAGGGCCATTCAGTAGGCCGTTGTAAATTACAATGTGTACCCATCTCTTATCCTCCGATTACAGCGCCATCTGTGGTGAGATGAAGAAAATGCTTCAGACAGAAAGTATGTGGATTCTGCCGTAGAAACGTAATCTGCAACAAAAAGATGGGGTATCCCAGCCACCCACTTACGGGGTGGGGTGGCATATCGAGTGCGGCATCATCGAATATCCCCCTTCGAGAAAAAATAATTGGAGTAATAACTTTTTTGATCCGATGTGTAGTTTTCAAGATATTTCAATGTCTTCAGTTAAAATAAAAATGAACACCATATGTACATAACACCCCATGTATTTTATAAGCGGTTGCACATATCGATACGCAGTTTTCGGCAAATGTTAGAGTGTCGAGAGGAACGTATTTTTTTTTTTTTTTTTTTTTTGTTTAGTTGATGTTTTGTGCTGGCATCAACGGAGATACTGAAGCAAATACGTTTCTTCTTAAACTGAACCATAAACTTTTTGTTACTGCGTTCGATAGCTCTTGAGAACATGAAACGTCCCCTTAGAACAATTATACATGACTGTGCTTAAACTGACACACAATATTTTTTTAGCGCAACGCAATCTGACTTTCAAAAATCCCTTCAAAAGAATGGCCCTGACTAACATTAACCTATACCTTTCACAAATCACTTACCTCACAAAAATCTTCGTTACTCGAACTACTGCAATACAGCGAGCGCCACTACTACCAGCTAAATAACAGATTCAAACTACGGAAGGCACTAACTACTGATAAGCATAGTTAGCAAATGAAAGATTTTAATAGAGAACAAACAATGTATTTACCTTAATAGTGTTGAAAAACCATAATATACATAGCAGTTCATAATATCCAGTCTGTACTCACAAATCCGACATCTCATTTCCCACATCCACCACTGCTGGCGGCTCACCTCCAACTGCGCAACGCTACGCGCTGTTCACATCCAGCTGCCCAACACTACAATGGCAGACAACAATGCAAACTAACCACAGACTGCACACAGCACAGCCAGTGATTTTCAGACAGAGCGCTTCGTAACGTTGCCAATAAGAAAACATAAATAGCCTACTTACATAGCCCCCATGCTCCCCACAAAAAAATTTACAAATTGTTTTGGGCATTGGCCAATAATGATTTGATAAAATTTTTCATAATTACAATAACAAAGAAATCAAATGCACACACTTATTGATACAATGTTGATCAAAAGCTAAAATTTTCTCACAGTCCATAAAGATAGTTCTGCTCTTTCATCACAGTAAAACTGCTGTTTCTTTTCTCAAAGTCTGAGCAGTAAAAGACAATGCACACGGAAGTATTGGATTTCCATGCAGTCTTGAAGAAGCAGTGTTGTCCTTCCAACGGAAAGACAGTGCTGACTCTTGACATGCTGACAGGTAATGGGCCACAACAGAGCAAACCCACAGCAGAGTCATTCGACGTTTAGAAGAATATTGGTAGGTAGGTCATCACAGAGCAGACCCACTGTAGTCCTGGTAGAGAATATGGTATTGGTGGGCCATCAAAGATGCAGACCCACTGCAGTCCTTGTAGAAATAATGGTATTGGTGGGCCATCAAAGATGCAGACCCACTGTAGTCCTTGTAGAGACAGCCAGCAGCCATCTGTTGCGACTGTGCAGGTGCACATTCACCATCGAAGAGTCTTGCGGAGAATATAGCAAGTCCATAAACCACCACTTGTACACTCACAAAGTTTTTGGAATTGTCCTTAGAACCAGCAATGCTGTTATCCAGTCCTTTGCTGAATTATTAACACACGTGCAAACACTAACAGTCCCAACTTCTCACGTATTGTCCATATACTATGACCAACAGAAAAGTGTGCAGACAACAATGCAAACTAACCACAGACTGCACACAGCACAGCCAGTGATTTTCAGACAGAGCGCTGCGTAACGTTGCCAATAAGAAAACATAAATAGCCTACTTACAAACACAATTGCAGTGATATAGCGTCTATTAATGTTGACGTTGAAACCTGACGCAAAAAAGTTCGAGAAACTTCCTCGAATATAAGAGCACGGTAACTGGAATCGGCATTAGCGGTGCGAAAAACCGGCAAACAGAAGTCTCGTCCTACGCTCTGTCAGAATGCCAACACACTTGCCTGTTTGCTCGTCTGCCCTGCAGGCCGCTCATTCCTGTGTCGACATTCGTTGTGTGCAGATGTGCACACCAACGAGGAGAAACTTGATACACTACTTTTATATGGCGAATGTAAAAGAAATGCCGAAAAACAAGTACAGCAATATAGGGCTATCTATCCGGATCGTCAGCGTCCGTCGTGCCAGGCAATTTCACGAATTATTAAGGAACTGAAGCGGACAGGCCGCTTGAACCTCAAAAAGAGGACAGGAAAGAAGACTGCAGCTGACAGGGAACACGAAAAAGCTGTTCTGGCTACGACGCTAATGAATCCGCATAGTGTCAATTTGTATCCTGCATCGACAGAATTTCGGTCCCTGTCATCTGCCACCACATCAGACGCCCGACGACCGTGTGGTTTCGGATGTCGCACAGAATTTGTCGGTTTGCCCTTCAGCAACTGAGAAACGACCCTACGTTTTTCCAACGTGATCTCTTCACCGATGAAGCAACGTTTACTAACCACGCTAATTTAAATTTGGGTAACACGCAATACTGGGTAGCCGAAAATCCACATTGAGTTCGTTAGGTGCAACATCAACGGCCGTGGAGCGTAAACGTATGGTGCGGCATCATAGGAAATTACGCTGTTGGACCTAACTTCATCTCAGGCATTCTAAAGAGTCATTCGTACGCACGCTATCTGACGAACATTCTGCCGACTCTTCTGGAAGACGTACCACTGGATATTTAACAGTGTATGTGACTGCAACACGACGGTTTGCATATAGTCATTTTGTGGGTTGGAGTTTGCGACTGAAACTGTGGAGCTAGAAAATGGAGTGCCAAGAGGAGAAATCTGAATATTTATACTGCTGGAGTTCCGTTGCGGAAGGGGGGGGGGGGTGACAGCAGCGGAGGCAAGAAGGTGCGTTTGTGCTGTACGGTTTTCTCATTTGAAGGAGCATCGTTTTGACATTAGTGACTCTCCACGTTCAGGAAGACCTTCGGTATTTGATTAAGATTGTCCAAAAACGTTAATCCACACTTCTCGAGAACTGGCAAATGTGATGAACAGTGATCATTCCACCATCGTGCGACATTTTTATATTTGTATTCAATGGCGAAGGTTCAAAAATAGGATGTCTGCGCATCGCATGACTTAATTCAAAGTCATAAAAATCAGCTTCTGGCCGTATGTGCAGCTCTGCTTGCTCGTCATCAGTTGTCTCGTTAACAACACCGACGGTTCCCATGGTGTATCGCAATTGGTGACGAGAAATGCTGCCTTTACCCTAACAAAAGGAATGGTTGAGCCCAAACAATGCAGCAGCTCCCCATGCAAAAACAGGCGGCCTTCCACAAAAGATAATGTTATGCACCTGGTGGAACAGCGGGGGTAAGAATTGCTTCCCTGAGGTGTAACCATCACTTCTGAAATTTACTGTCAAAAACGGAGACGCCTTGCAGACGCAGTTCAGACAGACTGCGTAAAGTGTTGCTACTCCACGATAGCGCCCGCCCGCATTCTGCTAGGCTGACAAGAAACACTATACGGGAGTTTGGTTGGGAAGTGATTCCGCAACAATCTTATTCACCTGATCTTGCGCTCTCTGATAATCACGTTTTCCGCTCTCTGTCGAACAACATTCAAGGAACTTCCTTTCAGGACGAAAATGCACTCCGACCATGGCTCGATGTGTTCTTCGCCTCAAAGCTAAGTGATTTCTACAGTCGCGGAATCGAAAACTACCCCAGTGTTGGCAGACTGATGTAAATAGTGAAGGGGAATATATTATTGATGACAAAAGTCTGGTTATGTGCCTCTGTTGTGTTTATTTAACTGAGCTGGGAAATAGCTACAAATTTATGCGCCAACCTAATAGTTATTGTCTACCATTTGCAACGACAATGAGGCCGCTTGCGGATAGGAGGACAGCCCTAATTATAATGTCTGCTTTTATTTTTTATACTTAATTAACGAAATAATTATTATATTTTTAGTTCCAAGCATTAGTAAGTTATCAAGAGACATCGATGATCGTGAAATAAACGTAAAAACTGAGATAAGCTTCAACTTATTTATGGAGAAATACACTACTGGCACTCAAAATTGCCACCCCAAGAAGAAATGCAGTTCATAAACGGGTATTCATTAGACAAATATATTACACTAGAATTGACATGTGATTACACTTAAGCCCGCATCTCGTGGTCGTGCGGTAGCGTTCTCGCTTCCCACGCCCGGGTTCCCGGGTTCGATTCCCGGCGGGGTCAGGGATTTTCTCTGCCTCGTGATGGCTGGGTGTTGTGTGCTGTCCTTAGGTTAGTTAGGTTTAAGTAGTTCTAAGTTCTAGGGGACTGATGACCATAGATGTTGAGTCCCATAGTGCTCAGAGCCATTTTTTTTATTACACTTACACGCAATTTGGGTGCATAGATCCTGAGAAATCAGAACCCAGAACAACCACCTCTGGCCGTAATAACGGCCTCGATACGCCTGGGCATTGAGTCAAACGGAGCTTGGATGGCGTGTACAGGTACAGCTGCCCATGCAGCTTCAACACGATTCCACAATCAAGAGTAGTCACTGGCGTACTGTGACGAGCCGGTTGCTCGGCCACCATTGACCAGACGTTTTCAGTTGGTGAGAGATATGGAGAACGTGCTGGCCAGGGCAGCAGTCGAACATTTTCTGTATCCAGAAAGGCCCGTACAGGACCTGCAACATGCGGTAGTGCATTATCCTGTTGAAATGTAGGGTTTCGCAGGGATTGAATAAAGGGTAGAGCCACGGGTCGTAACACATCGATAAATGTAACGTCCGCTGTTCAAAATGCCGTCAATGCGAACAAGAGGTGACCGAGACGTGTAACCAATGGCACCCTATGCTATCACGCCGGCTGATATGCCAGTATGGCGATGACGTATACGCGCTTGCAAGGTGTGTTCACCACGATCTCGCCAAACACGGATGTGACCATCATGATGTTGTAAACAGAACCTGGATTCATCCGAAAAAATGACGTTTTGCCATTTGTGCTCCCAGGTTCGTCGTCGAGTACACCATCACAGGCACTCCTGTCTGTGATGCAGTGACAAGGGTAACCGCAGCCATAGTCTCCGAGCTGATAGTCCATGCTGCTGCAAACGTCGTCGAACTGCTCGTGTAGATGGTTGTTGTTTTGCAAACGTTCCCATCTGTTAACGCAGGGATCGAGACGTGGCTGCACGATCCGTTACAGCCTTGCGGATAAGATGCCTGTCATTTCGATTGCTAGTGATACGAGGCTGTTGGGATCCAGCACGGCATTCCGTATTACCGTCCTGAACCCATCGATTCCATTTTCTGCTAACAGTCATTGGATCTCGACCAACACGAGCAGCAACGTCGCGATACGATAAACTCCAATCGCGATAAGCTACAATCCGACCTTTATCAAAGTCGGAAACGTGATGGTACGCATTTCTCCTCCTTACACGATGCAGCACAAAAACGTTTCACCAGGCAACGTCGGTGAACTGCTGTTTGTGTATGAGAAATCGGTTGGAAACTTTCCTCAGCAAGTTGTAGGTGTCGCCACTGGCGCCAACCTTGTGTGAATGCTCTGAAAAGCTAATCATTTGCATATCACAGCATCTTCTTCCAGTCGGGTAAATTTCGCGTCTGTAGCACGTCATCTTCGTGGTGTAGCAATTTTAATGGCCAGTAGTGTACTTGTGTGTATAATCACAACTTACTCCACTGAATGCAACAGAATATAACACATATTTCATGTATAAGAAGCACACATTTCTGTTTTTGTACTTGTTACGATAGGTACTTCCCATGACACGTAACAGTTTTGTATGGAGTCCAATGAGGGGCACATTCTTAAACTTCACCCGACTTTCTAATCCACCAATATTTTTGCGAATGTAAGTACATTTGGTTCTAAAGCTTATGTGCTGTAGATTCTTGTCGTGATTTGCTCAGATGTAGGAAAAATTGTGGAACTGATGTCTTGTGTGTTGGGGAGCAGTTTTATTGCTTCTGACGTTTACTTATCACGTCTCTGTGGTGGCTCACTTGATATGTGAAAATACGTAGGTATTCCATTACATATAAGTCTCCTATGCTCGAAATTTCGTGATTTGTCTGGACGTGTACTGAACAAAACGTCATGCTGTTATGTACGTATGCGACGTCTTTCGGCAAAAGGTCATGCGTTCTGCTGTTTACAAGTCCTTTTTCCTTTCTAAAAGGAAACGACACTCTTCAGTAAATGTCGGTAGGTTACAAGAGAATCGTAAATAAACTGTCCTGTAATATACAGTTTCGTATGATCCAGTGTCCATGGGAAACTAATGAGAGACAAATGTGGTGTCTTTTTTTCTGTTATTGGCGATTTTTACGACACTATTAACTCATCGGACATCGTAAACAGAAGTGTCGCTCACTGTCGCTTGGAGCTCTGCTGTTACGATGCGCAACAAAAATAAGTAGAAGTATCGCGACTCTTATGTTACACTGTGCTTCTGTCCCCAACGAAATAACGATTTAAAAATTGCAGTCTAAACAGAATCGTACAGAAATAAATTGAGTGCACGTCCAGGTCAGTTCATTTCGTAAAATAAACTTTCCGTCAGTAATCTAAAAACAATTTTTTCTGCCAATAGAATTACAGGCCCTGCGCTTCGCAGTATTAAATTTCGAACAGCTGTTAAAAATTTCAATGACAAATGCCAGAACTAGTAACTGAAAACATCAGTCCAGCATGAACATAACGCAACGACTGATAATTTTGCAATCAAATGTTATCTGTTTGTATTAGGAAAACATTGACTGGTGGGTTATATGGTGCCTTTTGCCCCATGGCCGCCGTTCCGCGTCTGCACTGCATCCACATTAGTTTCCACCGCTACTCCATTCTCCAGAACGCGACGGTGCATTCAGGTGGTACGAGCTTTGGAGTATACATGCAACAAATGTTCACAAAATTAATAATAAAAGGATTTTTTCCTACTTGTAGTACTTCTTCCTTCTCCCATCACTCAGCAATCGTTTGAGATTAATTATTTCCTCTATGAACATTTATTTAAAACCTAAGGCGAGGAGAAAAACGTTCTTTAACTGGACCAGAGTAACTTTTCTTTTTGTGATGTCAGATAAGCAGTTTCAATTGTGAAATATTCATCACCACAGTCAGCATAATCTGCCACCTCACTCTCCAATCTGGATCGCACCACTGGCGTATCAGACACCCGCAGCCATCAAGTTGCAGCACTTGGGAAACCTCCACTGAATGTTTCCTTTAGTGCACTTTGTGTTCATAGTTTAAAACTTAAGGGCCTAGCAGATTTTCCTGTCTGTTTACATTACCGAAGTATTTACCAAGTAGTATTGCGGTGATGTTCGACCCGAAGTAGCTAGCTCGAGTCCAGATTATGTAAAAAGGATACGTGACTAATTTTTGCCTGTTGAGTGGTTATGGTATTAGAGTTCCTGAACATCTACATCTACATTTATACTCCGCAAGCCACCCAACGGTGTGTGGCGGAGGGCACTTTACGTGCCACTGTCATTACCTCCCTTCCCTGTTCCAGTCGCGTATGGTTCGCGGGAAGAACGACTGTCTGAAAGCCTCTGTGCGCGCTCTAATCTCTCTAATTTTACATTCGTGATCTCCTCGGGAGGTATAAGTAGGAGGAAGCAATATATCCGATACCTCATCCAGAAACGCACCCTCTCGGAACCTGGCGAGCAAGCTACACCGCGATGCAGAGCGCCTCTCTTGCAGAGTCTGCCACTTGAGTTTGTTAAACATCTCCGTAACGCTATCACGGTTACCAAATAACCCTGTGACGAAATGCGCCGCTCTCTTTGGATCTTCTCTATCTCCTCCGTCAACCCGATCTGGTACGGATCCCACACTGATGAGCAATACTCAAGTACAGGTCGAACGAGTGTTTTGTAAGCCACCTCCTTTGTTGATGGACTACATTTTCTAAGGACTCTCCCAATGAATCTCAACCTGGTACCCGCCTTACCAACAATTAATTTTATATGATCATTCCACTTCAAATCGTTCCGCACGCATACTCCCAGATATTTTACAGAAGTAACTGCTACCAGTGTTTGTTCCGCTATCATATAATCATACAATAAAGGATCCTTCTTTCTATGTATTCGCAATACATTACATTTGTCTATGTTAAGGGTCAGTTGCCACTCCCTGCACCAAGTGCCTATCCGCTGCAGATCTTCCTGCATTTCGCTACAATTTTCTAATGCTGCAACTTCTCTGTATACTACAGCATCATCCGCGAAAAGCCGCATGGAACTTCCGACACTATCTACTAGGTCATTAATATATATTGTGAAAAGCAATGGTCCCATAACACATAACATCGAACTGCATGGGAATGTTCTGATCTAAATAAGAGACCTCTCCACGGCGCCTCATGGAGTGAACTGATGGGACACTGTTCTCGATAACCTGTCCATGGAATGATAGAAAGATCCCCTTGGTGATATTCAAGAGGAGAACTTCTCTCTTCCATTGATTTCACACCAATAACCACGCAAAAGTACATCGTTATACAGCAAAATACCTCGTCACCGTCATCAAACACGTGTCACTTAATAGCAAGCACAATCGAGGCAACGGTACACCTCGTGCTCGCGCAGAATATTGTTGTGGAATTCCAGTCTTGTTTTTATCGGTCATTGACGACTAAGGGGACTCACTGCCTTTTTTGCCATTTGACTGACCTGCCGAGGTGATTTGCACTCGAGGATCAGCTGTCAAGTTCAGCGAAATACTACATTTACCGGTTGAGGCGCCGCTGTGGCTAACACAGTGGATTCGCATTCGGGAGGCGATTGTTCAGATCCCCGTCTGACTATCCGAGAACGGGGTTTTCGCGATTTTCCGTAATCGTTTATTCCGGGAATTAAGCTTATCCATTACGGATATTTTAGAATCGTGACTATAATTGAATGTAAATAAGTTGTAAGAACTGCAACAAGTCACTTTTTTGAATAGTAATGCTTTATTCCAGGAACCGGTTTTCGAACCTTTTCAGGTTCATCTTCAGATGGTTTCGGGAGGATCCGGGAAGTTACATAATTACCGGTAGTAGCATAATGCTGGGTGCTGGTTCTATGGCAGAAAGATGGGTCACACTTTAATGTATCGCCATGACTATAGCTTATCTGTCGATATGGATCTAAATTTAGTTTTTACTTACTGCGACAGTATAGGCGGCTTTTTTCAGTTAGTGTCCATCTGTCTGCCTCCATTTTGATGTCCAGGACACTTTCACACAAACTATATTAATTTACACTTTGACAGTGACACTGTTCCAGCATCCAGCATGCGCTTTACAACTGTTGCTTGTAACAAAGATCTTGACAGAAAGATATGGCATAGGCCAACTTTGTACAGAGATGTAATTTGTTGTTATTTACATGTATTAAAGTCGATATAAGGGTAAGTATTTTAATCAGAATGGCGATAACATGAGAGCACGAGATAAAATAAATAAACAAATCACTACAAGAACAAATTTCAGGTGATGTAATATCTTATTTCTACTTGTATATTACAGGCAGTTTATAGCATTTTTTTTTAGCAATTATCATGTTTGGCATTAAGATGAATACCAGGGAAATCGTAATACAGAGTTATTGTATCTGCAGTGAGATGCAGCTGTCTGTATGACTAGCTGGATCAAACAGAAGCTGCCTTTACCAATATCCCAGATCACTCTAATGTAAGAATAAACACAAGTCAACAGTTAAAGATTTTACGAATTACATCTCTGTACAGTAGGCCTATGCCATATCTTTATGTCAAGATCTTTGTTACAAGCAACAGTTGTAAAGAGCATGCTGGATGCTGGAACAGTGTCACTGTCAAAGTGTAAATTAACATAGTTTGTGTGAAAGTGTTCTGGACATCAAAATGGAGGCAGACAGATGGACACTAACTGAAAAAAGCCGCTTATACTGTCGCAGTAAGTAAAAACTAAATTTACATCCATATCGACAGATAAGCTATAGTCATGGCGATACATTGAAGTGCGACCCATCTTTCTGCCATAGAGCCAGCACCCAGCATTATGCTACTACCAGTAATGATGTAACTTCCCGCATCCTCCCGAAACCATCTGAAGATGAACCTGAAAAGGCTCGAAAACCGGTTCATGGAATAAAGCATTATTATTCAAAAAAGCGACTGGTTGCAGTTCTTATAACTTGTGTTGTTGTTGTGGTCTTCAGTCCTGAGACTGGTTTGATGGAGCTCTCCATGCTACTCTATCCTGTGCAAGCTTCTTCATCTCCCAGTATCTACTGCAACCTACATCCTTCAGAATCTGCTTAGTGTATTCATCTCTTGGTCTCCCTCTACGATTTTTACCCTCCACACTGCCCTCCAATGCTAAATTTGTGATCCCTTGATGCCTCAAAACATGTCCTACCAACCGATCCCTTCTTCTAGTCAAGTTGTGCCACAAACTTCTCTTCTCCCCAATCCTATTCAATACCTCCTCATTAGTTATGTGATCTACCCGCCTTATCTTCAGCATTCTTCTGTAGCACCACATTTCGAAAGATTCTATTCTCTTCTTGTCCAAACTAGTTATCGTCCATGTTTCACTTCCATACATGGCTACACTCCATACAAATACTTTCAGAAACGACTTCCTGACACTTAAATCTATACTCGATGTTAACAAATTCCTCTTCTTGAGAAACGCTTTCCTTGCCATTGCCAGTCTACATTTTATATCCTCTCTACTTCGACCATCATCGGTTATTTTACTCCCTAAATAGCAAAACTCCTTTACTACTTTAAGTGTCTCATTTCCTAATCGAATTCCCTCAGCATCACCCGACTTAATTTGACTACATTCCATTATCCTCGTTTTGCATTTGTTGATGTTCATCTTATATCCTCCTTTCAAGACACTGTCCATTCCGTTCAACTGCTCTTCCAAGTCCTTTGCTGTCTCTGACAGAATTACAATGTCATCGGCGAACCTTAAAGTTTTTATTTCTTCTCCATGGATTTTAATACCTACTCCAAATTTTTCTTTTGTTTCCTTTACTGCTTGCTCAATATACAGATTGAATAACATCGGGGAGAGGCTACAACCCTGTCTTACTCCTTTCCCAACCACTGCTTCCCTTTCATGCCTCTCGACTCTTATAACTGCCATCTGGTTTCTGTACAAACTGTAAATAGCCTTTCGCTCCCTGTATTTTAACCCTGCCACCTTCAGAATTTGAAAGAGAGTATTCCAGTTAACATTGTCAAAAGCTTTCTCTAAGTCTACAAATGCTAGAAACGTAGGTTTGCCTTTTCTTAATCTTTCTTCTAAGATAAGTCGTAAGGTCAGTATTGCCTCACGTGTTCCAACATTTCTACGGAATCCAAACTGATCTTCCCCGAGGTCGGCTTCTACCAGTTTTTCCATTCGTCTGTAAAGAATTCGCGTTAGTATTTTGCAGCTGTGACTTATTAAACTGATAGTTCGGTAATTTTCACGTCTGTCAACACCTGCTTTCTTATAACTTATTTGCATTAAATTCCGGGAAGTTTCCCTCTAAAATGGCACAGATGATTTCCTCCCCATCCTTCCACAATCCGAGCTTGTGCTCCGTCTGTAATAGCCTCACAGTCCTCGGGGTGTTGAACTCTAATCTGCCTTCTGTCATCCTGCACTTATGTTGTGGTCTTCCGCCTGACGACGCCGTGTAAGCCGTCCCGCTTTGGTGCAGCTCGGCCTCGTGAATCCTTTCACGTACTCGCAGCGCCGTTCTGAATGCAGTTAAATGACCAGCGGACGCCGCACAGTGGAAAGGGAGAAAAACCTGTCAGTACATGTGTCAGGGATCTAGTTTTCTCGCTATCGTTAACTCTATTCCTTCAGCAGCCGCTAAAGCTCCGAGTCCTCCATCAGGTTTGACGTTGGATCGCTAATTGAAAGACATAAATTTTTCTCGTTCCCTGCCGCTAATCAAGTAGACACTGCGGACTAACGAACAAGTTCCAATCAGACAGTGCCAGTCTTTTTGCACGCGTGTCCGCCAGATCTGTACGTGGAGAGCAACATACGCTGTGATGTCGCTCTGCTTTCCCTGTAATGCGAGGCCGCCACTCTTCGCAAAGAATGTGGGCCGAATAAAATTAATATACATGACTATGAACTGGAAAAACTTATTTCCTCAGATCGCAAGGTAACACAGTATTCCCATTGGCACTTTTTTTTTTTTTTTGTTATTCGTGGTGCGCCATTTGACTCGTCATTATAGTTGCAAGTATGTAGCACTTTGGTCTACTGTAGTTGGCTGGACTATCATTGGAAATGTAGTTATTGTAGAATGAAGGCTTTCACGACCGGTTGACATGCCTGTTGATATACTTTCCGGGATGTGAGGTCGTGGTCTAAGAACTTTTCTGCTCCTTACGTTTCGTCCAGGACTGCGCTGGACTTCCTCAGAGGCGCTGCTCCGCTGAGTCTTACCGACTGACTGGTCGGGTGCCTGAGAGCGACTTATATATTGTGAGAAAGGGGGGCGTGGTTCAGGTGACACCTGATGAGCAGTGATAATCCATAGCAAAGATAAGGTTGACTATCGATTACCACTTTGTCAAAGATAAAAATTGTTAGCAATTTTGTAGAGCCACTGCCCATATATCGCTAAGTTTCATAGCCTCCTCTTTCCTATTAAAATTATCGTTATGTTTATAAATTTCGATAGCTTCTCTATAAAGCCGTGGATAGTAATTTAACGTTGTAGATAAAACTTCGGTAAGATTTTACGAAAACGTGACATAAAACCGATCTTTAAACCAACAAAGAAAATAAGTCAAGTTCTACGATCTGTGAAGGATAAACGCCCTCCCCTGTCGACATGTGGTGTGTATAAAATTCCATGTACCTGTGGTAAAGTTTACATTGGTACTACCAAAAGAAGCGTAAACACGCGACTGAAAGACCATAAAAGTCTTTGTCGACTTGGAAAAATAGAAAAGTCAGCTGTAGCGGAACATGCTCTTCAACCAGGCAACCACCAAGTGAAGTTTTCGGATACCGAAGTTTTATCTACAACGTTAAATTACTATCCACGGCTTTATAGAGAAGCTATCGAAATTTATAAACATAACGATAATTTTAATAGGAAAGAGGAGGCTATGAAACTTAGCGATATATGGTCAGTGGCTCTACAAAATTGCTAACAATTTTTATCTTTGACAAAGTGGTAATCGATAGTCAACCTTATCTTTGCTATGGATTATCACTGCTCGTCACGTGTCACCTGAACCACGCCCCCCTTTCTCACAATATATAAGTCGCTCTCAGACACCCAACCAGTCAGTCGGTAAGACTCAGCGGAGCAGCGCCTCTGAGGAAGTCCAGCGCAGTCCTGGACGAAACGTAAGGAGCAGAAAAGTTCTTAGACCACGACCTCACATCCCGGAAAGTATATCAACAGCCAATGTAGTAATTGTACACTACAGCACATTCCCCCATATGCTGTCATTTCGTGAGAGGTTAACATGGAGTGTGATCATCAAGAACAGCGATGGGTGATGTGGTTTCTGTGTAAGGAGGTCGTAAATGTTTTGGATATTCACTAGTTATTGGTGGCAGTACGTGGAGAATGTTTACGACTTAGGAAAAGTGCTCTTGCAACGCGACAAATGCTCGTCCGCATACTGGTCGGCAAATCACGGCTGCCATCGCTGAAATGGCGTTCCAGGTACTGTCACACTCAGCGTATTCTCCTGACATGTCCATTTCTGATTACTTACTATTCGGGGGTATGAAGAAACCTCGTTTTTTTCTCGTTGTTGATCGTTGTGTTTGGTCGTTGCGGACGTCACACGACATCCGTTAGAGTTCGATTGTTGATCGTTCCATTCAGTTGTTTATTACAGAGTCCAACCAGCTCTCTGACCGAACACGCTGAGCTACCGTGCTGGCGTCTTTGTGGACATCATTGTGCAGAATTCCTGCAACTGTGAGCAGGACTCTAAAAAATGTGGTACGAGGAAGGTCTACAGAAGTTAAAGGGGGCAAGACAGGACAAAACGATGGAGACGGCATTACCTGGAACATCATTTCAGCTTTGACAGCCACGGTTTTCCGACTCTTACGCTGAGGAGTGTTGTCGTTTTGCAAGAGTCCTTTCCGTGACGGTGCACACTCTCCACACTCTATCACCAGTCATTGTGTACACCCCCAGTGTTTTCACCCTTCTTCCACAGACACTACGTTTATGATCACACTCGATGTTGTCCGCTCACGAAATGACAGCATATGGGAAGATGTGCTGTAGTGTACAGGAATTACACTTTCCCTGTCACCGACGGTTAGACCATAGTGCTATATATCTGCAACTGCAATGACGAGTCAAATGGCGCACCATGACTGATGGGAAAAATAAACTGCAAATCATAATGGAACGCCCCTCATAGTAAAAGGAATCGTGGCAGTGTTCCAAAAATATTTCGATAATTTTCGGAGATCGCCTCAAAATTAGAATCTTTTCGCGAGGACAAATGCTTTGTCGACGATCTCTTACTCCTGATGCCTCTCTTGAGTAGTGATTAAGTACTGACTCACAGCGTACTCACAAGTGTGCAAATACGCTGTCAGAGCAAAAGTACTTGAACACCTATGAGTTAACGTCAATATGAGGTGCGTCCACCCTTTGCCCCTATGATAGCTTGAACTCTGTTGGGGACACTTTCTAACAGATGTTTGAGGAAGAATGGCGGTCCAGTCAAGAGCCGAAGACATGGAAGATAGTGACACTGGGGTATGGAGCGAAGTTGACATTCTAACTAATATTATTATCCATAAGCATTGCTCACAAGGGTATTGCTTCATGGTAGGGTGTACTGTCATGCTACGAACTTTTGCTCTACTGTAAGCATTCCACAAAGCTGTAAAATGTGTTCGTATCCTTCCGCATCTAGCGTTTTCATAAGGCAATAAGGAGACCGCACCCTAATCACGAAAATGCTCCCATACCATAACATCACATCCTCCGTACTTCACTGTTGATGTTAGACATGATGCCAATTAACGTTCTCCGCGTATCTGGCGAAACCAGGACCTTCCATCGGACTGCCGCAGAGTATAGCATCGTTCGTCAAGCCAAATCACTCGTTTCCAGTCATTCCCTTTCCAGATGCGATGCTATGTGGCTTACGAGGAGCTGCTCGACCATTTTATCCCATTATTTTTAACTACCTATGCACAATGCTAGCTGAATTTCTGAAACTCACGAGGGATACCTTCATTCCATGCGATTTTTTGCAGCCATCCTCTTCAACGTCCCTTCATTACGTGGAATCTGTCTGGTTTTGGTTTAGAGGTGGTTGTTCCTTCGAGATTCCACGTTACAATCACATTGCCAACAATCGACTAGGGTAAATTTAGAAGGGATGGAATGTCTCTGACGAATTCGTTGCTCAGGTGGCATCCAAAGCCAAGCCCACGTTCGAACTAACTGAGCTCTCCTAACCGATTCAGTCTACCGTTGCTTTTTCTCTGCTGAACAAAACAAAACTCCTCTCCCCTCCTTCTATACTGGCACTCGTGACACCTAGCGGTCAATTCTGCATTACATAGGGATGTCCAGATACATATGACCAGATAGTCTATTTCGACACAATCAGATGCAGTAGACTACGATTTTTAATTTGAGAATTTTAAATCTGCGAAATGGTTTTCACCCATACAATGTCTATGGAAAAAAAAATCTTTTTCTTTCCTCAAAGGGTTGTTCAATTTGGCAGTGCCAAGAACAGATTTGGAAAATAATATCAGGTAGGTGCAACATAAAAACAGGGAAAGAAACACTAGAAGCTTTGTGAGGTCTGTTTACTGTAACAATATTAATTTTTAGCGAACGATACTAATTTTGAAAACAGAGTTGTATGTATTTCTGGTAGAATTTTAGTGATGTGAGATTCATCAGTACTTCTTTCCTAAAAGCTTACGTAAAACACCTTTAACCGAATATAGGAGTGGAATTATTGGTGTAGTAGGTCTGAGACAACCGATATACTTCGAAATTTTTGGTAAGAATTGTACTGACGCCAGCGAGTTGCAAAGTGTGTGCTACGCAGTATATAGGTCCCACTCCCTCAACGGACACGCTATCTTAAAGTCAATTGATATCAGTGTGCTGATTGATTAGTGATAAATTTGTAGCAGGTTCGAGTTCTCCCTCGGCCAAGGGTGTGTGTGTTGTCCTTAGCGTAAGTTAGTTTAGTCAGATTAAGTAGTGTGTAAGCCTAGGGACAGATGACCTAAGTAGTTTGGTCCTATAGGAACTTAACACAAATTTCCAATTTATAGCAGGTGTATCCGACGTGGACGGAGTAATAGTTTGACAAGTTCTAGATGACGGGAAACAGTATTTAGCATAGGCACAGTTTAATTGAGTGTGTTATCCAACGATTATAATTATTTATTTTTCTTCCAGAGAACGTCTGAGGACCATATAAAGAGTGAAACTGGAAAACGTTTCTAAGCCCCTGATCTGCCATTTGTGTGTATAATGTGAAAAGAAACGTATACTGCGCACTGCAACTCCGGAAAAATAATGACAGAAATTAGAAAATAAATGCTTTACTAAGAATGCTGCAAGTGCCGTATCGGAAAGCAGACTGATTCTATTTGCCAATGACGAAGTTTTTACAAGTTGATTCTTCCAAAAAAAGAAAACAGCAACAGTCACTGTTAATAATGCAATCTATTTACACAAATAGCGCCGTTTCGAGCCGACACGATCGTACTGAAGTGACTGTTTTCGTTTATATATCTTGCCGTTTATCTGAGTTGTTCGCTTTTTTTCAAACCAACTACTGCAAACAACAACAAATGTAATGTAAACGTGAACACCGGTCTGTATGATGAACCCGTCGTTTCGAAACCGGTAATGGGGCTATTTGTGTACATAAATGGTATTATTAACGGTGACTGGTTGTTGTTTTCTTCTTCGCAAGAATCAACTTGTATTTTGTACACAGCCATCGTTTCCAAAATGTCAGTTTTCGACAAAATATCAGAAAGAAAGATGTTGTTCTAAGTGCCATTAATAATGACGCACTATATATATAGTGCGCCGAGTGTGGGAGGAACTTGATTATCGGCTTGATGTCTGCCGAATCACTAAAGGGGCACATATCGAACATTTGTGAATGCCTAAAAAAACTTTTTGAGTTTTTGTATGTGTGTGCAAAGCATTTTGAAAATATCTCAAATAATAAAGTTATTGTAGAGCTGTGAAATCGCTTCAATCATTTGTAATAACCCTGTATATATATATATATATATATATATATATATATATATATATATATATATATATATATATATATATATATATATGGGGTTGGAACAAATAGTGGCAACTGTTTGTTCACAACCGATACAAAAGAGTTACGTGTTTGCCCCTGTTACTGTCCTTCAAAGTAGTCACCAGCGTTGTGTAGACGCCGTTGCCAGCGATGTGGAAGGCGTAGTATACCGTTAGTAGAGCCTGTTCTGTTGATGGTGCGATTGAAGCGGTCTGCTGCCTGTAGAATCTCTGCAACAGTTCTGAAGCAAATGCCACGAAGTGGTTCCTTCATATTCGGAATCAAGTCAAAGTCACAAGGACTTAAGTCCGGCGAGTATGGTGGATGGTACAGTACATCCCAGTCCCATCGACCGAACAGAGCAACCACAGCTTGGGCTGTGCGCGCCCGCGCATTATCGTGCAAAATTATGGGTAGGTTGCGCAGAAAGCGTCGCCGCTTCTTTCGCAAAGCTGGTCGCAGGTGATGCTCCAGAAACGAACATAAATACTGTGCGCTGTCGGTCTGCCGTGGAGGAACGTAATGCGTTAGGATAACACCATCACAGTCGTACACGAGAATCACCATAAGCGCTCCATTCGCACCATCAACAGAACAGGCTCTGCTAACGGAATACTACGCCTTCCACATCGCTGGCAACGGGTTCTACACAACGCTGGTGACTACTTTGAAACACAGTAACAGGTGCAAACACGTAACCCTTTTGTATCGGTTGTGAGTAAATAACTGCCACCATTTAATTTCCAACCCTCATATATATGTCCTTCACGCCTGCAACTGAAAAGCCGGACGGCTCTATATTCTAAAAGTGTTTCTGATAGTTTTGTACATTTAACATTTCGTTACAGGATCATTTAGTAATCGCGAAAGGGTTACGGAGAGGATAGATAAACTCCAGTGGAGGATTCTGCAGGAGAGACGCTCAGTAGCTCGGTACGGGCTTTTGTTGAAGTTTCGAGAACATACCTTCACGGAGGAGTCAAGCAGTATATTACTCCCTCCTACGTATATCTCGCGAAGAGACCATGAAGATAAAATCAGAGAGATTAGAGCCCACACAGAGGCATGCCGACAATCTTTCTTTCCGCGAACAATACGAGACTGGAATAGAAGGGAGAACCGATAGATGTACTCAAAGTACTCTCCGCCACACACTGTCAGGTGGCTTGCGGAGTATGGATGTAGATGCAGATGTAACTGACGATACTTTTTCTAGCACAGCCACCTAACGTCAAAAACGAGTGAAGTGTCAATATAGAAATTATTCGGATGTAACCGGTCACTACCTGTTTGACAACAAATTAACAAGTATAAATGTCACAAAACTATGCTCTCTCAGCTAAGAATATTGTAGGCAGTATGTGTGTTAAACAAACTGGCAGATCGATGAATGACCTTTAACGTTGTTAAAATGTTATTTATTTTTGAGCGCGATTAGTCTCAGATTTTATGTTGACTTCATTTTCAGACCCTTTAGAAAGTGCCTTCTATATGAAAGCCAACGCTGGTCGTGATCTAAAATAAAAAATATATTAGCATAGAGACACCAATAATTAGTGTATTTCCTGGGAAATACACACTGAGAGAAATTCTATTGTATTTCTTGCACTCTTTCGGCGTCCGCCCTAGAAATAGGTCGAATTATGGGTGCGCTCTTGCAGCGTTATGTGCATAGAACGTTTAAGGAGGAAAGCCAGAAACTGCTAATCGCAAAGGACGTAATACCCAGATGAACAATGACACTGCTCTTCCAATGCTGACAACCATTAACATTCGTGTTACATTTTAGACGCAGACAGTAATTGCTGCCAAGTATTTCGAGAAAACAGGCAATAGGTGTGTATTTAGTCGTGACCAGCATTTCAAGGTTCGACGGCAGCTCCTCAGGGCCGCGACTGGCGCTCTCGTGGGGCAGTCGGCGTAATCCTCGAAACCCGTCGAGTGGCATTTATTCTGGGAATGCCACGGGTCTTAAGCTGCTCATTATAAATCCACCCGGCGACGGAGCGGTTCTGCTGCTGCTGGCGGCCCAAGTGACAGATTTAGTTAACAACTCTTGCTCGGAAGTCACGCGCCCTGAATTCCGGTCCAGGAGAGCGGCCGGGGCAACAGCCCCGCGAGCAGGCGGCGGGTCAACTTCTTTGGCAGCCGGCGGCGGCACGCGGCTGCTGGCTGCAGAATGCTCAGCGCTGCTCGCCTCCGTTTTTCCAGTCGTCTGACGGGCCATCAGGCAGCGACCGGACCCGATCTGGCGCCAGGGATTCCTGCCGGCCATTACAAAGGGCCGGCTGCCACTCGCTCGACGTTCGGGGCACACGCCGTTTGTCATACGGGCGGTCAGCTCCTCTTCTTTTTGACGTGGCGCCTTATTGAGCCGTAAAACGACTGCTAAATCTTCTCCTGTTATCTTTCTTGGTTTACAGATTCGAAATACAGGGTGTCCCACTCAAACCTCCCTGATTTCATGGACCCAGGAGAGAAAAAACACAGTAGATACGACAATGAAAAATGCAGCACATTGTAGAGCATCTCAAAGAATTTATATTCCCGAGTCAGAAGTGTCCGCCTTGCCGCAGTCGATACACCGGTTCCCGTGAGATGACCGAAGTTAAGCGGTGTCGGGCGTGGTCGGCACTTGGATGGGTGACCATCCAGGCCGCCATGCGCTGTTGCCATTTCTCGGGGTGCACTCAGCCTCGTGATGCCAATTGAGGAGCTACTCGACCGAATAGCAGCGGCTTCGGTCCAGGATACCATCACAGCGACCGGGAGAGCGATGTGCTGACCCCGTGCCCCTCCTATCCGCATCCTCCACTGAGGATGATACGGCGGTCGGATGGTCTCGTAGGCCACTCGTGGCCTGACGACACAGTGAGTCAGAAGCGCCCAGTGTCGTCGCCAGAGTGCAGTAGGGTCGCATGAAGTGAAAATGGCGACTCCACAGCAGCACGCGCAAGCAGTAGTGAGGTTTGCGGAAACAAAATCGCCGATTGCTGTGCGAAGAAATTATCGTCGTGTGTGTGAATGGCATCCACCTGATGTGAAAACAATTAAGGAATGGTATAGGAAGTTTCTGGATACAGGAAGTGTTCTGAAACATTCTGGCAGTGAACGTTACGGAGTTTCAGAAGAGAGAGTAGAGGACATCAGACAAACGTTTCTCAGAAGCCTACGTAAGTTAATTCGTCAGGCATCTAGGTAACTTGATGTATCTCGGTCAACAATGCATTGTATAGTTCACTCACAATGTGCAAATTCTGCAACATCTGACGCCGAACGACAGACCACGCCGACAACAATTTGCTGCAGCGTATTGATAAGGATTCCAGCTTCCTGGAATGATGTTTATTCTCAGATGTGGCAAACTTTCATCTATCAGGAAGGCTTAATAAGCGTAACGTTCGGATTTGGGATTCGCAAAATCCGCACGTTGTCATCGAACATGTTCATGATAGGGCTAAACCAAATCTATGGTGTGGGCTAATGCACAACAGGATTGTTGCACCGTTCTTTTTTGTGGAACAAACAGTGAATGGGTCAATATATCCGGACGTATTGGGGCAGTTTGTGTACCCTGCGATGCAAGACTTGCAACCCATCATTTTTCAACAAGATGGAGCTTAGCTGCATTGGTCAAAGGCTGTTGACAAGTTCCTGGATAGGAAATTTCCCAGTCGTTGGATCGGTAGCGGAGGACCCATTTCCTGGCCACCACGTTCACGTAACACTACGCCGCTTGATTTCTTCATGTTGGGATTCGTGAAGGGCCGCGTGTGTGCGACCAAAATGGACGATATTCCTAAGTTGCGACATCCTATCACTAATGCGATTGCAACAATGAAATGCAACATGAAATGTTACGAAGAACTTGGCAAGAAATTGAATATATACTCGATATTCTTCGTGCTGCAAATGGTTCACACAAATTCTTTGAGATGCTCTACAACGTGGTGCATTTTTCACTGTCGTATCTACTGTGATTTTTTCCTGGGTCTTTGAAATCAGGGAGTTTTTAGTGGGACACCCTGTATATCTCGCTCATCAGTAACAAAATACTTCCCAGGGTCACATATTCAGGAAGTAAAATATTTATAAGACATTAAGACAAACATGTTGAAGCTTAAAGTAACCTGGCTGCTGCGCAGAGACACCTTCTTTTCCTGGGCACCAGGCGAGTGCAGCCCGTTACTCTGAGGGGGTAGCGACCTCAGTTACCTGCTCCAGGTTCCTCCTTGGTATCTCTTCAGTACATACAGGGTGTTTCAAAAATGACCGGTATATTTGAAACGGCAATAAAAACTAAACGAGCAGTGATAGAAATACACCGTTTGTTGCAATGTGCTTGGGACAACAGTACATTTTCAGGCGGACAAACTTTCGAAATTGCAGTAGTTACAATTTTCAACAACAGATGGCGCCGCAAGTGATGTGAAAGATATAGAAGACAACGCAGTCTGTGGGTGCGCCATTCTGTACGTCGTCTTTCTGCTGTAAGCGTGTGCTGTTCACAACGTACAAGTGTACTGTAGACAACATGGTTTATTCCTTAGAACAGAGGATGTTTCTGGTGTTGGAATTCCACCGCCTAGAACACAGTGTTGTTGCAACAAGACGAAGTTTTCAACGGAGGTTTAACGTAACCAAAGGACCGAAAAGCGATACAATAAAGGATCTGTTTGAAAAATTTCAACGGACTGGGAACGTGACGGATGAACGTGCTGGAAAGGTAGGGCGACCGCGTACGGCAACCACAGAGGGCAACGCGCAGCTAGTGCAGCAGGTGATCCAACAGCGGCCTCGGGTTTCCGTTCGCCGTGTTGCAGCTGCGGTCCAAATGACGCCAACATCCACGTATCGTCTCATGCGCCAGAGTTTACACCTCTATCCATACAAAATTCAAACACGGCAACCCCTCAGCGCCGCTACCATTGCTGCACGAGAGACATTCGCTAACGATATAGTACACAGGATTGATGACGGCGATATGCATGTGGGCAGCATTTGGTTTACTGACGAAGCTTATTTTTACCTGGACAGCTTCGTCAATAAACAGAACTGGCGCATATGGGGAACCGAAAAGCCCCATGTTGCAGTCCCATCGTCCCTGCATCCTCAAAAAGTACTGGTCTGGGCCGCCATTTCTTCCAAAGGAATCATTGGCCCTTTTTCAGATCCGAAACGATTACTGCATCACGCTGTCTGGACATTCTTCGTGAATTTGTGGCGGTACAAACTGCCTTAGACGACACTGCGAACACCTCGTGGTTTATGCAAGATGGTGCCCGGCCACATCGCACGGCCGACGTCTTTAATTTCCTGAATGAATATTTCGATGATCGTGTGATTGCTTTGTGCTATCCGAAACATACAGGAGGCGTCGTGGATTGGCCTCCCTATTCGCCAGACACGAACCCCTGTGACTTCTTTTTGTGGGGACACTCGAAAGACCAGGTGTACCGCCAGAATCCAGAAACAATTGAACAGCTGAAGCAGTACATCTCATCTGCATGTGAAACCATTCCGCCAGACACGTTGTCAAAGGTTTCGGGTAATTTCATTCAGAGACTACGCCATATTATTGCTACGCATGGTGGATATGTGGAAAATATCGTACTATAGAGTTTCCCAGACCGCAGCGCCATCTGTTGTTGAAAATTGTAACTACTGTAATTTCGGAAGTTTGTCTGCCTGAAAATGTACTGTTGTCCCAAGCATATTGCAACAAACGGTGTATTTCTATCGCTGCTCGGTTAGTTTTTATTGCCGTTTCAAATATACCGGTCATTTTTGAAACACCCTGTAGCATAGCAATGCTGTCATCACACAACACACATAATGTGGCACGTGTATACACTGTCCAACAGAATTAGAGGATTACTTTTTCACAACCCAGAATTGCCACACAGAAGTTTGAAATTTGGCACAAAAGTGCCTACGACGTTCATCTGCAAGAGTGAGAAAGCGTGACCACCTGGGGCGTCAGCCTCGGGCTCTACGATGCTTCGGACAGGAAGGTGTTGAAACGCGCTGAGAAAAGGCCACACAGCTCAGACGTCCATGTGAAAGCTGGGTTGGCATCAGGTTTCATACAGCTGTGACCAACGCCAGCGTGGACGTATCGCACGATGGGAAGGTCGTCACACCCCTTCTTTAGACGCCGTTGCGATGGCAGTCAGAAAGCCGACAGCCGGTGGTGATATCGGGGAGGAGGAGGAGGTTAGTGTTTAACGTCCCGTCGACAAGGAGGTCATTAGAGACGGAGCGCAAGCTCGGGTTAGGGAAGGACGGGGAAGGAAATCGGCCGTGCCCTTTTAAAGGAACAATCCCGGCATTTGCCTGAAGCGGTGTAGGGAAATCACGGAAAACCTAAATCAGGATGGCCGGAGACGGGATTGAACCGTCGTCCTCCCGAATGCGAGTCCAGTGTGCTAACCACTGCGCCACCTCGCTCGGTGTGATGATATCAGGCGCTTTTCTTATGGGTGGACTGGGGAAAAGATTTCAGACACACGACCGCTCAGAGTCGAGACAAAAAAGTGGAAGAGGGGGACATAAAAGGCGTTAATGATACCACTCAGTCCCTTGGGATTTGATTCCCGCCAGTTTCGCAGTTCTCAGTGTGATGACCAACGGGATGAAGTTCTCGACAGCCTACGACGCTGCTGACATTCCCGGACGTTTCATCCCCTGTCTACGGGTACTGCGGCGCTGCGTCCCCACTGAACGTGACCCCGCCGCTGTGGAGTGCGCCGCGACTGCAGTCTTCACTGTTGTGTAGTGATTATGATGATGATGATGTTTGGTTTGTGGGGCGCTCAACTGCGACGTCATCAGCGCCCGTACAAAGTCCCAATTTTTACACAGTCCAATTTGTCTACACAGTACACTCTAGCTACTATCACGAATTACGATGATGAAGAAATGGTGAGGACAACACAAACACCCAGTCCCCAGGCAGGAAAATCCCCAATCCGGTCTGGAATCGAACCCGGGACCCTGTGATCTAAAGGCAGCGACGCTAGCCACTAGACGACGAGCTGCAGACGTGTAGTGGTTATAAAAATTGAGGAGTGGAATTATAATTCAAGGTGAAAGGAAATCAGTGATACGGTTCGCTGATGACATTGCTATCCTGAGTAAAACTGACGAAGAATTACACGATTTGCTGAATGGAATGAAGAATCTGATGAGTGCATAATATGGACCGAGAGTAAATTGAAGAAAGACGAATGTAGTGAGGACTAGCAGAAATGAGAAAGCGAGAAACTTAACATCAGCATTGATGGTCACGAAGTAGATGAAGTTGAGGAATTCTGCTACCTAGGCAGCAAAATAACCAATGGCGGATGGAGCAAGGAGGACATCAAAAGCAGACTAGCACTGACTAAAAGGGCCAGACATAGGCCTTAATCTGAGGAAGAAATTTCTGAGAATGTACGTTTGGTGCAGAGCATTGTATGGTAGTGAAACATGGGCTGTGGGAAAACCGGGCCATAAGAGAATCGATCCATTTGAGTTGTGATGTTACACACGAATGTTGAAAATTAGGTGGACTGATAAGGTAAGGAATGAAGAGGTTCTGCGCAGAATCGGAGAGGAAAGGAATATGTGGAAAATGCTGCCAACCAGAAGGGACAGGATGACAGGACATAGGATGTCGAGGAATGACTTCCAAACTGCAGACGGGAGCCGTAGAGAGCAAAAGCTGTAGAGGAATACATCCAGGAAAAAAATAAGTAAACTGGTTAGATTCACTAAGGACCGTCAAAACTATTCGACCAAGTTTGAACGTAATAGGAAGTAGCCAAGGGTGCTTATGCTTTTTGAGCATTCCAGTTTCGCGTGACGTGATAACGGAGGGGTGCGATGTTGACACATGCATGAATACAACGGTAAAGGTTCCATCTAACACCCATTAGTTCGCCAATATTGTCTGTGGCACCCACCCACATTTCTTGAGAACTTCAAAAATGTGCGTTTATAGAGAAAACTTGCGGAGTAGCAGGCTGGCAATCAGCCGACACACCTCCGATGCCAGTTGCCTCGTTACAGGCGTCTAGGACTACTTCGCAGGTTTTCACTGTAAAGACATATCTTTAAAATTCACAATAAATGTGGGCAAGTTCCATCGAGGGTGCTACCGAACTGGCGATGTTACAGGGACCCTTTGCCATTGGACTGACAAGTATGTCAATTTCGCATCTCCCTGTTATCACGGCACCGGAGGGCGTGAAACAGTAGAGCAGAGAAAGCATAGGCACCCTTGGCAGCAACGAATTACGTTCAAATTTGTTCCAGTGGTTCTGAACGGTCCCTGGCGCTTCCAACTTGTACACGAGAGCAAAAATAGCACTCGCGCTGCGCTCCTAACGGGTGCGATCACTTTTAGTGGGCCGGCCGGGGTGGCCGAGCGGTTCTAGGAACTACAATCTGGAACCGCGCGACTGCTACGGTCGCAGGTTCGAATCCTGCCTCGGGAATGGATGTGTGTGATGTCCTTGGGTTAGATAGGTTTAAGTAGTTCTAAGTTCTAGGGGACTCATGACCTTAGAAGTTAAGTCCCATAGTGCTCAGAGCCATTTGAACCATTTGAATCTCCTGAGACAAGGGTTGAAACTGTAAGTAGGCTGTTTATGTTTTCTTATTGGCAACGTTACGTAGCGCCCTGTACGAAAATCACTGGCTGTGCTGTGTGCAGTCTGTGGCTAGTTTGCATTGTTGTCAGCCATTGTAGTGTTGGGCAGCTGGATGTTAACAGCGCGTAGCGTTGCGCAGTTGGAGGTGAGCCGCCAAGCAGTGGTGGATGTGGGGAGAGATATGGCGGAGTTTTGAAATTTGTAAGCATGGATGTCATCAACTGCTATATACATTATGACTTTTGAACACTATTGAGGCAAATACATTGTTTGTTCTCTATCAAAATCTTTCATTTGCTAACTATGCCTATTAGTAGTTAGTGCCTTCAGTAGTTTGAATCTTTTATTTAGCTGGCAGTAGTTGCGCTCGCTGTATTGCAGTAGTTCGAGTAACGAAGATTTTTGGTGAGGTAAGTAATTTGTGAAAGGTATAGGTTAATGTTAGTCAGGGCCATTCTTTTGTAGGGATTTTTGAAAGTCAGATTGCGTTGCGCTAAAAAATATTGTGTGTCAGTTTAAGCTCAGTCATGTATAAATTTTTCTAAGGGGACGTTTCAAAACGTCCAGAGGCGTTAGCAGCGTCGAAGGTTGGCAAGAACTCGACCTGTTGGTCATCGCATTGACAACTATTGTTTTCGACTGCGAAATGCGTGGGAATGAACGCTTCAGGGAAAGGGGCGGTTTCATTGGTACCTTGTACGGCACCCTCTTAAACCTTTCTCTGTCGATTCTGAGCGGCGATGTGTGTGAAATGTTCTGCTTCGCCAGCCACAAGAAAAGAGCGTTATTTCAGCGCTGCGTGCCGCCTTTACGACGTCCATCGCAGTAGCATCAGAAGAAGCGGTGGAATGTGGGAAGGAGGGGGTGTGACGACCATCCCACCGTGTGAGATGGCCACAGCGGCGTTGGTCGGAATTGTGGTGCAATTTGGTGTCAAAGTGACACCATTAACCTATTTTACACGCCACTCCAACTTCTGAGCTCTGGCCATTGTTTAGCATGCGTCGACACGTTACTATTTGAAGCTTGGTCGAAGCCATAAGTGACGTCTCAGGGCTCCAAACTTTTGCACCATTAGAGAAGAGGGTTGTAGGCATCTTTTAGCCAAATTTCTAACTTCTGCGAGGCAATGAAAGACAATTACTGGGTTTCAAATCTGTGATACCATAATTTTGTTGCACAGTGTAGTTTGCAGTACAAACGAATTTTTGTCGGAAGAAGCAAACCTGGTAGCAAAAAGTCACACAAACTGTGATCGAGACTGTTTCAGAAACTGGTGTACCACAATAAAGAGAATAAATTAGGAGGGCGAAAGCGTTTCCCAAGATTTCACTTCTTCGGAGAGACATGGAAGAAAGAGGAAAAAAGATTTAGTTTTTGGTAACGTTACCAAAAAAGTTGTCATGGACTGTCACATAATGTCCACATGACCCCTGTTCTTTATTTTACACTCTCAGTATCACGGAAAGTGATTTTGTCTCCTACACTACTTTTTTTTTATCACTTTCTTGTTTCGTGAGATTTTCTCCTTGTACCACATGGTCGAACGTGTTTTGTTTTGATTAAGCATTTGTTTATGTAACTGTTTGTTTTTTGCTATTATTGTGAGAAAATCCTGATTTTGAAACTCTATATTTGTGCAGTTTTGGTCGCACTGATGTAATCTGTTAATAGAATCGTTCGCAGACACGTAAGCTGTAGCTTACAACTTACGCAAGATACGCGTTTCTGGATCGACATCAGCTGTCGAACTACATCTCCCCGACTAACTAAGCAGTGAATACTCGTCATTGAGTCCCCACCACTACCATTGTCCTTCCTCTCCCCCCCCTCCCCCACTCTCTCCTACTATCCCGTCTGCCTGGTTTCAGCCCAACTTAGGAGTACTTTGTGTGGTTTCTTCTCTCAAAAATTTGCTCACTTTAAAAGTTTACTCTTTTGCTGCTCTCTCCGTTTCCTTGTTAACACTATCACTAAAATTACCATGTGCATGTATTGTGTGCCACATAGTGCGTAGACTGGTTCCCGAAACCAATTATTTTATGCAAATTCCTTCGGTTACAGCAAACTCACTGTCACGACTAAGGGTGAACCCGTTGTTGGCTTGAACTTAGACCAACATATAGATAAAATAAAATAAGCCGATTGGTCTCTAACAAGTGGACCATCAGACCTGTTAATGATGCGTTTTGATAAGACCTGTCCTGTGTACCTGGATTGCGGCTTTTCATGCAACGTCCCCCAATTATCGACAAAATCAATGTTGAAGTCTTATGCATACCCCCTACACCCGTAAAGTTCGTCTTGTTTCAACAAAGCGAGCATAAACAGAGGCTAGAGTTCTTAGTTACCAAGATGGCAGTAAGAGTTCAAATCCTGTTCGTGCACTTCTTTCTTTTTGTATTTTTTTGTACATAATATCATTAAATAGTGTATGCCATGAAAAATTATTCAAAAGTACTCACTTTCACAGTAGTTATTTCATTAATAAACCAATGATTACAGAAAACTTTCTCAAATGCGTTTTCTGTTTATTACAAAATTGATCACAGAATGGTCTTACCCATTATCTCTTACATCGTCTTCCGTGCTAGAACAAAACAGGGGATGGTATTTGTCGTAGAAAAAATATCGAAACACAAATTCGTAGAACACCACGTACATGTTTTGAAAGTTACTGCCTTGTAGGCACACGAATTTTTCAGAAGCGATTCCGGAAAACACAGATCGTTTAAATTCAAAAAGATTGTTTTTCCTTCGATTACTTTCGACGCGAACCACGTCCTAAATTGATACAGAATTGATGAACGTATTTTTACGGCTCTTCCCTCGAGGCGATTTGTTTACTAATTTGTAGCAAAATGGTTCAAATGGTTCTGAGCACTATGGGACTTAACTTCTGAGGTCATCAGTCCCGTAGAACTTAGAACTACTTAAACCTAACTAACCTAAGGACAGCACACACATCCATGCCCGGGGCAGGATCAAACCTGCGACCGTAGCGGTCACGCGGTTCCAGACTGTAGCGCCTAGTACCGCTCGGCCACTCCGGCCGGCAATTTGTAGCAAGTCAGAAGTATTTTCAATTTTTTTTGTGAGAATTGTAACCAAATTGTAAAAATAAACATCACACGGTTGGCAACGTGTAGTGTATGCGGATGGAATAATTTGTACAGCGGAGGTGCACGTTATTCTTCCATCGAAAAAACTTGACCGTAATTTGTCTGATCAATTTGCCCTCCATATGACTCAATAATAACAACAACAAAAAAATAGTACACTGGCCGAACTTAAACCAATATAACCAAGGTGGTGGGTGTGAACCTCGCCTTCTACGCCATGCTCACTTGGTTATAATCGAATTAACGTTGGGAATATAAAGGTACGCTTGAAATTTAAACACCGAATTTTTCGGGATCTAAGGGCCGTCGCATGAAAAGCCGCTAGCCAGGTACTTAGGTCAATTCCCTCTACAAGGTACATCTAAATTCGTGATCCCCAGGTCTGTCACCTAGTGAGCTTACACTGAAATGTTGCCCAACGGATTCATCTGCGGCTGACTATACATGTGACAATAAATTTACCTCTTAGCTGAAATGCGTGTACAAATGTATGAGAGAAACGATGATAAACAACTAAAGATTATGAGGTAATGCACATAGGAGAGTTAGAAACTAGAAAAGAGATGCATCGGTGGTGCAAGAACAACAAATTATCGTAGCTGCAAATGAAACGACACACATGCGGATTAAGTGCAAACTCTCCCTAAACAGGAAGCCTTCCAACTTCCAGCTTTTCCTTTTTCGCTTAGTACTGGTTTTGCACCTGAACTCTTGATATTCATACAACTGCTTCTCTTTTCTCCAAAGGCCTCTTTAATGTTAGTTTAAGCGATATTTGATTCCCCCTTAGTTATATATGCTACTATATCCTTGCATTTGCTCATTAGCCATTTCTGCTTAACCATTTTGCACTTCCTGTCTAAGTTTTTAAACGTTTGTGTTTCGTTTCAGCTGTTTCATTTGCTGCGTTTATATGTTTTCTCATTTTATCAATTAAATTCAGTATCTTCTGTGATATTCAAGTACTTCTACTAGGCCTTATATTTTACCTATTTGTTCCTGTGCTGCCTTCGTTATTTCATCTCTCAAAGCTATCCAATTGTCTTTTACTTTCTCCTGTTTCAGTCAACCGTTGCCTAATGCTCCCTCGGAAACTGTCAAAAACGTCTGGCTCTTTCAACTTATCCAGGTCTCATCTATTTAGTTTCCTATCTTTTTACAATTGCTGTAGTTTTAATCTACAGTTCGTAACCAATAAATTGTGGTCAGTCCACATTTGCCTCTGGAATTGCCGTTGCAGTTTAAAATCTGGATCCGTAATCTCTGTCTTACCATTATACAGGGTGTTACAATAAGATATGGCCAAACTTTCAGGAAACATTCCTTACACACAAATAAAGAAAAGATGTTATGTGGACATGTGTCCGGAAACGCTTAATTTCCATGTTAGAGCTCATTTTAGTTTCGTCAGTATGTACTGTACTTCCCCGATTCACCGCCAGTTGGCCCAATTGAAGGAAGGTAATGTTGACTTCGGTGCTTGTGTTGACATGCGACTCATTGCTCTACAGTACTAGCATCAAGCACATCAGTACGTAGCATCAACAGGTTAGTGTTCATCACGAACGTGGTTTTGCAGTCAGTGCAATGTTTACAAATGCGGAGTTGGCAGATGCCCAATCGATGTATGGATTAGCACGGGGCAATACCTGTGGCGTGGTACGTTTGTATCGAGACAGATTTCCAGAACGAAGCTGTCCCGACAGGAAGACGTTCGAAGCAATTGATCGGCGTCTTAGGGAGCACGGAACATTCCAGCCTATGACTCGCGACTGGGGAAGACCTAGAACGACGAGGACACCTGCAATGGACGAGGCAATTCTTCGTGCAGTTGACGATAACCCTAATGTCAGCGTCAGAGAAGTTGCTGCTGTACAAGGTAACGTTGACCACGTCACTGTATGGAGAGTGCTACAGGAGAACCAGTTGTTTCCGTACCATGTACAGCGTGTGCAGGCACTATCAGCAGCTGATTGGCCTCCACGGGTACACTTCTTCGAATGGTTCATCCAACAATTTACGTTCTGTTGCTGTGTGTTTCTATTCCATGATTAATGTGATTTGAAGAGAAGTAATAAAATGAGCTCTAACATGGAAAGTAAGCGTTTCCGGAAACATGTCCACATAACATCTTTTCTTTATTTGTGTGTGAAGAATGTTTCCTGATAGTTTGGCCGTACCTTTTTGTAACACCCTGTATATTGAATGTGAAACTTGTCACTGTCTCCAGGATTCTTCCAGTTATACAACCTTATTTCATGATTCTTAAACCAGGTGTCAGCAATGATTAAATTATGGTCTGTGTAAAATTCTAGCAAGTGGCTTCCTCCTTTTATTCCTTTCCCCAAGGTCAAATGCACCTATTTTTTTTTTCATTTTCTTCCTTTTCTTTCCTTTTCCAGTACTTCGTCCAATTAAATTTTCGTCTCCCTTAACTAGCTGCATATTTTCCTCAATCTCTTTACTATCGGCAGGAGTAGTTGGCTTACTGGCTTGTAGTGCTCTGGTGGGTGTTGGCTTCGTGTATGTCTTGGCTACTGTAATGAGTTCACTGTGCTGCTCGTAGTAGCTTCCCCACTTTCGTATTTTCTTATTCGTTATTAGATTTGCATTACTCCTCTTTAATTTTGTATTTGTATCCATGAAATCATCTGAGCAGAAGTCCTGTTCTCCCTGACACCGAAATTCACTAATTCCCACCGTATACAACTTCACCCTATCCATTTCCATTTTTAAATTTTCTCTCTACTCGATTAAACGATGTAACAGTCCATGCTCCCATCCGTAAAACGACAGTTTTGTTTTTCCTGATGAAGACAGTCTCCTGCGTAGTCCTTGCTCGGATATCCGAGCGGTAGGCAATCTTACCTCTGGAATATTTTCCCCATGAGGACACCATCGTCGTTTAACCATACAGCAGAGCTGCAGGGTATGGCGGCCCACAAGACGGAACAGGCCGGAAAAGAAATACGTGGCTAGTAAACGCCTCCCGAGCCATTAATTTAGCATAGTTATTGCAAGTGATGAGAGGCAATACTATACGTTTAGAGAGGAATACCTCACCAACGAAACAATCAATAAATTACTTAGTTGCTACCAACGTAATTTCCTGTAACTGAGTTGCATTCCATAAACAACAATGAGCTTATTTTACTAATTTATTACTGATCCTTCGTTGAGAAAACGTGATCTATTAAGAGTCCACAAAACGTATACAAAAGAATCCTAAAATCTTGTCGAAGCAAAGTAGCCAACAAATGATTAGAATACGACAAAGTAAAAAAAAATGGGAAAAAGAAATAGAGGAAGTCACTACTGCATTGAGTCAGACCTTTTATTCAGGTGTTGAAACAAATTGACGTTTTATTCTCGACACTGTCCCAGTCCACAAGGATGCTGGCTGTAACACGCACTACAGTATATGACCCATCAAGAGCAGAGAAGAAGGTTTATCAACTTGAATTGTTTTCATATTGTTCTCCATAACCATATTCTTCATTGTCGCGCGGAACAGAAGACGAGACAGACAGATCGAGTGACCCAGTTGTCCATTTAACTTCCATATGTCTGCCTGTTGTTTTATGGGGAAAAATATGCCTTGTGGCTGGGCATGCAGATGCAGTGTAATACGTGGGTGCACCATCCTGTTGCCATGCCTCGTTCTGAAACCAGTACCATTGGGCAGAGTAGGCAGTTCGTTACTGGGAAATTGACGTACGTTCTCCCGATGAAACTGCATTAAAAAAGAATTGGGGCGAACAGCACGCTTACCGGTGATATCAGACCAGCAACTGGCGGTCCATCGGTGTTGGTGGTCTGCTTCATGCAGTCAATGCGGGTTCACAGAGGCCGATTAGTGTTCGGCGGTAAGACTTGGCACACGCATTCTGCAGAACATCCACTAGTCTGTAGATACACAGTCTCTTTAAAAACTCAGAATGTTAGCTTAGAGCCCACTCACAAAAGATTGGCCGATTGGTCATGTTCTCATTGCCCGCCTTTGGCTCACGAGCCGGCGGTATGGGCGAATGTCTGAGTCTTTCAATATACCATGTACCGCGCAGGGTGAGATTTGTACCTCCCTAACGAGCGACCTTGTAGTGCTGTGCAGGTATGTGTATACCACATCCAACACAGCGGCGTTTCGGAGCGCGCAAACCCCTGCGTCTCGAGCTCGTTGAATTACAGCTCACAAGGATGGTTCCCTCGTTGTTATAGACACTTTTCAGCGTACACCCGAGCTTATTCCCTGGAAACCTTATGACACGTGTCTAAGCAAACAAGTTCTTATCAGAATTATCCATTTCAGTAGCAAAATCTAAACAGGGTGCTTGTACAAGAAATCCTTAGCGGCACTTAATCATTACCACAATCGAGTACGTTACTTCTGAAGATGTGTACCTATTGTATTTTGCAGTGCGACAGGCAGGAAGAAGACTGAGATGCGTACACTGCCAACTCCATTGTCCTATGGCATCTGAGCACCTGTCACATCCGTAAATGTCTTTCTCGTCCGACTTACCTCGTGTCCCGTAAGCCACCAAGCGGCGCTGTCTGCCATCGCAGTGCAGCACTGCTACTCAGCCGCTGGTGGAGTAGTGCTTATTCTTCATGTTTTTTTGTCCATTTCAATACATACTGATAAACTGAATATCATACTAGAGGAATTTTCGACCGCTCTAACGAATGTGCTCGTCGAATTCCAGTTTAAACAACGTTTTGTTTGTGATGGGAAACAAACCGACATGTTCCGTCCACTATGCGTCGCACCGTAGTGTTGACCACCAGCATTTGTTTGGGCTGACATCAGCTACCCATTGCGAAACCCAAATTACAAATATTTGCCGAAACATCAGAGAAAATTCGCCTGACGACCTACAGGAGAGACACCTAAGACAGAGTAACACAGATATATATTTAGCATTCAGTGTCGAATAATCAATACTGCATGGCAAACGTGCGTAAATGATATAAATTTAGTGCTCGAAATTATGTGCATTTTACAATGAGGAAACTCTACAAAGTGTTCAGCCCCCGTTCAACTTTAAAGCTTGTGTAGACAACATTCGTTGTTGCTGTGTTTTTAAATCTGAAGACTTGGTTGTTGCAACTCTCCGCACACGTTTGTTGTATGCAAGTCTTTTCATCTCTGCTTAACTATTGCAGCCTTCATCAACCTGAACCTGCTTGTCGTAGTCAAACCTTGTCATACCAATAAAATTTTACCCCTCTGCAGCCCCCCCCCCCCTTTATTATACAACTGATACCTCAGTACATCTATATTTACAGCTATAATCAGTACATCTACATTTACACATATATGGATACACTGAAAATCACATTTAAGTTCCTCGCGAAGGCTTCATCGAACCACCTTCACAATTCTCTATTACTGCAACCTCTTATAGCTCGCGGAAAGAACGAACACCTTGTAAGTAGGCTGTTTATGTGTTTGTATGTTGGCAGCGGACTAGCAGTTGGAAGTTAACAGTCAGCGGTGATGGAAGTTGGAGGTGAACAGCCAGCAGTGATGGAAGTAGGGAGTGTGTAGTCAGCGGTGATGGAGGTTAGTGGTTAATAATTAGCAGCCCGCATCTCGTGGTCGTGCGGTAGCGTTCTCGCTTCCCACGCCCGGGTTCCCGGGTTCGATTCCCGGCGGGGTCAGGGATTTTCTCTGCCTCGTGATGGCTGGGTGTTGTGTGCTGTCCTTAGGTTAGTTAGGTTTAAGTAGTTCTAAGTTCTAGGGGACTTATGACCACAGCAGTTGAGTCCCATAGTGCTCAGAGCCATTTGAACCAATAATTAGCAGTGCTGGAGGTATGCAGTACTAGCGCGAGCGGACGATCTGGACGTGTGCCCGTCATGGAAATGTAATTTGTCGATGATTATATAATTTGTGGAACTGGATGCCATGCACGATTATGTAATTTTTGAACGTGTTGTCACATTACTAAGTTAAATACATTGCTTGCTCATCAACAAAACCTTTCCGTTGCTAACCACACGCCTATCAGTAGTTAGAGCCTTCAGTAGTTAGAATCTTTTATTTAGCTGACAGTATTGGTGCTTACGGCATTGCTGTAGTTCGTGTAATCAAGATTTTTGTGAGGTAAGTGACTTCCTATTCAGGGTCATTCTTTTGAGTTAATCTCAAAGCAGTCAGATCGCGTTATTCTTGAATATTAATGAATAGAAAAGTTTGAGTTCTGTTTGTCGGGGTAAATTCTGTAGGTCAGTGTTGAAATGATAAAACAGCAAAGAGACCGTAAGTTCAATTTCACTCAGCAGTTTAAGTAAAAATTTAATCAAGAAGTTTCCCCATCTCAGTTATTTCAGTTTAAGTAAAATTTTTAAAAATAAGTTTCAACCTATATCTTTCCGTACGAGCTCTGATTTCCCTTATTTTATCATGGTGATCGTTCTCCTTATGTAGGTCGGCATCAACAAAAGATTTTCGCATTCGGAGGTGGAAGTTGGTGATTGGAATTTCGTGAGAAGATTCCTCCTCAAAGAAAAACGCCTTTGTTTTAATGATCCCTAACCCTGTATTATTTCAGTGGCACTCTCTCCCCTATTTCTCGATAATACAAAACGTGCTACCCTTCCTTGAACTTTTTCGATTTACTCCTTCAGTCCTATCTGGTAAGGATTCCACATCGCCCAGCAGTATTCTAAAAGAGGACGGACAGGCGTAGTGTAGATAGTCTCCTTAGTAGATCTGTTACGTGTCTTGCCAATAAAACGCAATCTTTGGTTAGCCTTCCCCACAAATTTTTCTATACGTTCCTTCCAACTTAAGCTGTTTGTAATTGTAATTCCTACGTATTTAGTGAAATTTACGGTCTTTAGGTTTGACTAATTTATCGTTTAACCCAAGTTTAACGGATTCTTTTTAGCACTCATGTGAGTGACCTCACACTTTTCGTTATTTAGGGTCAATTGCCAGTTTTCGCACCATACAGATATCTTTTCTAAATCGTTCTGTCTTGAATATTGGTGTGACCTGTGCAACTTTCCAGTCTTTGAGTTCGGATCTTTCGTCGAGCGAACGGATGTATATGATTGTTAAGGATGGAGCTATTGCATCAACATATTCTGAAAGGAACCTAACTGGTATACAGTCTGGACCAGAAGACTTGCTTTTACTAAGTGATTTAAATTGCTTCAATACTCCGAGGATATCTACTTCTACGTTACTCACGTTGGCAGCTGTTCTTGATTCGAATTCTGGATTATTTACTTCGTCTTCATTTGTGAAGGCATTTCGGAAGGCTGTGTTTAGTAACTCTGCTTTGGCCGCACTGCCTTCGATAATATCTCCATTGCTATCGTGCAGAGAAGACATTGATTGTGTCTTGCCGCTAGCATACTTCACATACGACCAGAATCTGTTTGGGTTTTCTGCCAGATTTCGAGACAAAGTTTCGGTTTGGAAACTGATCAGTAGATCCCTCTTTTAGTCATGTTACGCCATAAATTTCTTGTCTGCCTCTCTCGATTCAGCACCTCTTCATTAGTTACCCTACGTACACATCTACTTTTCTGTATTCTCTGTTCATTGTCCACGTATGGTTTTAATATGACGCTACACTCCTAATACTTTCAGATAAGATAACTCTTGAAATTTATTTTTTATCTTAACAAATTTATCTTTTGTAGAAACAGTTTTCTTGCTGCGCGCGCTTTCACTTTACATCCTCTTCCCTTCGGGCGTTGTCATTGGTTTGCGCTGTAAACTAATTTTACCGTCTAGTCAATGAAGGCGTGCTGAAAAGGAATGCCTCACATTTTTTTATGTGAAAACAAACGGTGTTAACATAATATATATGTTTATTCTTCGTGTCTACGTATTTATTTCTCAACGTAGTCACCCTAGCTACGAACCCACTTCTCCCAACAAGAGACTGTAGGCTGTTTGACTTTGTTGACGAAGCCACAACCTCAAGTCTGCTTGCACCGTTTCATCGCCATGAAAGTGAAATCCTCGAAAAAAAAAGTGTTCTTTAAGCTTTGGAAACAGATGAAAATCGGATGGGGCTAAATCAGGACTGTGTGGAGTACTATCGATGACAGTGAACCCAAGGCGTCGGAGGGTTGCAGTTATTGCAGCAATCGAGTTTGGATTGACATTGTCATGCTGAAGGAGGGTGCTCCATATGCGGTGAACTCTTCGAATTCGAAACTGGATTACTTCACGCAGTTTCTCACGCACGGACATGAGTACGTCACATACCTCGATGTTACACGCAAAAATTCGGAGCCCTCTAGCGGCAGGGGGCTGAAAATAAGACGGAAAAGAAATCGCAACCCCAAGAAGGAGCTGTGCAACATAAACGAAAGAGGATAGGCGAGTTTCTACGTATGAAAGATGACGTCTATTCAAATTTCGCGCATGTCGCTTAAGAGGGACGTAGCGCCAATACGAGGATGCACTTCGGGTTTGCTTTAAATATGCAGTGTAACGGTCGTGAGCGTTTGTTACCTTTGAGTTTGAACGTGGTGAGCTGATGTTAGTCAAGAATGCCTTTAAGCAACGTACACCATTATTACCGAAGTCGTGTACTAGGGTTACGAGAAGCTGGATGTTGCTTTTGTGGTACTGAAGAAAGTCTTGGCAGCAATGCAGCCACTGTACATAAATGCTGGCGGAGGTGGTCCGATAATGTACAATCGCAAGAAGACTGGGCCCCGTAGAGCATTAGCGAGAGGGTGGATCATAGTGTTTGGTGTACGGCTTTGGCGCATCGTACTACACTACTGGCCATTAAAATTGCTACACCAAGAAGAAATGCAGATGATAAACGGGTATTCATTGGACAAATATATTATACTGGAAGTGACATGTGATTACATTTTCACGCAATTTGGGTGCATAGATCCTGAGAAATCAGTACCCAGAACAACCACCTCTGGCCATAATAACGGCGTTGATACGCCTGGGCATTGAGTCAAACAGAGCTTGGATGGCGTGTACAGGTACAGCTGTCCATGCAGCTTCAACACAATACCACAGTTCATCAAGAGCAGTGACTGGCGTACTGTGACGAGCCAGTTGCTCGGCGACCATTGACCAGACGTCTTCAATTGGTGAGAGATCTGGAGAATGTGCTGGCCAGGGCAGCAGTCGAACATTTTGTACATCCAGAAAGGCCCGTACAAGACCTGCAACATGCGGTCGTGCATTATCCTGCTCAAATGTAGGGTTACGCGGGGATCGAATGTAGGGTAGAGCCACGGGTAGTATTACATCTGAAATGTAACGTCCACTGTTGAAAGTACCGTCAATGCGAACAAGAGATGACCGAGACCTGTAACCAATGGCACCCCATATCACCACGCCGGGTGATAAGCTAGTATGGCGATGACGAAAACATGCTTCCGAAGAGCGTTCACCGCGATGACACCAAACACGGATGCGACCATCACGATGCTGTAAACAGAACCTGGATTTATCCGAAAAAATGACGTTTTGATATTCGTGCAGCCAGGTTCGTCGTTGAGTACACCGTCGCCGGCACTCCTGTCTGTGATGCAGCGTCAAGGGTAACCGCAGCCATGGTGTCAGAGCTGATAGTTCATGCTGCTGCAAACGTCGTCGAACTGTTCGTGCTGATGGTTGATGTCTCGCAAACGTCTCCGTCTGTTGACTCAGGGATCGAGACGTGGCTGCATGATCCGTTAGAGCCATGCGGATAAGATGCCTGTCATCTCGACTGGTAGTGATACGAGGCCGTTGGGATCCAGCACGGCGTTCCGTATTACCCTCCTCAACCCATCGATCCCATATTTTGCTAACAGTCATTGGATCTGGACCAACGCGAGCAGCAACCTTTATAAAAGTCGGAAACGTGATGGTACGCATTTCTCCTCCTTACACGATGCATAACAACAACGTTTCACCGGTCAACGCCAGTCAACTGTTGTTTGTGCATGACAAATCGGTTGGAAACTTTCGTCATGTCAGCACGTTGTGGGTGTTGGCACCGGCGCCAACCTTGTGTGAATGCTCTGAAAAGCTAATCATTTGCATATCACAGCACCTTCTTCCTGTCGGTTAAATTTCGCGCGTGTAGCACGTCATCTTCGTGGTGTAGCAATTTTAATGGCCAGTGGTGTACATCTGCAGCAACAAGACAGCAGCAATTGGCACCACAGTGATACAACGAACTGTTACAGATTGGTTGTTTGGAGGACAGCTCCGAGACAGACGCCCTGTACCATGCAATCCATTGACCTCAAACCACTGCTGTTTGTTACTTCAGTGGTGTCAAGCGAGTGCTCAATTTAGAGCAGGTTGGAGATCTGTAGTGTTTTCTGATGAAAGGTGGTTTTGCCTCGGTTCCAGCGATGGACGAGTGTTCTTTAGGAAGAGACCTGTTGATGGCCTGCAGTCAACCTGCCTGCATGCTGGACACGCTGGACCTACACTTGGGGCCGGCCGGAGTGGCCGAGCGGTTCTTGGCGCTATAGTCTGGAACCGCGTGACCGCTACGGTCGCAGGTTCGAATCCTGCCTCGGGCATGGATGTGTGTGATGTCCTTAGGTTAGTTAGGTTTAAGTAGTCCTAAGTTATAGGGTACTGATGACCTCAGAAGTTAAGTCCCATAGTGCTCAGCGCCATTTGAAGCATTTTTGAACCTACACCTGGGGTTATGGTTTGGGGTGCGATTTCGTACGACAGCAGGAGCACCCTCGTGGTTATCCTACGCACACTGACAGAAAATATGTACGTCAGCCTTGTGATTCTGCCTGTCGTGCTGTCATCAACGAACAGCATTCCAGGGGTGTTTTCCAACAGGATAACGCTCGCTCACATACCGCTATTGTAACCTGACGTGTTCTACAGAGTGTCGACGTGTTGCCTTGGTCTGCTCGATCACCAGATCTGTCTTCAATTGAGCATATATGGGACATCATCAGACCAACACCAGTGTCTTACACAAACAGCACTAATCGTCCCTGTATTTACCGACGAAGTACAACAGGTATGGAACTCCACGCCACAAACTTACATACCGTGTTGCCTTGGTCTGCTCGATCACCAGGTCTGTCTTCAATCGAGCATATAAGGGACATCATCAGACCAACACCAGTGTCTTACACAAACAGCACTAATCGTCCCTGTATTTACCGACGGTGTACAACAGGTATGGAACTCCACGCCACAAACTGACATCCCGTGTTGCCTTGGTTTGCTCGATCACCAGATCTGTCTTCAATTGAGCATATATGGGACATCATCAGACCAACACCAGGGTCTTACACAAACAGCACTAATCGTCCCTGTATTTACCGACGGTGTACAACAGGTATGGAACTCCACGCCACAAACTGACATCCCGTGTTGCCTTGGTCTGCTCGATTACCAGATCTGTCCTCAATCGAGCATATTTGGGACACCATCAGACCAACACCAGTGTCTTACACAAACAGCACTAATCGTCCCTGTATTTACCGACGGTGTACAACAGGTATGGAACTCCACGCCACAAACTGACATCCCGTGTTGCCTTGGTCTGCTCGATCACCAGATCTGTCTTCAATCGAGCATATTTGGGACACCATCAGACCAACACCAGTGTCTTACACAAACAGCACTAATCGTCCCTGTATTTACCGACGAAGTACAACAGGTATGGAACTCCACGCCACAAACTGACATCCCGTGTTGCCTTGGTCTGCTCGATCACCAGATCTGTCTTCAATCGAGCATATTTGGGACACCATCAGACCAACACCAGTGTCATACACAAACAGCACTAATCGTCCCTGTATTTACCGACGAAGTACAACAGGTATGGAACTCCACGCCACAAACTGACATCCCGTGTTGCCTTGGTCTGCTCGATCACCAGATCTGTCTTCAATCGAGCATATATGGGACATCATCAGACCAACACCAGTGTCTTACACAAACAGCACTAATCGTCCCTGTATTTACCGACGAAGTACAACAGGTATGGAACTCCACACCACAAACTGACATCCCGTGTTGCCTTGGTCTGCTCGATCACCAGATCTGTCTTCAATCGAGCATATATGGGACATCATCAGACCAACACCAGTGTCTTACACAAACAGCACTAATCGTCCCTGTATTTACCGACGAAGTACAACAGGTATGGAACTCCACGCCACAAACTGACATCCCGTGTTGCCTTGGTCTGCTCGATCACCAGATCTGTCTTCAATCGAGCATATATGGGACATCATCAGACCAACACCAGTGTCTTACACAAACAGCACTAATCGTCCCTGTATTTACCGACGGTGTACAACAGGTATGGAACTCCACGCCACAAACTGACATCCCGTGTTGCCTTGGTCTGCTCGATCACCAGATCTGCCTTCAATCGAGCATATATGGGACATCATCAGACCAACACCAGTGTCTTACACAAACAGCACTAATCGTCCCTGTATTTACCGACGAAGTACAACAGGTATGGAACTCCACGCCACAAACTTACATCCCGTGTTGCCTTGGTCTGCTCGATCACCAGATCTGTCTTCAATTGAGCATATATGGGACATCATCAGACAAACACCAGTGTCTTACACAAACAGCACTAATCGTCCCTGTATTTACCGACGAAGTACAACAGGTATGGAACTCCACACCACAAACTGACATCCCGTGTTGCCTTGGTCTGCTCGATCACCAGATCTGTCTTCAATCGAGCATATATGGGACATCATCAGACCAACACCAGTGTCTTACATAAACAGCACTAATCGTCCCTGTATTTACCGACGAAGTACAACAGGTATGGAACTGCACGCCACTAACTGACATCCCGTGTTGCCTTGGTCTGCTCGATCACCAGATCTGTCTTCAATCGAGCATATATGGGACATCATCAGACCAACACCAGTGTCTTACACAAACAGCACTAATCGTCCCTGTATTTACCGACGAAGTACAACAGGTATGGAACTCCACGCCACAAACTTACATACCGTGTTGCCTTGGTCTGCTCGATCACCAGGTCTGTCTTCAATCGAGCATATAAGGGACATCATCAGACCAACACCAGTGTCTTACACAAACAGCACTAATCGTCCCTGTATTTACCGACGGTGTACAACAGGTATGGAACTCCACGCCACAAACTGACATCCCGTGTTGCCTTGGTTTGCTCGATCACCAGATCTGTCTTCAATTGAGCATATATGGGACATCATCAGACCAACACCAGGGTCTTACACAAACAGCACTAATCGTCCCTGTATTTACCGACGGTGTACAACAGGTATGGAACTCCACGCCACAAACTGACATCCCGTGTTGCCTTGGTCTGCTCGATTACCAGATCTGTCCTCAATCGAGCATATTTGGGACACCATCAGACCAACACCAGTGTCTTACACAAACAGCACTAATCGTCCCTGTATTTACCGACGGTGTACAACAGGTATGGAACTCCACGCCACAAACTGACATCCTGTGTTGCCTTGGTCTGCTCGATCACCAGATCTGTCTTCAATCGAGCATATTTGGGACACCATCAGACCAACACCAGTGTCTTACACAAACAGCACTAATCGTCCCTGTATTTACCGACGAAGTACAACAGGTATGGAACTCCACGCCACAAACTGACATCCCGTGTTGCCTTGGTCTGCTCGATCACCAGATCTGTCTTCAATCGAGCATATATGGGACATCATCAGACCAACACCAGTGTCTTACACAAACAGCACTAATCGTCCCTGTATTTACCGACGAAGTACAACAGGTATGGAACTCCACGCCACAAACTGACATCCCGTGTTGCCTTGGTCTCCTCGATCACCAGATCTGTCTTCAATCGAGCATATATGGGACATCATCAGACCAACACCAGTGTCTTACACAAACAGCACTAATCGTCCCTGTATTTACCGACGAAGTACAACAGGTATGGAACTGCACGCCACTAACTGACATCCCGTGTTGCCTTGGTCTGCTCGATCACCAGATCTGTCTTCAGTCGAGCATATATGGGACATCATCAGACTAACACCAATGTCTTACATAAACAGCACTAATCGTCCCTGTATTTACCGACGAAGTACAACAGGTATGGAACTGCACGCCACAAACTGACATCCTGTGTTGCCTTGGTCTGCTCGATCACCAGATCTGTCTTCAATCGAGCATATATGGGACATCATCAGACCAACACCAGTGTCTTACACAAACAGCACTAATCGTCCCTGTATTTACCGACGAAGTACAACAGGTATGGAACTCCACGCCACAAACTGACATCCCGTGTTGCCTTGGTCTGCTCGATCACCAGATCTGTCTTCAATCGAGCATATAAGGGAGATCATCAGACCAACACCAGTGTCTTACACAAACAGCACTAATCGTCCCTGTATTTACCGACGAAGTACAACAGGTATGGAACTCCACGCCACAAACTGACATCCCGTGTTGCCTTGGTCTGCTCGATCACCAGATCTGTCTTCAATCGAGCATATATGGGACATCATCAGACCAACACCAGTGTCTTACACAAACAGCACTAATCGTCCCTGTATTTACCGACGAAGTACAACAGGTATGGAACTGCACGCCACTAACTGACATCCCGTGTTGCCTTGGTCTGCTCGATCACCAGATCTGTCTTCAATCGAGCATATATGGGACATCATCAGACCAACACCAGTGTCTTACACAAACAGCACTAATCGTCCCTGTATTTACCGACGAAGTACAACAGGTATGGAACTCCACGCCACAAACTGACATCCCGTGTTGCCTTGGTCTGCTCGATCACCAGATCTGTCTTCAATTGAGCATATATGGGACATCATCAGACCAACACCAGTGTCTTACACAAACAGCACTAATCGTCCCTGTATTTACCGACGAAGTACAACAGGTATGGAACTCCACGCCACAAACTGACATCCCGTGTTGCCTTGGTCTGCTCGATCACCAGATCTGTCTTCAATCGAGCATATAAGGGACACCATCAGACCAACACCAGTGTCTTACACAAACAGCACTAATCGTCCCTGTATTTACCGACGATGTACAACAGGTATGGAACTCCACGCCACAAACTGACATCCAGTATCTCTACAACACAATGCATGCACGTTTGCGTACTTCTACATTCTGGCGGTTATATCGATTGTTAGCGTACCAGCATTTCATGTTTTCAATGGCTTATTTCTCGCTCACACTAACCTGTGATCATGCAATGTTAATCACTTACACATGTTACGTATTCCCGCAATTTAATTACTCTACGTTAATGCTTTTTGGCATTGCAAATTTTTTATCGCTGTGTATGTGGAAATGAATAATAAATACGTAGAACGTTAATAACTTTTGTTTTATTTAAAAAAGTTTTAAAAAGCTCACATGAGAAATTCGGAGGCATTACTTTTCAATACGACCCCGTAATTCTCTCAACATCGTCTGATACAATTCGATTCCATACCATTACATTGTTTTATTTTTATTCGTATTCATCTAATCTTTCCATATCTTTGCCATGTCTGACAGGACTGCAATGTTTTCGGCAAACCTGAAAGCTCTATATGTCTTTTCTATGAACTTCAATTGCTTTACTCACGCTTTTTGTTGTTTTCCTTTCTTAGAACAGCAGTCTGGTTTCTGTAGAAGTTCTAGATAAACTTTTGCTCCTTGTACTTTATCTCTGATGTTAGGTACGTCGAAGGGTCAGTACTGCCTGAAGTGTTCCTACATTTCTCCAGAGCACAAACTAATCCTCCCCCAGGTCAGCTACTAAGAGTCATTCCACTCTCTGGTATAGAAATCGTATTATTTTATTATTAGGTTTTCGCCTTTAAACCCCTTAAAATTCTTGTCGGTGGGTTGGATAAGTTCTCTACAGTATTTGTCAGGCAGCGGCAGAAGAGGTTGTGGAGTTTACGTCCTGATCACCAGAGTATGTCCCAATAGTTCACGGACGTCCGTAAGTCGGATAGCACGGTTACGTTCGGATACCCCTTGGTTTCTTATCAAAATAGCGAATTGTGGATTTTTTTTTCTGTACACTTTTCAGCCCGAATCATCGGCAAACGTAGAATCTAAACCACTCCTTACGCATAGCTATCCTACTTTGAGTAGCTGACACAAAATGCAATATCCACACTTGAGACGAAGCTATTGACTGTGCAGGTTTAGTGAACCTGGCAATTTTGAACAACCAAACTACCTCTCGACCTCTCGTAGTCAGTACCATAAGAGTACTTTAGTATTTCAATAATGTTTGACATGCAAGGCTATGTGAATACGTAAAGGAACTACACGCATTAGCAGAAGGAAGGAACGGAGATTTAGGTTTAAAGTCCCGTCCACTACGAGGTCTTTGGAGATCGAGCACAGTCTCGAAATCGGGAAGAAAGGGGAAAAGGAATCATACCGGAATTTGTCTAAAGAATTTAGGCAAATGCTGGATAACTTGGATCTGGTTGGCTGTCCGGGGGTTTGAGCTACTGTCCTCCGGAATAAGATTCCTGTGTATCATTACTGGCCCACATTGTTCGACAGACACGATATGCACACACCAAAATCTGGAGCAGATGAATTTGACAGAAGAAGGGGACTGACGTACTTAAGAGATAAATCTTTTTTTTTTGTCGTTAGTCTTGTCACTGGTTTGATGCGGCTCGCCACGAATTTCCCTGTTGTGCCAACTCTTCATGTCACAGTAGCAATTACATCCTAGATATTGAATTATGTGTCGTATGTCTTCAGTCTCTGTCTTCGGTTTTTACCCTCTGGCAGCTCGGAAGTTACTCGCCGGTATATTAATCCTACCATCCTGTGCTTTGTTCTTGACAGTATTTTTCGTATGATTTTTTCTTCCACAATTCTTTGAAGAACTTCATTCCTTATCAGTCCACCTAAGTTTCGCCAGTTTTCTGTAACACAACATCTGAAACACTTCGATTATGTTCTGTTCCGATTTTTCCACCGTCCACGACTGACTACCACACAACGCTGTGCCCTAAACATACATTCTCAGAAATTTCTCCCTCCAGAGATAAAGCTATTAAGCCCTTGAAACTGCAGTGCCACAAGTTTAAACAGCATGAGGATAGATTTATGAAACACTAAAGCTCCTGAACCACGAACTGGAATAGCTATTAAACTTGTACTGGAAAACGAAGGCCTCCCGGAAAGCATGACGTAGGAAAAACGTAATTCCATTACTTACAAGTAAAAGAGTGCTCGTATGCACCAAATTTTCTGCTGTCTAAAACGACACCACTTAATGGCGCCGTTCTGATCTCAATAGATTACGATAACTGAAGTACCCGACAACTCAGGATAATCCCACAAAAGAAGCCCATGCCGCGTTTAAAAAAAAACTTGAACATTTATTTACAGTTTGCAAAGTTCGAGAACAAATAACTTAATTAACAAAAGTTCGCGCGTCTTGCGTTTTTCTGTTAAATATCAATAGAACAGAACAAGGCCTGAATAACGGAAACTCGTACAGCCGCATGTCCTAAGCACCATATTGGTTCAGTAAATAAAAATTTTGGAAAATACCACGAGCCACAGAAGAAAATCGTTGAATCACGATCACGGGACAGTCTAACGGGAAAACGGTGAGTAAAAGAAGAGTAGTGTGTGAGCGTCACGGCACCCAGCAGAGAGTCCTGGAGTGGTCTGAGAGCGAGCCCCTGATTGAAGAACTACAAGGTTCGGGCGTAACTTCGTAGAGTTTTTGTTTTGCATGCTGGTATTCCGGCTGCTGTGGGTTTATTTACTGTCATTTGCAGGTCGCTGTTGCTGTTTGAGTTTACTTGTTGTCATTTTGTTATTTTGAGATAGTTAATGGAGCCGCGGATGCTAGAAAATGAAGTGCCGAGTGGAGAAATCAGAACATTTCTGACGTACTCTTCTGTTTGAGTTTAGAAGAGGGGTGATAGCACCGGAGGCACCATATACAGGGTTATTACAAATGATTGAAGCGATTTCACAGCTCTACAATAACTTTATTATTTGAGATATTTTCACAATGCTTTGCACATACATACAAAAACTTAAAAAGTTTTTTTAGGCATTCACAAATGTTCTATATGTGCCCCTTTAGTGATTCGGCAGACATCAAGCCGATAATCAAGTTTCTTCCACACTCGGCGCAGCATGTCCCCATCAATGAGTTCGAAAGCATCGTTGATGCGAGCTCGCAGTTCTGGCACGTTTCTTGGTAGAGGAGGTTTAAACACTGACTCTTTCACATAACCCCACAGAAAGAAGCCGCATGGGATTAAGTCGGGAGAGCGTGGAGGCCATGACATGAATTGCTGATCATGATCTCCACCACGACCGATCCATCGGTTTTCCAATCTCCTGTTTAAGAAATGCCGAACACCATGATGGAAGTGCGGTGGAGCACCATCCTGTGGTACGTTTAGCTCCCTGCTTGCTTTATTCGTCGACTTCTGCGAGCTACGCATGAAACTTGGCCGCACGCGTTCAACCGTTTCTTCGCTCACTGCAGGCCGACCCGTTGATTTCCCCTAACAGAGGCATCCAGAAGCTTTAAACTGCGCATACCATCGCCGAATGGAGTTAGCAGTTGGTGGATCTTTGTTGACCTTCGTCCTGAAGTGTCGTTGCACTGTTATGACTGACTGATGTGAGTGCATTTCAAGCACGACATACGCTTTCTCGGCTTCTGCCGCCATTTTGTCTCACTGCGCTCTCGAGCGCTCTGGCGGCAGAAACCTGAAGTGCGGCTTCAGCCGAACAAAACTTTATGAGTTTTTCTACGTATCTGTAATGTTTCGTGACCATATGTCAATGAATGGAGCTACGGTGAATTTATGAAATCGCTTCAATCATTTGTAATAGCCCTGTATATTTGCGCCACGTATGGCGATAATGCCACTGGACAGAGCGTGGTAAGAAAATGGTTTTCTCTCCTTTTAAGGAGGATCGTTTTGATATTAGTGGTCTCCACGTTCAGGAAGACTTTCGGGGCTTGATGAAGATCCTTCAGACGCGTTAGTCCCTAATGATGGACGACACTGTACTCGAGAACTGGCAAATGTGATGCACTGTGATCATTCGACCATCGTGCGACATTTGAATGCAAAGGTGAAGCTTCAGTCAGGTGTACGGATACCGCATGACATAAGCCAAAATCATAAAAATCAGCGAGTGGATCTCTGGTTGGTCGTCACAAACAGTTTATACCCTGTATCGTTAATCGTGACGAGAAATAGTGTCTTTATTCTGACATAAGGAACACAAAGGAATGGTTGAGCGCAAACAAAGCAGCAACTCCCCTCACAAAGATATGCGCGCATCCACGAAAGATAATATTATGCATCACTGCTGACGTTTACTGTCAGCGACTGAGAGGTATTGCAGACGCAGTCCAAGAACATAGACAAGGAAGACTACGTGATGCTGCTCCACGATAGCGCCCGTCCGCATTCTGCTAGACTGACGAAAAACTCTATAGAGTTTGCTTGGGAATTGATTTCGCACCCACCTTGTTCACCTGACCTTGCGCTCTCAGATTTTAAAGTCTTCCGCTTCCTATCGAACAACCTTCAAGGAACTTCCTTTCGGGATGAAAATACAACCCGAATATTGTTCGACGAGTTGTTCGCCTCAAAACGAAGTGATTTCAAGAGACACGGAATCAAAAAGCTACCCCAGCTTTGGCAGACAGTTGTAAACAGTGAAGGGGAATATATTATTGATGACAAAAGTCTGTGTTATGTCTACCTGTTGTGTTTATTAAACTTAAGGAAAACCATTACGATCTTGTGCACCAACCGAATACTGGCGCAGCCCGCTCGCTCCGACGGAACTTGTTCACTGGGGGTAGAGCGTCTGCTTCAACAGTCGTTGGGCGGGAGGATGGAAGGCGAACTGTTTGCGGTATGTGGTCTAGTGGAAGGAAATACACTCCTGGAAATTGAAATAAGAACACCGTGAATTCATTGTCCCAGGAAGGGGAAACTTTATTGACACATTCCTGGGGTCAGATACATCACATGATCACACTGACAGAACCACAGGCACATAGACACAGGCAACAGAGCATGCACAATGTCGGCACTAGTACAGTGTATATCCACCTTTCGCAGCAATTCAGGCTTTATTCTCCCATGGAGACGATCGTAGAGATGCTGGATGTAGTCCTGTGGAACGGCTTGCCATGCCATTTCCACCTGGCGCCTCAGTTGGACTAGCGTTCGTGCTGGACGTGCAGACCGCGTGAGACGACGCTTCATCCAGTCCCAAACATGCTCAATGGGGAACAGATCCGGAGATCTTGCTGGACAGGGTAGTTGACTTACACCTTCTAGAGCACGTTGGGTGGCACGGGATACATGCGGACGTGCATTGTCCTGTTGGAACAGCAAGTTCCCTTGCCGGTCTAGGAATGGTAGAACGATGGATTCGATGACGGTTTGGATGTACCGTGCACTATTCAGTGTCCCCTCGACGATCACCAGTGGTGTACGGCCAGTGTAGGGGATCGCTCCCCACACCATGATGCCGGGTGTTGGCCCTGTGTGCCTCGGTCGTATGCAGTCCTGATTGTGGCGCTCACCTGCACGGCGCCAAACACGCATACGACCATCATTGGCACCAAGGCAGAAGCGACTCTCATCGCTGAAAACGACACGTCTCCATTCGTCCCTCCATTCACGCCTGTCGCGACACCACTGGAGGCGGGCTGCACGATGTTGGGGCGTGAGCGGAAGACGGCCTAACGGTGTGCGGGACCGTAGCCCAGCTTCATGGAGACGGTTGCGAATGGTCCTCGCCGATACCCCAGGAGCAACAGTGTCCCTAATTTGCTGGGAAGTGGCGGTGCGGTCCCCTACGGCACTGCGTAGGATCCTACGGTCTTGGCGTGCATCCGTGCGTCGCTGCGGTCCGGTCCCAGGTCGACGGGCACGTGCACCTTCCGCCGACCACTGGCGACAACATCGATGTACTGTGGAGACCTCACGCCCCACGTGTTGAGCAATTCGGCGGTACGTCCAACCGGCCTCCCGCATGCCCACTATACGCCCTCGCTCAAAGTCCGTCAACTGCACATACGGTTCACGTCCACGCTGTCGCGGCATGCTACCAGTGTTAAAGACTGCGATGGAGCTCCGTATGCCACGGCAAACTGGCTGACACTGACGGCGGCGGTGCAAAAATGCTGCGCAGCTAGCGCCATTCGACGGCCAACACCGCGCTTCCTGGTGTGTCCGCTGTGCCGTGCGTGTGATCATTGCTTGTACAGCCCTCTCGCAGTGTCCGGAGCAAGTATGGTGGGTCTGACACACCGGTGTCAATGTGTTCTTTTTTCCATTTCCAGGAGTGTAGTTCTGTGCGGCCAGTCATCTCTCTGGAAGCCTCTAGTGCCGCCTGCTGGCTTCGCCATGAAGCCGCGATCGCCGCCTAGTGGTGGAGGCGATCTTTCGCACAACTTCGTTTGTATTTCTTTTTTTTTCTTCGACACTTGCCCATACAGCCATCTCAGCAGTGGAAAGTCAGTTACGACGACACGAACTTAAAGACAACGCAACATCCAGCCATCGAGCTGAGAAAATCTCCGTTCAGGGCAGGAATCGAACCTGGGCCCCATCGATGAGCAATGCGGCGCGCTGACCGTGCAACTGCCGAGGCGGGCACTGCCAAACTGCTGCCGGCAGAAGAAAAGGCCGTAACCTCGTCCTGTCAGTTGATCGTGGTTGTAGTTGACCGTACTGACATTCCTTGGCACCATAGCAGTAATAAAATTCATGTTCTCGCCCGTGCTTGCTCTTTAAAATTCTTGTCGACTACCGCGAAAACTGCATAACAGTTTTTGTGTGTCGACACATAGAAATAAATAACCGGCCATTAATTTCTGTTCATCCCGCTTTGAGATGTTTGGCAGGATTATTATCTGTACCAGAGGATTTGGTATTTCTCAGCTTTTTCGCTGCTAGTTAGAATTTCTCTTTTAAAACGAAATCGCCACTACAGTCTGCGTTTGCTTCTTTCTTGTTTAATAGTATTTCAGTTATTCCGCACTGCACAGTCTCTGTACGTGTTTCTATCTTCTTGCCGTTTCATCAACACAATCCCTGTTTCATCTTTAACTTCTCCAACTCAGTTTTTTTGCCTCCGAACAAAGATTTTACAGACTTATTTTCCTCATCTACGCTTCCCTTTTGATATTATTTTCTACTGATAAGAATATATCTTCAATATACATTGAAGCACCAAAGAAACTGGTATAGTCATGGGTATTCAGATACAGAAATATGTAAACAGGCAGAATACGGCGCTGCTTTCCGCAATGCCTATACAAGACAAGAAGTATCTGACGCAGTTGTTACATCGGTTACGGCTGCTTCAATCTCAAATTATCAAGATTTAAGTAGTTTGAACGTGGTGCTATAGTCGGCGCACGAGCGATGGGACACGGCATCTCCTAGATAGCAATGAAGTGGGGATTAGCTGGCCAGTGTGGTCGAGCGGTTCTAGGCGCTTCAGTCCGGAACCGCGCGACTGCACATCTCGGGCATGGATGTCTGTGATGTCCTTAGGTTTAAGTAGTCCTAAGTCTAGGGGACTGATGAGCTCAGATGTTAAGTCCCATAGTGCTCAGAGCCATTTGAACCATTTTTGAAGTGGGGATTTTCCTGTACGACCATTTCACGAGTGTTCCGTTGAAACCTTCCAGTCGACTCTATATCTCTTTTGTTACTCAACCTTCTCTTTTACAATAACCTATGAAACCTTCCTTTAGGATTTCTATCTCTTGCTTAATAACAACAAATGAAATCTTCCCTTTGAAATTAATTCTCTTTCTCGGTTTTCTCATACAAATTTAAATGCTGCCTATTAAAAGTGGTTTTCTGATTATTTCGACGAAACATAGAATGTGTCGTCATCGTGGCCCTTCAATTACCCAAAACTGTTCCTTACCTTTTTTTACTGTTACTGGATCGCCATCTGACTGCTACATCGAACTGCGACATGAATATACTTATTCTGTTTGCTGTCCTCTATTAGCTGCTGGTGGGCTGTCATAATAAGTGGCTGTATTTATTACCAAAGCTGACGTTATTCTTTAATAGGAAAGCTGACGTTATTCTTTAATTAATTTGACTGAAGTTACGTAATTCATAGTTAAACTTTTTCTTGACAACAATAAAATTTTGCAAAGTTTTACGTTGGTGGTTTTTGGGATGGATTATAATCAGTAATGTAATATTGCTGGCAAAAATAGATTATACTTTGGTGCAGACATTCCCTGCTACCACAATTATTTCCAACATGACAAATATTATTCCTGCTTAATCCTATTAATAAAATATAAACATCTTTCATAATTTGTGGTGTGACAACAGACAATAGAAATATACACGTCTTACACCTTGAATATAAAATCTCCAACTTCACTGCCGCTGGAAAAACGTCCCGCAAGAACGGGACCATCGACGGCTGAAGAGAATCGTTCAGCGTGACAGAAGAGCAATCCTTCCGCAAATTGCTGCACATTTCAATGCTGAGACATCAAAAAGTGTCAGAGTGCGAACTATTCAACGAAACATCATCGATATGGGCTTTCGGAGCCGAAGGCCCACTCGTGTACCCCTGATAACTGCACGAGACAAAGCTTTACTTTCCTTCTGAGCCCGTCAACATCGACAATGAACTGTTGATCACTGGAAACATGTTGCATGGTCGGAACGGTCTAGTTTCGAATTGTATCGAGCGGATGGACGTATACAGGTATGGAGATAACCTCATAAATCCATGGACCCTGCATGTCAGCAGGGGAATTTTCAGGCTGGCGGAGGCTCTGTAATGGACTGGAGCGTGTGCACTTGGAGTCATGTGGCACCCCCTGATACTTTTAGAAACGACTCTGACAGATGACAGGTACGTGAGCATCATGTCTGGTCACCTGCACCCAATCGTGCCCATTGTGCATTCCGACGGATCTGGGCAATTCCAGCAGGACAATGTCTCCTCCCACACGTCCAGAATTGCTACAGAGTGGCTTCACAATCACTCTTCTGAGTTTAAACACTTCCTCTGTTCACCAAACTCCCCAGACATGAACATTATTGAACATATCTGGGATGCCTCGCAACCTGCTGTTCAGAAGTGATCTCCACCCCTCGTACTCTTACCGATTTATGGACAGCCCTGCAAGATTCGTGGTGCCAATTCCCTCCATCACTACTTAAGACTTTAGTCGAGTCCATGCCACGTCGTGTTGCGGCACTTTTGCGTGCTTGCGGGGCACTACACGATATTAGGCAGGTGTACCAGTTTCTTTGGCTCTTCGGTGCAGTACTATCTTGCTTATCTTTCTGTTATCAGGTTTTCAGGCTTTCGAACTGCTTATAGTCTTCCTCTATGTTTCAGTTGTTTATTTTCCTTATTTATTCCGTCATATTCATAAGTTCAATACTAATCTCTTATTTTCGATTCTTTTACTTTTCTCTGCATACTGTTGTATTTCGCGAATCTAAGATACTAGTTTTTATTGACCTTCAGCTTCCTTGGACGTGATTACAGTCTCCTGAATTTGTTTTCTTGCCTTCTGGCTGTTCATACAATGCCAGAGTGTTTTTATTTTTAAGTTGAGTGAAATCCCATGATTTGTTGAATTTCAGCACACTTCTCATCATTTCCGATACATAGTCACTTCCCTCATCGCATCCTGGTCAGTATCTAATACCTTAAACCCGATTTTTAAACCTTACTTTTAGTTACGAAGTCAATCTGGTATCTGTTCCAAGAGTTCTCCAGGCGTATCTTCTCAGAAGGTGTGGCTAACAATGATGTTCTTGCTGGAAACTTTATACTTTTGGCAAAATTCCACAAACCTAAATCCCGTTACATTTTTAGACCCCAGTACAAATTTTATAACCACCTCTCCTCCTTCTCCAACTACGATATTTTTATCGTGCAGTAAGTTAAGAATTTCGTCTCCCTTTATTCATTCAACAATCTTTTCTAATTCTTCATACATAATATCGATTTCTTCTTCATGTCTAATTGTTGGCAAACATACCTGGATTGTAATTCTGTCCCTTGATCTTGTCTCTGTCCTAACAAGAATTAGTCTGTCATTATACTTACTATCTTACTATTATTCGAAGTTGTTTGTTGAGAATAATTCCGACTCCCGAAATCCTATGCTTTTATGTGCTGCTACACTGTGTACGACGCGATAATCATCTGTACATAAGTTACCATAACTTGGACATCATATTTCTGAAATTCCCATTGTGCCAGTACACATTCGTTTCATTTCGAATTTAAGATTTTATCTTTTGTCTCACAGCAGGAATCAATTTACATTCCATTTTCATTGCTTGAAAGTGGTGTTATTTTCTCTCTAGTTGTGCTGGGCCGGAGATACGAATGTAGGACTACTTTACCTCCGAATTATTTAAACGGAGATTTGGTCACTTCTTACTTTCTCCGACCTATGCAGTTGGTCATTTGATAATTTATACGCCAACAGAAGTAGATTCCCGCCCCCAGTTAAAGAGAATGCTCTATCTTCTACCCGATTACCTGTCCTCTAAGAAGCCGTTGGCATTTGTTAGAAATGGACCTTCTTACGCCGGAATATTTTCGGTCGCTGTATAGGTAAGCCACTTGCTGAGGCAGCGTTGTCATTATCTGCCACAAGGAGGTGAATATCCGGGTTTCTCGTTCTTCGAGGTTACGACTGAAAAGCATTTTGCGACATTCCGGCGGTCCTAGAGTGTTGTCGTCACATGGCTTTGTAATTTACTAACAATTACAGTTACTCACAGAGGCGTTAACAGAAAAGTCTTTTGTAATTTATGATGCCGTAACAATGAGTGGTCATTAGCATTGAACAGGCATAATAGTCGCCTTATCCAGATAGTATCTAAAAAATCACCACCATTCACTGGAGGCACTGCGATCACGTAACGCGGTCACAAAAGAATGTAAGCGCAGGAGATACGGATGGGGGATCACTGTAGCGAAAATATGGGCTGCAAGTGGGGAAATCTATTCGGATAAGTGACTTTGACAAAGGGCATATTATTATGACTTAGAACTTGTGAACTAGTATCTCGAAAATGGCGAAGCTGGTCGAATGTCCACGTGCTACTGTCGTGCGAGTGTATGGAAAGAGGTGGAAAAACAGTGAAACTACCGCTGGGCGCTTAATGCTTGTACGTCCACGATTCTTCACAGAACTTGGGGTCGGTAGGCTCGTATGCTCTGTAAAGTAGGATAGGTGTTGGTCTGCGCCATATTTGCCGAAAGAGCACAATCTTGGTGCACGCACAAGTGTCTCGAAGCATCCCGTTCATCGTTCATTGATGAGCATGGAGCTATGCAACTGACCACACTGACATGTTCATATGTTGACCCAACAACATCGTCAGTTACGATTGCAGTGGGCACAGGGCATCGGGATTCGACCCTCGTCCAATGGAAACGCGTCGTCTCTTCCGGTGAATCACATTTTTGCTACATAAGGTCGATGGTCGTTTCCACGAACACCGTCATAGCGGTGGACGGCGGCTGGAAACGTGCAGCGCTCCACGGACGCAGGTTGGTGAGAGCAGTATTATGCTACTGAAGACATTCCCCTGCGCTTACTGGGACCTCTGGTAGTAATCGACAGAAAATCCTAAGAAATTTGGTCTTATGTCAAAGCGGTTGGTGGATCAAAACAAAATGTCCAGACACTCTGTGACCAAAATGGTACTGAAACAGAGGATGACAGACTAAAGGCCGAAATACTAAATGTCTTTTTCCAAAGTTGTTTCACAGAGGAAGATTGCACTGTAGTTCCTTCTCTAGATTGTCGCACAGATGACAAAATGGTAGATATCGAAATAGACGACAGAGGGATAGAGAAACAATTAAAATCGCTCAAAAGAGGAAAGGCCTCTGGACCTGATGGGATACCAGTTCAATTTTACACAGAGTACGCGAAGGAACTTCTTGCAGCGGTGTACCGTAGGTCTCTAGAAGAGCGTAGCGTTCCAAAGGATTGGAAAAGGGCACAGGTCATCCCCGTTTTCAAGAAGGGACGTCGAACAGATGTGCAGAACTATAGACCTATATCTCTAACGTCTATCAGTTGTAGAATTTTGGAACACGTATTGTGTTCGAGTATAATGACTTTTCTGGAGACTAGAAATCTACTCTGTAGGAATCAGCATGGGTTTCGAAAAAGACGGTCATGTGAAACACAGCTCGCGCTATTCGTCCACGAGACTCAGAGGGCCATAGACACGGGTTCACAGGTAGATGCCGTGTTTCTTGACTTCCGCAAGGCGTTCGATACAGTTCCCCACAGTCATTTAATGAACAAAGTAAGAGCATGTGGACTACCAGACCAATTGTGTGATTGGATTGAAGAGTTCCTAGATAACAGGACGCAGCATGTCATTCTCAATGGAGAGAAGTCTTCCGAAGTAAGAGTGATTTCAGGTGTGCCGCAGGGGAGTGTCATAGGACCGTTGCTATTCACAATATACATAAATGACCTGGTGGATGACATCGGAAGTTCACTGAGGCTTTTTGCAGATGATGCTGTGGTGGAAAATTGTACTGAAATGCAGGAGGATCTGCAGTGAATTGACGCATGGTGCAGGGAATGGCAATTGAATCTCAATGTAGACAAGTGTAATGTGCTGCGTATACACAGAAAGATAGATCCTTTACCATTTAGCTACAAAATAGCAGGTCAGCAACTGGAAGCAGTTAATACCATAAATTATCTGGGAGTACGCATTAGGAGTGATTTAAAATGGAATGATCATATAATGTTGATTGTCGGTAAAGCAGATGCCAGACTGAGATTCATTGGAAGAATCCTAAGGAAATGCAATCCGAAAACAAAGGAAGTAGGTTACAGTACGCTTGTTCGCCCACTGCTTGAATACTGCTCAGCAGTGTGGGATCCGTACCAGATAGGGTTGATACAAGACATAGAGAAGATCCAACGGAGAGCAGCGCGCTTCGTTACAGGATCATTTAGTAATCGCGAAAGCGTTACGGAGATGATAGATAAACTCCAGTGGAAGACTCTGCAGGAGAGACGCTCAGTAGCTCGGTACGGGTTTTGTCAAAGTTTCGGGAACATACCTTCACCGAAGAGTCAAGCAGTATATTGCTCCCTCCTACGTATATCTCGCGAAGAGACCATGTGGATAAAATCAGAGAGATTAGAGCCCACACAGAGGCATTCCGACAATCCTTCTTTCCACGAACAATACGAGACTGGAATAGAAGGGAGAACCGATAGAGGTAGTGAAGGTACCCTCCGCCACACACCGTCAGGTGGCTTGCGGAGTATGGATGTAGATGTAGATGTAGAATCGAAGGAACGCTGGCAGCTGCGAACCACCTGCATACCTTTATGGTTGATGTCTTCTCCGATGGCGATGTCATCTTTCAGCAGTATAATTGTCCGTGTCTCGGAGCCAGAACAGCTCTACAGTGGCTTGAGGAGCATTATAGTGAACTCCAGTTGATGTCTCGGGACTAAATTCGTCTGATGCAAAGCTTACGGAACCCGTCATGGTCGCAGTCGGGCGCCATCACAGCGTACGCAAATCAGCGCCCCGTTATTTACGCGAATAACAAAACAAATGGTTCAAATGGCTCTGAGCACTATGGGACTTAACATCTATGGTCATCAGTCCCCTATAACTTAGAACTACTTAAACCTAACTAACGACAGCACACAACACCCAGTCATCACAAGGCAGAGAAAATCCCTGACCCGCCAGGAATCGAACCCGAGAACCCAGGCGTGGAAAGCGAGAACGCTACCGCACGACCACGAGCTGCGGACGCGAATAACATGACCTGTGCCCAGACACCTCCACAAACCTATCAACAAACTGTCGAATACCTGATACGCAGGATCAGTGATTTATTTCGTTCCAAAGACGAAGAAACAAGCTATAAAGCAGGTGATTATAATGTTTTGGCTCATCGGTGAATATCCGTAATTTCCCTGTATGTAGATGGAACTGTCTTGTTCTATGGACAGTTTGAACAGCTACACGTGCTTTTCATCAAGGGTATAATGAACTGGCCACGTTCTTTGCAGTAAGTTTCATAAAAACATAGCTTATATAGCAAGGTCATGACTGACACCCTCAAGAACGTTGAATGGGTCAACGGAAAATACTAGCTGCTGATGACAATTTATCAGTTAATATTTATATTATGTGCTTAGCAACTACCACAGTAGGAGAGTCCTTATGAAATCCAAAGCAGGGAATCGTATACGATGTCCCTTAGTGGTATACTACTCAAACAAATAAAAATAAAATGGATGTTGGATGTTATTGCTGATGCCATTGTTTCGGCCTGATTATAGAGAACTGTAACGATAGTCAATACCATCTCTCTGAGAAGCTACCGTGAATAGAGGCTTTCGGTGAATGTGACAAAATCAAGGTAACAAAGGGCCAACAAGTTCCAAATGTGTCGTCGAATTTTGACAGATTATTTAAAGTATTATCAATCCCATATGGATTTTATGTTTAGGCGACCTGTTTTTATTTTTTAAAAATTGAAAACAGAATAGTGGAGGAATTTTGCACTATTAATTCATTATCTTCTGTGCCAGTTAATTCTTACTTTATTACCAAGAAACCGCCACAAGGCACTATGTTTGTTACTAATACGATGTCACGACCTTTTTGTGCTTAAATAAAATTCGTAAGATGTACTCTTTGACTTTTAGTGGTACTTCTGCTTCAGTATGTCACCTGGCCATTTTTAAAATGAGACAGCTTGATTTACTGGAATTAGAGAGTTTGATGAATTTGCGAAGACATAGTACTAAGAATTTTTTTACGTTTCTTTTTTTTCGCTTTGAGACCTGCATCAGTAATAACCTTCTGCGTTTATACCGTCTCTTTTTCTTGTTGTCAGAAATGAAAGATATGGGCACAAGTTGCTTTTAATATCTCCGTAAGTTTAATATCTACATGGTAAAATTAATTTATACGTCCACTGCAGGGAGAGACAGTGAAAGAAATGGAGGCTTGGCTGTAGGGGAAAAAGTTTGGGTGTACTCAGAAGTAGCCGGTACCCAGTGCAATAACAGGTAGAAATAATGATTCCGGCAGAAACCCGTTTCGAGAATTATTGGGATCAAGTCTCGAGTGAAACAAGAAATTCTGCTTATTAATTTTAACTCACGTAAGACTCAGAAGGGAGACAGGTGTAATAATCTCGCGTTCTGTACCTTCCCACTTTTCGTCGGATGACTGCCTCTGCTTGCGAAAATTCTTTCCCTGGTACATTTTAGTGACAAGGTCTTACGAGAAGAGAAGGTGTTATAATCAGTTTTTAAAGACGAATATACGGGTTTTAAGGCTTTGTAGTATTTATTATATTCAAATTAATATTATTATGGAACCAGGTTTTAAATTGTAAGACATTTCCAGGGGCAGATGTGGACTCTGACCACAATCTATTGGTTATGACCTGTAGATTAAAACGGAAGAAACTGCAAAAAGGTGGGAAGTTAAGGAGATGGGACCTGGATAAACTGAAAGAACCAGAGGTTGTACAGAGTTTCAGGGAGAGCATAAGGGAGCAGTTGACAGTAATGGGGGAAAGAAATACAGTAGAAGAAGAATGGGTAGCTCTGAGGGATGAAGTAGTGAAGGCAGCAGAGGATCAAGTAGGTAAAAAGACGAGGGCTAGTAGAAATCCTTGGGTAACAGAAGAAATATTGAATTTAATTGATGAAAGGAGAAAATATAAAAATGCAGTAAATGAAGCAGGCAAAAAGGAATACAAACGTCTCAAAAATGAGATCGACAGGAAGTGCAAAATGGCTAAGCAGGGATGGCTAGAGGAGAAATGTAAGGATGTAGAGGCTTATCTCACTAGGGGTAAGATAGATACTGCCTACAGGAAAATTAAAGAGACCTTTGGAGATAAGAGAACCACTTGTATGAACATCAAGAGCTCAGATGGAAACCCAGTTCCAAGCAAAGAAGGGAAAGCAGAAAGGTGGAAGGAGTATATAGAGGGTCTATACAAGGGCGATGTACTTGAGGACAATATTATGGAAATGGAAGAGGATGTAGATGAAGATGAAATGGGAGATACGATACTGCGTGAAGAGTTTGACAGAGCACTGAAAGACCTGACAGGCGAAATACCCTCAGACTTCAAGAAGAATATAATAATTCCAATCCCAAAGAAAGCAGGTGCTGACAGATGTGAAAATTACCGAACAATCAGTTTAATAAGCCACAGCTGCAAAATACTAACACGAATTCTTTACAGACGAATGGAAAAACTAGTAGAAGCCGACCTCGGGGAAGATCAGTTTGGATTCCGTAGAAATACTGGAACACGTGAGGCAATACTGACCTTACGACTTATCTTAGAAGAAAGATTAAGGAAAGGCAAACCTACGTTTCTAGCATTTGTAGACTTAGAGAAAGCTTTTGACAATGTTGACTGGAATACTCTCTTTCAAATTCTAAAGGTGGCAGGGGTAAAATATAGGGAGCGAAAGGCTATTTACAATTTGTGCAGAAACCAGATGGCAGTTATAAGAATCGAGGGACATGAAAGGGAAGCAGTGGTTGGGAAGGGAGTGAGACAGGGTTGTAGCCTCTCCCCGGTGTTATTCAATCTGTATATTGAGCATGCAGTAAAGGAAACAAAAGAAAAATTCGGAGTAGGCATTAAAATCCACGGAGAAGAAATAAAAACTTTGAGGTTCGCCGATGACATTGTAATTCTGTCAGAGACAGCAAAGGACTTGGAGGAGCATTTGAATGGAATGGATGGTGTCTTGAAGAGAGGATATAAGACGAACATCAACAAAAGCAAAACGAGGATAATGGAATGTAGTCGAATTAAGTCGGGTGATGTTGAGGGTATTAGATTAGGAAATGAGACACTTAAAGTAGTAGAGAGGATATAAAATGTAGACTGGCAATGGCAAGGAAAGCGTTTCTGAAGAAGAGAAATTTGTTAACATCGAGTATAGATTTAAGTGTGAGGAAGTCATTTCTGAAAGTATTTGTACGGAGTGTAGCCATGTATGGAAGTGAAACATGGACGGTAAATAGTTTGGACAAGAAGAGAATAGAAGCTTTCGAAATGTGGTGCTACAGAAGAATGCTGAAGATTAGATTGGTAGATCACATAACTAATGAGGAAGTGTTGAATAGGATTGGGGAGAAGAGAAGTTTGTGGCACAACTTGACGAGAAGAAGGGATCGGTTGGTAGGAGGCATCAAGGGATCACCAATTTAGTATTGGAGAGCAGCGTGGAGGGTAAAAATCGTGGGGGGAGACCAAGAGATGAATACACTAAGCAGGATGTAGGTTGCAGTAGGTACTGGGAGATGAAGAAGCTTGCACAGGATAGAGTAGCATGGAGAGCTGCGTCAAACCAGTCTCAGGACTGAAGACCACAACAACAATAACAATATTATAAACAATACATCAAATGATAGAAAATCTCGAGCAGCTTTTCTTACAAGTGTTCAGTGTGAACACCATTCGTCACACATCGAGTCGAGAGGCGAGTTCTTCTCAGACCTTGACCAGTTCATCTGGAGCAATTGTTGGAACAACGCTGTAAAGTTGTGCAGACCAGGTGGAGACGCACACACGCGATCCTTAATGAGCCCTCAAAGGTAAGGATCGCGTGGCGTCAGATCGCGTGTGAACGTGGAGGTCGTGTAGAACAAGCCCTGCAATTCGACCCCTTGCGGCCAATTCAGCGGTCGGGTACAACGTCGCTTAAGCAATCACGTACTGCGCTATTACAGCGAGGCGGCGCACCGTCTTGCTGACAAATAAACTACTGTGGTCCAGCTTCTTCCAATTGAGCAAAGAACCGTAGTTATAGCCTGTCAAGATAGAAAACACCAGTTACGGCTGCTTCACCGAAAAAGAAATGCCCATATTGCACTAAAAATATTCAAACTGTGTCATCTCGTAGGAATTTGCTGACCCCAGGTGTGCTGTTTATCTGGTCGCATTTCCAAATAAGTGAAATGTCGACTCTTCACTGAAGACGACACAATCGAGAAAATCTTAATCGACATTCAGAAACATTTCGTTTGCAAAGTTGGCACCTAAACCCTACTCTGTATGCTTTAGAGCTTGAAAAAAGCGCAGACGATAAGAATGTAGTTGTAAGCGTCCCTATAAACGTCTCCACACAGACTTCACTGGAATTATTTATGCATGACTACACTTCCGAAATGGTTTCTTGGGACTACGCGAGAAAGACTCCCATTGTTTCAATACGTTCTTCAGTCACTCATGGTCGAAGTTCTTGTGTCTCTTCTGTGACTTTTCAGCATCCCTCGACATGTGTGTTCCGAGGGTAAGTCCTCCCTCCACAGTCTCCACCAATCTGCTGATATTTGTAAACTACCCACTTCTACTCACCATCTCTCGCATGCCGACGTTAGCGCTTTCCCAACCGTCCATCACACAATTGCTAATTCATAATCGTCACCCTCAGCCAACTTTCTCAAAGTACAATAACCGATCCCTCGAGATAGTTTGCTGGAAAACCATGACAACAAGTTTGCGCTGAGCCATCGGAAACTTCGGCTTCCGTTACTTTTACATAGCTATTTACGAGTGTCCTACGGAATTGACTGACACAATCATATATCTTGATCTAGCCTCCACCCATCATCTAACACAGGAATTTCACATTAATCATTCGACAGAAACACCACAATGTACGATAAGTAGTAAAATTACAGTCTTCGTCCTATCTGCCGTCTGCTATACCATTATTACTAAGATACCTGCTCCACTAAAGTTACATCACATCTTTGACGTTGTCCTCTCCGCAAACACTTACACTTCCATGCCTTGTCAATCTAAAAATTTTGGAGAATGGATTAATAAAAAAATAGAGAAAAATTATGATGGTGATTTTAATGCTTCCATTATTTTACATAGTTCCCCCTCCCACTTCCCAACAACGCCCAGAGTCCTTCTTTTGGATGTTGTTCAAATGGCGGTCATCATTTTTCCTTCTTCGGTCTTGTAAAACCAAAGAAGATTAGGGCTTAATTTCCCATCGACATCGAGGGCATTAGGGACCCAGCACAATCTCAAAATGGTTCAAGGATGGAGAAGCAAATCGGTCGTGCCCATTTGAAAGGAACTGTCAGGGCACTCAACCGGAGCAGTTTAGGGAAATAATCGAAAACCTAAATGTCAATGGCCGGGAGCGAATTCGAAGCGTCGTCCAGCCGAGTGCGAGTCCAGTGTGCTAACCATAGTGCATCTCGCTCGGTCGCACTGTCAGAAACCTATTCTGTATTTTGTCGTTCTGTGATACGTTCATATTGATAACATAAAGTCTCGTCACCTGTGATGATATTTTTCTGGAAAAGAAATGTCCACGTTTTTCGTTGCGATCAAATAATGGCAGGAGTACACGTGTTCCTCTTCGGGAGTCAAGGTGTGTGGGAAAGGCTTTACACAGATTTCTCCCTTCTTCAGTTCTCTGCGGAGAATGTCTTCAACACTTGATTTAGAGGCATCCAGTGCGTTGCCCCTTCGTTATTTGTTATAAAAACTCTGGCACACTACGAGCGCACGTCCACCACTTCACATTGCCTGCTCACAACACACTGGTCGAATGCACATCTGTTGTTTACAGTTGTTAGTTCAATTTGCCACCGAAGTACTGCACTGGGGTAGTTTATACACGAGGAATTAAAGAAGTCTCGGATCTTTTCGGACGAATGGTGTACTCCAATTCGCTATCACATAAGAAGATCCGCCCTGATATTTCTCCTACGTATTAGATTTAACTTAGCCTAACGTCTCATTTCCGTCATCGTAGCCCCCTCCTCCCCCTCCCGTTTTACTATATTCAGCTTTTCTCGAATCCACGCTGGATCGTCCGAAATTCGCAGTCATGGACGTCGTAGCTGCACAAAAAGTCTGCAACAGAATTTCGTCCCGTGTATATTTTGGATAGAAAATGGAAGTCAAAGAAAGGTTTTCTGATGACACTGTAATCATATTCACTGCACGTAGCGTCAGTTTGTCTTCCGTAAGCGTGTTGCACAGTTAGTGGCGTAATTAGAGTTTTGCTTTAGAGTAATCGAGTTAGATAGTTGGATACCGTTTTAGAGTTAATATGTTTCTTAAACGATACATACCCTGTAATTATTTTTTTAAATACTGAACAAAAGAAACCTTTTTCAGACTTGTCAAAAATATTTATGTGGAGTAGTAATCAGTTAAAAAACTACGTCAATGGACTCAGTAATTTTTGAATGGGAAATGTTTCACACGCAGTGTACTCTATATACAGTGAGGGTGGCCAGTTTAACATTTTAAACACGTTCAAACCGACCTCCCAGCAACTCCGCATTTAGTGACTTGCGGAATCGTCTCTAAACTCCTCGCAGCACAGGTGCATCCACAGTTACAAGGGCATCGTGGAAACTCGCTGTTGGTAGGACAGCATCATTAGTTATGGAAAAAATCCGTAAACTACAGCACACAAAAGACTTTTACCACAATCTAAAATGAAACTTTTTCAGCTAACTATCAAATCAAAGCTGGTATGAAAGCATATAGAAAAATCAAAGGAAATGTAATATTTCCTAAGTCCTGAACATTATGTAAAATAAACTTCGAGCAAACATTCCCAAAGGCACCCATGTAATTATCAATTTCTCACAAACACAGACGAATTAGCGCAGGTATTGGAAAGTCCTCCCAGATTCTTAAGCACCTGAGACCCCCAAAAAAAGAGTCTTAACAAATCACAATTTGAAACAGGACAATCGGATGCATTCCATTTACTAAATCTCTCGAGATTATTCTCAGGAATCGGTATCTTTTTTTTTTCCTTGATTGGGTTTCGATTCCCCCTAAAGGGGGCGGGCTGGCAGCAGCTTATTACCCCGCTCTTCAGCCTACAGAATTTTTTAAAAAGATGAAGATAATAAAAAATAATAACAGTTGGCGATAAAATCGGTGACTTAAAGATAAAAATGGCAGAAAATTCTGGAGTGTAAAACATAAAACACAGGGTCGATGAAGCTAATAAAACACACAGGAAGCAGAAAAACAAGAGACAGACAATTAAAAAAACATGGCGACAGTCTGGGTTCTGTTCGCAAGAGATATAAAAAGCACACCCAGCGACAGCATGATTTCTGTTCACAACACTGTGGAAGGACGCACAACACGGAGCACTCACTTAAACAGTGCGCTAAAAGTTGGCACAAATACGACATACCACACCCGAGAGCAGGTGGGGGAAACTGGTCAGATGACGGGGGAAAAAAAGGGGGGGGAGGAGAGGAAAAGTGAAGGGGGAGGGGGGAAATGAGCCAATGGAAGAGGAGAATCCATAAGAGGGGTGGGGGGTGCTGAGCAGATGGGCCAGGGATTGGGGAAGGCAGAGGAGCACAAAAGGACTTGGGGGGAGGGTGAGAGAAAGGAGATGATAGGCGGGGACAAAACACAGGATGGAAGGGGGGAGGAAGAGGGAGCCCAGGGAAAAGACGGAGGAAAGGAGGGGGGGTTGAGGATCAGAGTTGATAGGAAGGATAAATGGAGGGAGAGAGGGCATCATCTGGGAGGGGGAGCTGATGGAAGCCACCTTGGGAAAGGAGATGTAGAGTGTAGAGATGGAGGGTAGGGGGGACACAACAGTGAAGACGTGGCAGGGGACGGGGATGGGAGAGGAGAGGAGCAACCAGGGGGTGAGCGGGTTCAAGACGGCGGGAGGTGTAGAGGATGCGGATATGTTCGAGGAATGGGAGCAGATGGGCGAAAGGAATGAGATCATAGAGGATCCGCGTGGGGGACGGGAGGCGTATACGGAAGGCGAGGCGGAGTGCATGACGTTCAAGGATTTGGAGGGACGTATAGAATTTGGGGGGGGGGGGGGCAGATATCCAGGCAGGACTGGCATAACAGAGGAGAATCGGTATCACAAGTTGCCTGTATATGATGCTGTTAAGCATCTGGAATGGAAATGAGCTGTTGTTGAGAAATATTGTGCCTGTATTTATGTACACCTCTACGCCCACCTGTGAGTGAAACCCAGAATGCGTGGTTGTGTTGCATTGTAAATTTCGCTAGTATCTAGACCCTGTAGGGTGGGAGGCAGATCGAACATTCGAACATTCACATCGGCAATTTGGTCAGATGCTGTACGCTTTCAGTTTGTATCCCCAGTTACAAATAGACAGCGCTGAAACGATACCGAGAAATGGGCTCTTACCGCTGTGTTATCTGCAGATGGATGCGTCATTCAGACACTCCGCCTGGCTCTGAGTTCAGGTATTCGAATGCATTTTATTTAAGTTGTAATGTTGTTCAACATCTCTCTTGCAGCTTTATGGTGTCAAGGCGCATTTATTGCAGTTTCTTTCCTTGTAATTATTTCCATGTGCAAAAATAAATACGATTTCCATGAGGGTTCTCTGTTCTTGTCTGAACTGCCGCCATGTGGCAAACTAATTTCATTGCGAGCTTAAGTGATTTAAGCAATGTTAATTCCGTTTTGCCTCCAGATAATTTCAACCAACTTCTGGCGTGTTATAAGCTTGAAACTTTCTTCTTAAATTTACTACGTGGTGCTGGGTGGTAATTGAGCCTTCCGCTCTTCCAGGAAATATCCAATGCTCCCGTCCTCAGCACCCATCTAATAACGGATGTTTTCGTAATTGTTTTGTGAGTCTTTGTAATAGATGAATTTTCTGTCATTCTCGTGCCAGCCACGTGCCGCCGCAAGATCTTAAGGCTCGCTGTTGTTTCGAGAATGTCTTATCGAGTGTTGCCATACCCCTGTTCGAATTCGGGACCAAATTAAGGAATATTTACGGTAAACTTTGACGCCGCGTGTCCATGAAATCACGCCACTCTTTCATTGCCTGGTTCATAACACAGACGTACGGTGACTCACGTAATTATACGAACACTTTCTACTAACTAGCTTTTGCGACACACTGGCCCTAAACTTCACGGAACACAATGTACACGCAAACTAGCTGTTGATATCCCTGTTACAGAGAGACAGCACCACGGCAAAATGTTTACGTTTAAGAAACAGGGGAGAAACAGTGACCATGGAACCTCCGGATGCCATTAACGTGCGCCAAGAAAGTTATTCGGACATACTCAGTTGTCCTGCAGAGATCGTCTGCAGAGGAGCCACGGACAGTGTGTGACATCTCCTGGAAAGCCCTATAAAAATTAAACTAAACCTGTACCAGATGTGTAAATGCGAAGTGTAAAGAAAGTACAAAACTGAGTGTATTTTTGTCGATAAAAACTGTAGCTAATACGACAGATAACTATAAAACCCACAACTCGTTAATATGATATTTTTGTGTTCAAAATGTTAATAAAATATGAATTTTAGTATCAAAGAGTAATTTTAAAATGTGAAGACATTCTTTGTCACCATTGACATCTTATCTCTTTAAAATTAACGAAGACTTGGTTCGAAGATGTAATACTAATTTTGCCTCTGCTGTTGAAGAATTAAGTCGCTTTGCTGTTATGACTCACTAAATATTCGATGTACCCAACCTCTCCTTCCCTATGGAAATACTTAAGTAAAAATGATTATTGTAAGTGAGCTGCGTAAACGATTGCCCATCCCACTTTCTTTTGACGTAATGGCGCACATGTGGCCATTACGTGGAATTTAATTACATTATTAAATAATTTTCAATGCGACAGGGTCTGTAGCTGCGATGAACTGCTGGAAGGGCTCTGCAACAACTGATCGAAAGTATCGTGCTCCTAAAATAGCGTAAAACATCTCAGATTTATTTTATGAGCATAACATGAAGTTATTGGAGCAACAACACACATGGAATAATTTAATACTAAAAAAGTCGTCCATAAAATACTTGAAAGTGGCCTATGGCCGAAATCGTACAACAATACATGAAATAAAGACAATGGCAGCTGAAGGCATCATGAAATCTTTCAAAAAAATCTTTCACCATCAAGTTAACATAATAAATACTTTGAATATTGAAATATTGATAAAAATCTTCAAACATAAATATTTGCAAACTTTATTTTGTCACAATTTTTACGGAACTTCATGGACAGATTTAACTGTAGAGGCAGTAAGGCTTAGGATTGCTTCACGATATCTTTGAGTTTGCAATTAAATTTATTTCTGTCGAGGAAATGCTTAATCTAAAGTAAAGCTAGTGAGATATCATTGAAACTATTTATCGTGAGTACAAACCCTTACGCCACGTAGCTCGTTATATTGTCTCTCTCTTCGCAACAGTTAATTTAACGGGCAATAACAGTAATAGCTTAATGCTGCTTCTGATTACCTTTGAGCTAACCGCGATTTTGGATAACGTAATTAAACCATTACAAGCAAACCTTTACCCACTTCTACTAATATTTGAGACTGCGTAGCAACTTTGATTATTATCCGCCGGATTTACTAGCGTGAGGATTGCCTCAAATGGCTCTGAGCACTATGGGACTTAACTGCTGTGGTCATCAGTCCCCTAGAACTCAGAACTACTTAAACCTAACTAACCTAAGGACATCACACACATCCATGCCCGAGGCAGGATTCGAACCTACGACCGTAGAGGTCATGCGGTTCCAGACTGTAGCGCCTAGAACCGCACGGCCAGCACGAGGGTTATACGCGACGCTAACAGCGTTTTAAATATCCTTTACCTTTTTCCCGACAATCCCGACCACATCTTACATTAAAATCAACAACTTTAATACCAAATAAGAGAGAGGGACGGTGTAAGTGTGAACTTAAGCATTCAGCGAGGTGATTTGCTGTGGCGAGCCCGTTTGTGCTCTCTTGAATTCTGATAGTTCCTTGTCATTATTGAGTTTTGAGTGGTTTTTGGAATTTGGGCATCTTACTAGACTTCGTTTGTTCCCGTCCCTCGTGCAGAGATGTTGAGAGGCCAATGGCCAGGTGTTACCTATGCAGGGTGGGGTTAGGGGGAGTGTATTGGTTGCCTATTTTTCATGGCCTTGGTTAAGGGACTGCCTGTTAATCTAATATTGGGGTGTGATAACATTTATAAAACCGGGCTCATCTTGGATTATTCCGGGCACATCTTTCCCTTTAAGTTCTCTCCTGGTGAGAAGTTTGGCCTTTGCGAGTGTGCTAAATCTGGTGTATGGCTAACTGCCGGGACCTTCGGCGTAGAGGTTGCAGCTAATAAATTTGATCTGGTCCATCTCTTGCCCAATCAGTCGTCTCAGCTACGCGATTTGCCGGCGCTAATTGGTTTACTGTTCTTGATTTGAATCAGGCCTATTATCAACTGCTTAGCGATAAGCTGGGTATCACCATATCCGTTTGTCCGATGACATCCCTGTTAGGCAATCTCCATACCGCCTCTCACCCCCGAAGGTTAAGATACTCAGGGCTACGTTATCTCAGATGCTGCAACAAGGAGTAATCAGACCCTCTACTTCTGTTTCTGCTTCTCCAATTTTTTTGTACCTAAGGACCTGGGGCTGGATTTCAGACCTGTCGTTGACTACCGGTGTCTGAATGCCAAGGTTGTACTCGAATCAGTACCTTTGCCGGATTTGCATAATTCTTTTACTTGGTTTGCCGGCGCTAATTGGTTTACTGTTCTTGATTTGAATCAGGCCTATTATCAAATTCCGTTGGCTGCAGAATGCAAACTTGTCACAGCCTTTTGTACTGATTGGAACTTGTTGGAGTTTAACAGAGTCCCCATTGGGTTAGCTACCGGAGCGGCGGTGCTTACTCGTTTATTGGATAATATTCTTGGGGACTTGAGGTTAGTCTGTGTCTATAATTACTTGGACAACTTGGTTATCTATAGACGTTCGTTTGAGGATCATTTGGAACATATCCGGCAAGTTCTTTTGAGGTTACAGCGAGCTGGTCTGTTAAGCCTAGTAAAATTACTCTAGCTAGGCGGGAGGTATCTTTCTTAGGCCATATAGTCTCGGGTCAGAGTATTCGCATTGACCAAGAGCGACGAAAGCCCTGCGGGCATTGCCTTCTCCTGTTGATATGCGGGGAATCGCTAGATTTATAGGCATGGCAAATTACTTTAGGCGTTTTGTGCCCAATTTTGCTCAGTTGGCGGCACCCTTAAATCAGTTACGCAGTAAAGGCGTGCGTTTTGAACGGGGACCTGCCCAGGAGGCTATCTTTGAGCATATTGGGACAGCGATAGCCATCCCGCCGCTTCTTGGGGTACCCGATTTTAGCAAAACGTTTATCGTGTAGACTGATGCTTCTAATGCTGGTATTTTGCTGTTATCCTCCTGGAATTTGAGGGGCAAAGACAATCATTAGCGTACACGTCCCGGCGGTTAAAAGATACTTAAGATAGCTTAAGTACTCTGTCTATAAGTGCGAGGGCTTGGCCGTTTTGTTTGCAATAGAGAAGTATCGGTTCTATCTTGAGCATCCAGTTTTCCAATTGGAAACCGACATTCAAGCATTGAGCTGGGTACAGGCGAGGCCGCTTTAAGACTGGCCATATTGCCAGGTGGACAGTACGAAATTCGGCATTTCAGTTCAAAGTTAAACATGTTAAAGGTTCCGAAAATGTCTTGGCGGATGTTCTCAGCTGTATGTTTACCGAAGACGTGTCTAGTCAGGGAAGGGAGCAGGTAGACGGCAACAATCTTAACTGTATGGTGTTAGGCGAAATTCCCCTTTTGTTTGAAGACACTGCGCACCATCAGGATCAGGACCCTGTGTGGGCCGGTATTAAGCAACGTGTGTTAGTAGGAGAGCTCTCGGAAGAATATCAGATTAAGAGGGGTATTCTTTGCAGGAAGGTGGGCAATGCTAAGCAGTCTAAGATGTGTTTGCCTGCTACCTTGGCGCGTCCGGTCTTCCGTCATTTTCATGATTCATTGGTGGGTGGCCATTTAGGGACTTATAAGACGTTCCAAAAGATCAAGGAGCACTATGGACCAGGATGTTAGACAAATGATAGCTCAATGTCCTTTGTGTAACGTAGAAAAACACAACAATGCCCTTCAACAAGGCTGGCTGAGTTCTGAACGAGAGTCCTCTCCCATGCACAAGCTCTATATTGATGATTTGGGGCCTTTACCTCGGACTAAAAGGGGTCATCGATATATGCTCGTTATGATTGATGCATTTTCTAGGTTTGCTTGGCTCCTCCCGAGCCGTAACGTTATCGCTACTACCACGATTAACCACTTGACTAGTGTCTTTAGTGTTTTAGGGCCACCTAAGCTGCTGGTTAGTGATAACGCCCCTGCCTTTCTTTCGGGCCCCTTTAAAGCCTTCTGCTTTCAGAATGGTGTTAAACATGTCACCACCACCACCCTGTATTATGCCTAGGGGTCCTTTGCGGAAAGGGTTAATTATTATTTGATTATTTATCATCAGAAAACACACAGCAAATGGGAGTCCAGTCTTCCCTGGCTCAGTTTTGCCTTGAGTACCGCCATTCATGAAGCCTTGTGAGTTACGCCTTCATCCTACCTGTTGTCGCTGTCCAACACAGTGTGTAGTTTTGACAGCTTAGTATATATTTCATTGTGCATAATCACGTTGGTAACAGTCTGTTCTTTGAATTATCATGTACCGATTGGTGGCTAGCAAGTGGTTTGGTCGGTCGGTCCATGACTGTCTTTTGGTTGGGCTACCAACAGATCAAGTGTAGTTGGGCCCACCACCTGTCTCACCTAAGTGAACGTTAATGTTTCGAGGGCAGGCGACCGCCCCCCCCCCCCCCCCCCTGGAGGCGTCTGAGTGCCGTTGTCTATACTGTCCTATTCATGGGTATTTAATGGTCTGTTGGTAATTTATTATAGCCAATGATTTAAAGGAATTTTTTTGTGTTTTATGTAAATCAAGGGTCTTCAGCCCGTATAAGTAAGTTTGAATTCTGGCAAGTGGATATTTTGCTGAAAGTTACTGTTGTTGTGCTATCTTTTCATTTGGTGCGCTGTCAGCCACTTAAAACTTAACGGTTTAAGGTATTTTGATTTTTTGGAAAATCAATTGTGGGCCTTCAGTCGCTTAAAACCTTATTCTTAACTTTAGTTATTGTCGTTGCGTTGCCTTTTCATTTAGTGTGCTTTTGGCTACTTAAAACTTAAAGGTTTAAGCTATTTTTTGAATTTTTGGAAAATCAACTGTGGGCCTTCAGCCACTTAATGCCTTAATCTTAAAATTTACCCTTAAGCGAAAACATTGCGGCCTTCTGCCTTAAAAGATTATGGCAATATATTTTAAAATTTTGAAATTTAATTGTGGCCTTCAGCTGTTGACTATTGCACCTTGTTTATGTTTGTTCTATCAACTTTTGCCCTGAGGCTTTCAGCCTAGCTGTGATATATATATATATATATATATATATATTATTTTATTTGCAATTTTAACTGTGTGTCTTCAGTGAATTGAAATTTATCTTGTTGATTTTTAAGATTTCTTCTTTGGAGGCCTTCAGCCGTGAAAGAATTGGATTTTGAAACTCGTAGTTCTTAAGGTTCCGCTATGTGACTCCTAGGTTTAAATGTGTTATCAAATTACAAAAAAATTACAATTTTGAAATGAAACTGACCGCCACCTTATTTGGCCCTTTCCACAATCCTGATCACCTGTTCTGCCCTGCGGGTTTAGCTGGCTTATCACGTACCTCCTTTAAATTTGTTTGCATTAGAGGACGGATATTTGAATGGATATTTCTCACGAACAGGGACCGCTTGGTTAGTCACATGTTCATTGTCAAATCCATAATTAATACATTGACAAACTCTTCTTACACACTGCAGTGCAATACCAGATCGTGGCCGCGCGACTGCTACGGTCGCAGGTTCGAATCCTGCCTCGGGCATGGATGTGTGTGTGATGTCCTTAGGTTAGTTAGGTTTAAGTAGTTCTAAGTTCTAGGGGACTGATGACCATAGACGTTAAGTCCCATAGCGCTCAGAGCCATTTTTTGAACCAGATCGTGTCCATATCAGTGATAGGTATTCAGGAGTGCACCCATCTGTAGCATGAAATTCCAACTCTATGTTTGCAATTTTGCGTTATTCGTTACATATCCTACACTAGAAACATACATTGCAGGCTGTATCTTCTTTCTTTATATATCTTCTTTTTTGTATCTTCTACCTATCTTAATCTTCTTACCTTTTTCTTCTATCTATTTGTTTTGCTTGTCTTCTTCTGTCTTCTGTTCTTCTATATATTCTACAAATAAATTGAATTTCCCGCCGCAGTTCCATCTGTATATTCAGGTTAATCTCACGAAATACTTCATAAATTTTGATACATTTTTCGCTAATAGTATGATTTACGCGGAATGTTTGTGCGTATTATTTATAAATATTTCGTGCCAACTGGCTGAGCTATGACGACCTAAAGTCCCCTACCACAATGGATACGATGCCGTTACCATCTAGCGGTGAATGGCGGAACTCCTTAGAATCACGGTGCCTCGCGCGGCTGCAGGCTGCAGCCTGATGTGTATCTCGTGTGCCTATAGAACGCCCCTGTCACTGCCATCTTACCTTTTACGATGTAACGGCGGCGAGGATGTTTCGTACCAATTTTGCATGGCAGAGAATGCTTCTTAACAAAGTTTTGCAGCACGAGGTGCTTCATAGTAATATTACATAGCGGAGAATATTTCGTGTCGATGTTGCGTAGCAGATGCTGCTTTGTACCGATGTTGTATGGCACAAAGTGTTTTGTTGCAGATGTTTCGCTCCAGTATTGTGTGGTAGAGCTGGGATGCCAGTGCTGCTTGGCAGAGGGTGCTGCGTATCAGTGTTGTTTGACAGAGTTTGCTTCTTACTAATGTTGCATTGCAAACGGTGCTTTCATACCAATTAGTTGGCAGAGAGTGCTTCATGCCAGTGTTAAGGGGCTCCGGAAAGGCTCAAAATCATGAAAAGTTCAATTTTTACTTTTTTGCGTTTTCTGAATCTGCAGACTATTACCTTTTAATAGATATATAATTTATTCAATTCCGAAGACTACAACTATTTTTAAATTTTTTTTGAAATGTGTTCTACATGGGCGTGACCCACTGTGGCGCTGTTAAACTGCTGTCAAATGGTGTTATTATTAACGTCCGTGTTCATCAGGTACATTTTAGTGATGTGAGATAAAGTATGTGTTGTGGCTAACCTATTTTCAGAGACTTAGCAGCACCTGAACTGTTGAAAAAGTGTATTCACAGAAAAACTCAAAACCCCAATGAAAGTGTAAATAGTGTTATATGGTCGAGAATCCCCAAGACTGTATTTGTTGGAATAGAAACACTTCACTTTGGTGTGTATGATGCTGTTGCGACTTTCAATGATGGCAACATTGTAAGGTGCAAGGTATTTAGAAATATGGGAATGAAGATAGGTTCTAACATGGTACGAGCGATGCTTGCTTTAGACAAGGAACGCCTTCGGGCTGCAGACAGGGCTGTAAAGAGTCTAGAAATACAAGCAAGAGTAAACAGGAGGAGGAACAAGAGGAAGCTGGAGGAGGAGTTTGCAGAGGATGAAGATAATCCATCCTATGGACCTGGAATGCACTCAAAAGTTAATCCAATCTTTGTCGCTCGATTCCCAAAACTTTTATTTTCTCATACTAATTACATGTTTTCTAAGGATCTTCCAAACATATTTGTTTCAAACTTTCAGTAAATGTTACACAGTACCTTCTGCATAATTTAACATAGCCTTTTTCCAAAAAACTGTATATTTCTGAATATATAAATAAAACATTGCAAAAAATGTTGTGAATTTTCATTACAATTGAAAAAAAAATCATCTTTAATAACTGAACTAAAATTTTGTAAAATCCCTGTGTTAAGTTGTAGCCCATATTCCAATAAATAATCTGTAAAAAGTTCAACTTCCTACCTCAAATACTTTGGGAGGAAAGATGTAATTTATAAGCGTTATTTTAACATTGCAAGTATAGGGCGTTCCGGAGCCCCATAAGTGGCAGAGGGCGGATCCTAGCGATGTTGAGTTGCAGTCTTGTATTTCAGGGGGTGGCGCTGCTATGTGATGGAGGGTGATTCATACTGATGTTGCATGGCAGAGGTTGCTACATACTGCTATTGCTTGGCAGAGAGGGGGTCATACCAATGTTACGTGGTGGTGGGTGCGCCCTACCGTTATAAGGGGTGCTATGTACCAGTGTTGCGTGGCAGAGGATGCTACAAACCAATTTTGCGTGGCAGAGAGTGCTTCATACCACGTTAAGAGGTGGAGAGTGCTCCATATAAACCACTGTGGCTCAGGGTGCTTCGTACGAATGTTGTTTGGTTGCGAAAGCTTTCTACCAGTGGTGCATGACAACGGGTGCTTGATACAAATGTTTAGTGCCAGGGGGTGCAGCCTACTAATACTACGTGGCAGAGGGTGCCATGTAGCGATGTTACGTTGCGAAATGTGGGAAAGTCTACGCACAAAAAGACTGATGCTGGAGTTGCGCGCATCGCTGATGACCTCGATGTTGAGCGCCCATAAACCCCCCCCCCCCTGGAGTTGCGCAGTTCACCAGTGGCCGTAGCTCGCGCTGGACTGGTGCTGCAGTGAGGTCGTTCGGGCGAGGAGGTTGATCTCAGCGCCCATCATTGCCATGAGATGTTAGAAACTACAGTTAAATATGCAACTTATAACATTCATGCCTCCTGAGAGGGTCTCTGGCTTTCGCTGCCTGAATAATTGAACTGATATGAATGTTACATTATCAGTAAACTCTTCCGGGCTAAGTTGCCGTTGTCGATCTGTAGAACTTCTTCTCCCTGACGTTTCGTTCTCAACTACGGAGAACATCTTCCGAGGTGAGTCGACGACTGGCTGCTAGGAGCTGGGGACGCCGCTTATATGGATATCGTAGAGGGCGCCACCGCACGTCACGTGGCGTCGATGTGCCGCTATCTCTGGCTATCGTCTGTTCTCTCTATTGCAGGCAATCGATTGTCAAGTGATTGATGCAACGTCGGCCGCCATATCTTATCCAATTTTAATCCTTCTTCTTTACGATTAAAATTGTATTGATGTTTGTGGATTTCAATTGCCTCTCTATACATACGTGTATAATAGTGCGACGTCCTCGCTAGCACGCTTGTTTCACCAAATTTTATTTCGTGATCTCCATCCTTAAAAGCATGTTCCGCTACTGCCGATTTGTCGATATGTCCCAAGCGACAGTTTCTTTTGTGCTCCGTCAACCGTGTATTGATGCTTCTTCTTGTGGTACCTATGTAAACCCTGCCACAACTACACGGAAAAAAATGCCTAAAAATAGGAGACAGCAACAGCCATCAGCTGGAAAAGTATTTCTTCCGTTCATCCATAATATCACGGATCGCATTGGAAAAGTACTAGCCAAGTTTCAGGTAGAGACCATTTTTAGACCTACTAAGAAAATTAGTGAATGCCTAAGATCAACAAAAGATGCTCGTCACCCCCTAGCCACCCCAGGGGTATATAAAATTCCGTGTAGTTGTGGCAGGGTTTACATAGGTACCACAAGAAGAAGCATCAATACACGGTTGACGGAGCACAAAAGAAACTGTCGCTTGGGACATATCGACAAATCGGCAGTAGCGGAACATGTTTTTAAGGATGGAGATCACGAAATAAAATTTGGTGAAACAAGCGTGCTAGCGAGGACGTCGCACTATTATACACGTATGTATAGAGAGGCAATTGAAATCCACAAACATCAATACAATTTTAATCGTAAAGAAGAAGGATTAAAATTGGATAAGATATGGCGGCCGACGTTGCATCAATCACTTGACAATCGATTGCCTGCAATAGAGAGAACAGACGATAGCCAGAGATAGCGGCACATCGACGCCACGTGACGTGCGGTGGCGCCCTCTACGATATCCATATAAGCGGCGTCCCCAGCTCCTAGCAGCCAGTCGTCGACTCACCTCGGAAGATGTTCTCCGCAGTCGAGAACGAAACGTCAGGGAGAAGAAGTTCTACAGATCGACCACGGCAACTTAGCCCCGAAGAGTTTACTGATAAAGACGCCGGTCGTGAAAGCCTACATGGGATGAATGTTACATTGTTCTCTGAAATCTCCACATTCTCAAATTTCAATCATAGGACAAAAAGATATATAGGCGGCTGCTGTACGCTGCAAAATAGTCGCTTGATGAGAAATAAATACACAATACAGAGAAAAAAACGCAAAGTAAACTAGGATGTCATTAAAAATAAAAAAGAAATAAATGAAAACATATCAATATGTAGATAAGACGGGAGCTTAAAATAACAAATGAAACATCCACAGACTTTGTGGATGAGCATTCTTCAAGTATTGCAGAAAACTTGCTACAAAAATTCCTAAAAAGCATATATAACATGTGTAAATAATTGTGCATCGAGTACAATGATGTTCTACCAACTAACAGCAAATGACGTTAATAAACCAATACAGAATCTAAAAATTATAGGCAGCGGACTTGGATGAAGTATCAATCTGTGTGCTGAAGAAATGCATAACGAGCATACAAGCCCCCATAATAAATATAATTAGTGAGTTGTCTGCACACTGGAACTTTCAAGGCATTTAAAACAGACATAAAAAGATTCATAAGAATAATAACAAAAAGTAGTAATCAGGATCATTGCAAATATCTGTTCAAAGGAGTGGTTAACTATGCCATGTGTGTATATTTACTAATCTGTTATGCAGATTAACAATGAACTTGATGATTGCTGCAACAAACAGCTTTGTCCCATGGCTATGGAGAAAGATCTAGAGTGATTTAATGTTTACCAAGAAATAGTTATCAATAGATTCAAAATAGTATTTTCTGCCAAGGAATAAAACTGTGCAGTAAAATTCCCAACGAAACCAAAAAGATTTCTAAGACGAATTCATTTAAAAAGTGTCCGTTAAGCAGTACCTTACATACAGTGCAGCATCACTTTGTAACGTTGAGTATGGGTTTGATAGAAAATGTCACACTAGTAAATAATCTCTGTCGTGACATGTAAAAGTTACGCAGTACAATTTGAAAAAAAAAAAAGATTTGCTCCAAAAATCTGCGGTGCATAATGCTAGGATCTAATCTTCTTTCATTATGGAGGAATTTTGACTGAATTCTTGTGGCAAGCAAATGGGATGTGATGATAGACAAAATGGATACCAAATATCGTCGTGATGGTCCTGAGGTCAACTAGTAGTATATGCAGTGTTACAGCACGAAATAATTTGTGTATAGTGTGTGCAGTGTTGAGAAATGATTGAACACTATGGCATAAGCTTTTTACAATCTCAAAACAGCTTTTTCGCAAGGTAATAATGCATGCAAGGGATAAACCGAATGACATTAACGCTGTTTTAACTAGACTGGCATTGTATTAGGTGAGATGGAGGGTCCAAGCTCTATCGGGCCTTTCTGATTTAGATTTCCTGTGGGTCTCCTAAATTACATCATGCGAATGTCGTCGTCGATCACGCCACCTATCCCATCATTGTCAAATTGCACCTTTGCACCTTTAGGTTTCTGTACGCCTGTGTATATGAATCACATTTCTTTTGGTTCTTATCATTGTGATATTATTGTATTCAACTCGCCTTACTTTTCATAAATCCGAGATCGACTGCGAAAAATCTATCTGTTCGTAATCGATTCTTTAAATGAAAACGACTTTGTTCATCTTAGCCTAAGTCATAAGTAATAAATATGTCTTCTAGTGTAACAGAACAGACACTTTTGGCCACTACACATAACTGCTTGAATTTATCCAGCTCTTTACATAGCAGTCTTGTTACTTCTATTAACTTTATCAGATTTCCTCGCGAGTTTCAAGTGTTCATGTTTCAGTTTGTCGTTTAGAAATTATCCCCTGATTTACTAATATTTATTGGAAGATAGAACTATCTGCTATTCGCAGTCACCGAAAAGGTTTGTTGGGTATGGCATCCTTCAAGTAATCCTTCGAAGTCTGATATGAGGACCTACTAATTATTGTTTGCACATCCTTTCGAAGCAATTAATAGTTTTCAATCAAAACAATAGGTCAAAATGATTTGCTTCTGACATCTATTTTCACTTTAAAGATGTTTTAATCGCTATTAACTAATTTAACCATCATATCAACAACTTTCATAATACCCAGACTGAATCCAGTATTACAGTTTCGCAATACTCCGATCAAACGGAATCGTCTGATGCACATCATGATAACTTTCTGCTAGATTTTCCTTTTAGCATTTTTCTAGTGATTTTTATGTGCTTTTAGCCCCTTACATCTCTTTGAATCCGATTCAATTAAAACATTAATTATCATTAGGCAAGATCCGATAACTTATGTAGGATTCCCAGTATCATTTGGATATAACTTTCTGTATTTTGAGCCATCAACATAATTTAAACTTGCACAGTACCTAGATAGTCATATGACACGTTGTAATCCTGACATAGGATTTGCCTGACGCTACTGAACAGGGATTCTAAGTCGTTAATGGGGGCTCGAGGTAATACCAATTGAAATAAACAGTAAATTGATCTCTCATTGTAATACCATGATACGTGGAAAATCCTTATACAGGGTGGTCCATTGATCGTGACCGGACCAAATATTTCACGAAATAAACGTCAAACGAAAAAACTACAAAGAACGAAACTTGTCTAGCTTGAAGGGGGAAACCAGATGGCGCTATGGTTGGCCCGCTAGATGGCGCTGCCATAGGTCAAACGGATATCAACTGCGTTTTTTAAAATAGGAACCTCCACTTTTTTATTACATATTCGTGTAGTATGTAAAGAAATATGAATATTTTAGTTGGACCACTTTTTCCGCTTTGTGATAGATGTCGCTGTAATAGTCACAAACATATGGCTCACAATTTTAGACGAACAGTTGGTAACAGGTAGGTTTTTTAAATTAAAATACAGAACTTAGGTACGTTTGAACATTTTATTTCGGTTGTTCCAATGTGATACATGTACCTTTGTGAACTTATCATTTCTGACAACGCATGCTGTTACACCGTGATTACCTGTAAATACCAGATTAATGCAATAAATGCTCAAAATGATGTCCGTCAACCTCAATGCATTTGACAATACGTGTAACGATATTCCTCTCAACAGCGAGTAGTTCGCCTTCCGTAATGTTCGCAGATGCATTGACAATGCGCTGACGCATGTTGTCAGGCGTTGTCGGTGGAACACGATAGCAAATATCCTTCAACTTTCCCCACAGAAAGAAATCCTGGGACGTCAGATCCGGTGAACGTGCGGGCCATGGTATGGTGCTTCGACGACCAATCCACCTGTCATGAAATATGCTATTCAGTACCACTTCAAACGCACGCGAGCTATGTGCCGGACATCCGTCATGTTGGAAGTACATCGCCATTCTGTCATCCAGTGAAACATCTTGTAGTAACATCGGTAGAACATTACGTAGGAAATCAGCATACACTGCACCATTTAGATTGCCATCGATGAAATGGGGGGCAATTATCCTTCGTCCCATAATGCCGCACCATACATTAACCCGCCAAGGTCTCTGATGTTCCACTTGTCGCAGCCATCGTGGATTTTCCGTTGCCAAATAGTGTATTATTCCGATTTACGTTACCGCTGTTGGTGAATGACGCTTCGTCGCTAAATAGAACGCGTGCAAAAAATCTGTCATCGACCCGTAATTCCTCTTTTGCCCAGTGGCAGAACTGTAAACGACGTTCAAAGCCATCGCCATGCAGTTCCTGGTGCATAGAAATATGATAAGGGTGCAATCGTTGTTGATGTAGCATTCTCAACACCGACGTTTTTGAGATTCCCGATTCTCGCGCAATATGTCTGCTACTGATGTGCGGATTAGCCGCGACAGCAGCTAAAACACCTACTTTGGCATCATAATTTACTGCAGGTCGTGGTTGACGTTTCACCTGTTTCCTTAAATAACGTAACTATCCGGTGAACGGTCCGGACACTTTGATGATGTCGTCCAGGATGCCGAGCAGCATGCATAGCACACGCCCGTTGGGCATTTTGATCACAATACCCATACATCAACACGATATCGACCTTTTCCGCAATTGGTAAACGGTCCATTTTAACGCGGGTAATGTATCACGAAGCAAATACCGTTCTCACTGGCGGAATGTTACGTGATACCACGTACTTATACGTTCGTGACTATTACAGCGCCATCTATCACAAAGCGAAAAAAGTGGTCCAACTAAAACATTCATATTGCTTTACGTAAAGCAAGCACTCCTTCAGGCCACAAGTGGCCCATCGGGACCATCCGACCGCCGTGTCATCCTCAGATGAGGATCCGGATAGGAGGGGCGTGTGGTCAGCACACCGCATTGCTTTACGTACTACACGAATATATCATAAAAATGGGGGTTCCTATTTAAAAAAAAAACAGTTGATATCCGTTTGACATATGGCAGCGCCATCTAGCGGGCCAACCATAGCGCCATCTGGTTTCTCCCTTCAAACTAGACGAGTTTCGTTCTTTGTAGTTTTTTCGTTTGATGCTTATTTCGTGAGATATTTGGCCCGGTCTCTATCAATGGACCACCCTGTATACATGATCTACAAACGAATAAAAGTACTATCTGAAAACAGGAAATGAAAGGCATTACCATATTCTTCTTTCTTTAAATAAACATGACTGTCTCATTCCTTGTTTATAAGTCTTATTTTTGCACCATTATTTTTCTTCTATTTACCCGCCGTCTTGCCTACCAAGTCACCAGTCTGCGTCATTTACAACCGCATTTATCATTTCAAACGGTTCGAAAGCTAAATTAACGTCCTTCTGTAGATTTATTGAGGCTGTGGGGCCCACCCTGAAGAAAATGAGAAATTCCACCGAAGTCATCTCTTCCTCAGTCGACAGAGATAACTTTTATTGCACATCGGTACAGTCGACAGAGATAAATTTTATTGCATATCGGTACAGTCGACGACAACACTTATTACTCTCTGGCTGGCGTAGTTGCAGACGCCTCTGACTACCTTCAGGAACGAGACGTGCAGCTTGGCCGCATAGCGACCCCCTTCAAAAAGCGCCGTCCGCTACTTGGTAATGCTGTCTCGACAGTAAAAAGGCTACCAAACTGAGAACTGCACGCATGGCAGGAAAACATTCGTCGTGCCGTGAAAGGCAGTGCGATTTACGTTGCTTTTTCATTAAGGCTACGCTTCGCGCATATCCGAGTCCCTGTGTGCACTGTTGCTTCTCTTGTCTTTCGTTCCACTGCTTACAGAGTAGCACTCAGGTATTCTTATAATGATCAGTGTACTCACGTTTCTCGGAAACTTTTACTCGAAGGTTTTTGTAGCTGTATTGCAGTATTCGCAGTGAGTAAGTCCGTTTACTTCTTAGGGAGCTGTATGAGTATTCCTGCTAACCAGAAACTTCAGGGTTTCGCAGTGTGCCAATAACACAATAGTTCCAGAAGCTTGTGGATACCTGTTAACCTATCATTATGTCCGCGGTATTCCACAGAGCACGTTCTCCTATCCCTTCTTTTTTATTGCGAGTTTCGTGCTGATATTAAGTCTTTGAGACGTAAATGGTGTTTTATTGTCATAAACATTTACAAACTGCTTTCTTCTATTGGTGCTTTAGTGCCATAACCTCTTAACTAAAGCGCAGCATACTTATCAATATAAAAATTTTGTCTATGGAAAAGACACATCTTAGCATCCATGACGCGCTAAGGGTTTTTACATCCTCAGCTTAAGGGGCTCCGGAAAGGCTCAAAATCATGAAAAGTTCAATTTTTACTTTTGCGTTTTCTGAATCTACAGACTATTACCTTTTAATAGATATATAATTTATTCAATTCCGAAGACTACAACTATTTTAAAATTTTTTTTTGAAATGTGTTCTACATGGGCGTGATCCACTGTGGCGCTGTTAAACTGCTGTCAAATGGTGTTATTATTAACGTCCGTGTTCATCAGGTACATTTTAGTGATGTGAGATAAAGTATGTGTTGTGGCTAACCTGTGATGGTTCAATATATAACGCTGGTGTGATTGTCGATTGTTTCATGTTTATTTACTCTGTCGTTATCTCGAAAATATTCGTAATTAATTCTGTTTCTTGAGTCTCTGTTTTGTTGAAGTATAATAATGAGTAAAAGTAAAGTTATTAGAAATCCTCTGAAGGCTTTTAAGAAAAGGAGAAATGTTGGAAAGCCAAAGGTATGTGTTATTACTGTAAATAATAACATTCTAACATGGTACGAGCGATGCTTGCTTTAGACAAGGAAAACCTTCGGGCTGCAGACAGGGCTGTAAAGAGTCTAGAAATACAAGCAAGAGTAAACAGGAGGAGGAACAAGAGGAAGCTGGAGGAGGAGTTTGCAGAGGATGAAGATAATCCATCCTATGGACCTGGAATGCACTAAAAAGTTAATCCAATCTTTGTCGCTCGATTCCCAAAACTTTTATTTTCTCATACTAATTACATGTTTTCTAAGGATCTTCCAAACATATTTGTTTCAAACTTTCAGTAAATGTTACACAGTACCTCCTGCATAATTTAACACAGTCGTTTTCCGAAAAACTGTATATTTTTGAATATATAAATAAAAAATTGCAAAAAAATGTTGTGAATTTTCATTACAATTGAAAAAAAATCATCTTTAATAACTGAACTAAAATTTTGTAAAATCCCTGTGTTAAGTTGTAGCCCATGTTCCAATAAATAATCTATAAAAATTTCAACTTCCTACCTCAAATACTTTGTGAGGAAAGATGTAATTTATAAGCGTTATTTTAACATTGCAAGTATAATGCGTTCCGGAGCCCGTTAAGGAGGATACAGTTCATATTTACATGTGTGTTTCAGATTGATGTAGAAAGTCGGCCACTATGTTTCTTTCTGCTGTGTAATATTTGCTGTCTCATGTCATTTACAGTCGGCAAAAAAGTCAGATATTTTTAAGCGTGATGTTTATTCATTTATTTAGCATATAGCCAAATAGAATATGCCAACGGTCTTGCCGCAGGGGTAACATCGATTCGTGTCACATCACGGAAGTTAAGCGCTCACGGGCTTAGCTAGCACTTGAAGGGGTGACCGCACGGGTCTCTGTTAGCAAGCAGGTTGCTCTCAGCCCTTGTGACGCAAATTGAGGAGTCACTTGATCGAAAAGTAGCGGCTCCGGTCCCTAAAACTGACAACGGCTGGGAGAGCGGTGTGCTCACTCGTGCTCCTCCGTGTCATCCGTATCAGCGTCCAGTTACACCTATCGGCCAAGGACGACACGGTGGTCGATCGTCGGTGCCATTGTTGGGTCTTCCGAGGCATGTTCGGACAGAGAGAGAGAGAGAGAGAGAGAGAGAGAGAGAGAGAGAGAGAGAAAGAGAGAGAGGAGAACCACATTATCGTGTATAGTGTTACAGGTATAAAACAATTCTAGCAATGAAAAATGGATAAAACATAGAGTTAATATTTTACATTGGGTAGTATGGCCTACTTAACGTTCGAGGAATTTTTAAGCTGCCATTTTGCGTAGATTTTTTAAAAATCTATACTCATTTGGTTATCTCTGAAAAGCCATTCATAACTGTAACTGAATTTTAAATTTACTAAAATTGCCGTTTCCCCAAAAGTCTGGGTTTTGGCCGTAACACCAGCACGTGTATACGACATGACCCACTAATTTAGAATTTCAAAATTTTAATATACACTCCTGGAAATGGAAAAAAGAACACATTGACACCGGTGTGTCAGACCCACCATACTTGCTCCGGACACTGCGAGAGGGCTGTACAAGCAATGATCACACGCACGGCACAGCGGACACACCAGGAACCGCGGTGTTGGCCGTCGAATGGCGCTAGCTGCGCAGCATTTGTGCACCGCCGCCGTCAGTGTCAGCCAGTTTGCCGTGGCATACGGAGCTCCATCACAGTCTTTAACACTGGTAGCATGCCGCGACAGCGTGGACGTGAACTGTATGTGCAGTTGACGGACTTTGAGCGAGGGCGTATAGTGGGCATGCGGGAGGCCGGGTGGACGTACCGCCGAATTGCTCAACACGTGGGGCGTGAGGTCTCCACAGTACATCGATGTTGTCGCCAGTGGTCGGCGGAAGGTGCACGTGCCCGTCGACCTGGGACCGGACCGCAGCGACGCACGGATGCACGCCAAGACCGTAGGATCCTACGCAGTGCCGTAGGGGACCGCACCGCCACTTCCCAGCAAATTAGGGACACTGTTGCTCCTGGGGTATCGGCGAGGACCATTCGCAACCGTCTCCATGAAGCTGGGCTACGGTCCCGCACACCGTTAGGCCGTCTTCCGCTCACGCCCCAACATCGTGCAGCCCGCCTCCAGTGGTGTCGCGACAGGCGTGAATAGAGGGACGAATGGAGACGTGTCGTCTTCAGCGATGAGAGTCGCTTCTGCCTTGGTGCCAGTGATGGTCGTATGCGTGTTTGGCGCCGTGCAGGTGAGCGCCACAATCAGGACTGCGTACGACCGAGGCACACAGGGCCAACACCCGGCATCATGGTGTGGGGAGCGATCTCCTACACTGGCCGTACACCACTGGTGATCGTAGAGGGGACACTGAATAGTGCACGGTACATCCAAACCGTCATCGAAGCCATCGTTCTACCATTCCTAGACCGGCAAGGGAACTTGCTGTTCCAACAGGACAATGCACGTCCGCATGTATCCCGTGCCATCCAACGTGCTCTAGAAGGTGTAAGTCAACTACCCTGGCCAGCAAGATCTCCGGATCTGTCCCCCATTGAGCATGTTTGGGACTGGATGAAGCGTCGTCTCACGCGGTCTGCACGTCCAGCACGAACGCTGGTCCAACTGAGGCGCCAGATGGAAATGGCATGGCAAGCCGTTCCACAGGACTACATCCAGCATCTCTACGATCGTCTCCATGGGAGAATAGCAGCCTGCATTGCTGCGAAAGGTGGATATACACTGTACTAGTGCCGACATTGTGCATGCTCTGTTGCCTGTGTCTATGTGCCTGTGGTTCTGTCAGTGTGATCATGTGATGTATCTGACCCCAGGAATGTGTCAATAAAGTTTCCCCTTCCTGGGACAATGAATTCACGGTGTTCTTATTTCAATTTCCAGGAGTGTATTTACTCATAAATACAAAACGCAATGAATAAAATGTATACGAGCGATGAAGTCAGCACAATAATATAAAATAATTAACTTCAAATTATGACAGAAAAATTAAATTTTAATTTTCTCTGGTCTGTTCAAACTATTATTAATTTAAAATTGTTGTAAACAAATCAAGTTTCAATTTTCACAGGTGGGCCGAACAAAATGTTCGTGATCTTCTTTCGACGAACCTATGCATTCCTCTTGAACACAATTAGCATACATTATGCACAGTCTCATGTCCTTGACCTTATCTTTCTGACAAACTTAGTAGTGCCAATCTTTTTGGATTGGTAGTTTTGTCTGCTTCCTTTTAGCTTCCGTACTTGAAGGATTTTTTTTCTTGCTGACGTTGGTCGACTTAACTGCCATTTTGTTGGTGTTAAACGGTGGAAACAATTGTGTTTTCTTGTACACCCCACGTGAAATGATAGATGGTTTTCTTTTGGTGTTTTTTTTCACCCTCTTAGGTTTGTTGAAGAAGTCACTAAATGAGCTTTGACCTACGACTTTCCTGACGAATTACGTTTCTATTGTAGAGGTGTTGTGAGCTCATATCCAGTAATCACATTGGCACATTCGCACCCGAAACATTGCTCTCAAACGAAATATAACATCCACTTCCAGAAACTGTTGAAGATGTTGAAACTCGTCGTCTGGAAGGCTTCTTGGATGCGATCGGTTTGATTGAAGGAACAGAAACTCCTGACTGTGGGTCGCCAAAATCTTGGTTAAGTTGAGGAGCTTCTCGGCCATAAGGTTCATCGGTTGGGACACTAGGCCATATGCGTCTTCTGGGCTGGCTGAAGGGTTGCGTTTGCCTGGGTCACTGATTTCTTCTAAGAAAGAGTGAGCACATCTCGGAAATCTCGATTTCCTCTTTGTTGATGTCAACATATGGATATATATGGATGTCAACATATGGATATAATGGATGTACGAGCACAGGCTGTAGACGCATGGTTGAAGAAGTATGGATGTTTGGATCTGGCCGTGAGTCGTGTACGGATAGCCAAATGCAAAAGGGCCGGCCGGCTTTCGCAGCCGTGCAGTGCTGACGTGCTGTTTCCACCTGCGGAGCGCGCGCGCTCGCTGTTGTTTACTTTTCAGCGCCCGTCCCTTTCGTGTCGCTTAGGTGTAGTAGGTCCATGGCCAAGCATTTTAGAAAATCAACACTACGGTTCAGCTTCTGCAACTACACACGACCAAAGGCCTTGGAAGTAGAACGCTTCCTACGCGACGTTGCTAAGATCCCCGTTTCCGACATATTGGGCATACATTTGTCCATATTAACCAGTACGGTGTACGTCAAAGTCGTCAATGACGCGGTGTGCGAATGAATACTTCGTGACACCAAACAAGGACTACCCTTTTGCCACAGCTACGGAAATGTCGGTGCGGTCACTGTCAACCTCGAAGGCTTGGGAATGCGCACCGTACGAGTTTTCGAACTCCCGTTCGAGCTCCGGTGGAAGACGTTATCGCGGCTTTCCATCTCTATGGCACTGTACACGGCCACACTGCCGAACGATGGGCGCAATTCCAAACGTAACCCCGTTCTTAACGGTGTCCGACAGATCACCATCGATCTCCATCGCCTCGTGCCATCTTACCTGCAAATCAGTGGGTGCCCCGCGGTCGTCATATTACGACGGCCAACCTAAGACCTGTTCCGGGTGCGGCAAAGAAGGCCATCTAAGGTCTGAGCGTCTTCAGCGACGAATCACCCAACTGCCTGCCGTTACCGTGGCGCCTCCGAATCCGACGACGGCTTTACCGGTCACTTACGCATCGGTGCTCTCTTCTCCTCCCACCGGCCGCCGTCCGTCGGACCACGTACCCGTGACCCATCCTGCTGCTACGGATACCGCCGGGGTCGACGCGTGGCGCTCACAGCCTGACGCTACTCCGGTGTCTCTACCAACAGCGACGACTTTCTTCCCCACCCGGCGGATCATATGGACGTCCCTTCACTTATTGTTCCCGCGATGACCTTCATCCCAGAGCGCCGCGACTCCCTCCCGTCTTCCGACACAGATGGACGAACCCGCAAATAATGTTCACCTAAAAGGCGCAAGAGGAGGCGCCTTGGAGAACCTGCACGACGACACGAATGACGACAGCCGACCGTGGCTGTGCCGGTGCCTACTCTGCTGGCTAGCCCAAGTGCACCTCAACCAATGGACTCCACCGTTGCAACTCCGCCGAGACGTCCTCCGCTCCTACGAACGGAGTCGAACGTAAGAAATCACAACGACAGCACCTTCAATGGCGTGGAGTGGCGACGTCGACGAAGGCCCGAACCACACGCAGGGGACGGAGTTATCCCAGACAGAAGTCTATTTACGCAGCCGATAACGCTGTTAGGTGGCGATGGAGTTCCCCTCCAAGGCGGGTTACGAGTCCAAAACCTACCGAGTAGCGACGATCAACACTAACTCCATTAGCTCCCCCGTGAAAATTCAACTCTTACGAGAGATGATATGGCCATCGGTCGTCGACATCGCACTACTACAGGAAGTACACTTGGCCACACTTCCAGACGTCGCGGGATATAACACTTCTCCTTCACCTGGTGACCACCTGGCACGCGGCGTAGCCATATATGCCCGAGAAGCCATTCCAGTACCTTCCATCTGCCAGAGGCATGGCCGTCACCGTCATGGGCATGCGTATTGAAAACATTTACGCTCCGTCCGACTCCACCCGCAGACGGGACAGGGCACACTTCTATTCGGAAGACATCGCCCTTTTGGACGCTGTGGTCATTACTTGCATTACTTGCTTGGGGGTGATTTTAATTGTGTCCTGCATCCTAAGGATCAAATGCCCCACTACAACACCAGAACTATGCTTCGTCGTCCGTGATCTGTTGCTCTGCGACACTTGGAAAGTTCGGCACGGCGACGCACCTGGACATACATACCAGACGATTCACTACGCGAGCCGCCTTAATAGGACTTACGTCTATCGGGATCTCCCACCTGCAGTCAAAAGTGCAGAACTTTGGCTCTTGGCCTGTTCGGACCACTGTGCCTACATCTGTAACATTCTCCTTCCGCAATAAATATTCTGGTGCAGTCGTGCATCGTGGAAGCTAAACACCTCCCAACTTCATGATCCCGAATGTCTTCAAGGTGTTGCCGAGACATGGGCCACCGGTGAACGTCGCTTACCTAAGTACTGAACAGGCTTGACTTGGTGGCTAAAATGTGTCACACCGGCCAACGCACGTACCTTGATTCAATATGGCAAGGAAGTAGCTGGTGACGCAGGCACACTATCGACTATTTCTACGCCGTTCTCCGCGGCCTGGACGCCCAGCCGACCACCCCCGACACCCAGAGGGAACGCAGCAGGATTAAAGAATAAATTGTAACGTTGACACACCGTAGACTGCAGGGGGCGATGACGCGGACCCGACGTCAAGACTCGGTGGAACAAGAACGTCCCACCATGCATCATATCACCGTCGGTAGGAAACACCGACGACAACGACTCATCACCAAGATCTACACATGTCGCACCCACCAAGTCACTTGCCAGGCCGAAATTGTCAGTGCCTTTGTAGACCGCTACCGCAAAATGTACCAGAAGGAGACTACCAACTACCACCCCGAGAAGTCTGTGTTACCACATGTAACTCGCGCCCTCGTCAGCGACGAAGCGGACGAGCTGATGGAGCCAGTTGCGCGAGACGAAGTCCACGATGCAATCAACAAAGGTGCTCTGAATAAGTCATCTGGTGTCGACGGGTGGCCGATAGAATTTTGTCGCGCTTTCCTCGCACTATTGGCGTCACGGTGGACGACGATGTTTCATGAAGTGATGACGATGGGGAACGCCGTACTGCTGCCCATTGTCACGGGAATTATTATACCCATCCACAAACCGACACCGGGAATGACGACAGCACATTACCGTCCCCTGACTCTGCTTGACACAGACTATAAAATATTTACACGCCTCCTGGCGACGCGATGCTGCAAGATCCTGCCTAGCATTCTATCCCCGGTACACACAACTCGGGGTGGCTCAGTTAATATACAAACGCCCACAGGAGAATTTCGTGATTTAATTGCACTGGCAGCGGCGTGCAGACTCCGCGCCGCGGTGGTTGCCATTGATTTTGACAGCGCATTCTACAAGGTGCAGCATCGTTTTCTGTTCTCAGTGATGAGCCGAATGGGTTTTCCACCAGCCTTTATCGATGTCCACCGGAGACTGTACGGCACTGCCGAATCACTGATTCACGTCAATGGTCGTGTGGCGGAACCAGTGACCATCCGGCGTTCCATAAGGCAATGTTACCCACTTTCGACCCTACTCTATGCCATAAGCTTGGAGCCACTCATCGGGACTCTGGCGAGCCACCTTTCTGGTCTCACTTTACGACAGTACAGTTTTAGGTGTTTTGCGTATGCGGACGGCCTCTTGGTGCGCTCACAGAATGGAAGACAAACGGTGCTTGATTTGATATCAACGTACGGAACTGCAACAGGCAGTAACGTGAATGTGGCTAAATCCACGGCGATGTCCTTTGGACGCGGCATGTCACACGACGACTTGGCACCTCTCCTGTGTGTACAGAAACTACGATACCTTGGTACCATTTTCATCTTTACCGTGCGCCGCTCCGCTGCCATCACTTTTCGGCGTGCACTAAAAAAAAAAAAAAGAAATAAATAAAAAAATAATGTGTGTGTATGTGAAATCTTATGGGACTTAACAGCTAAGGTCATCAGTCCCTAAGCTTACACACTACTTAACCTAAATTATCCTAAGGACAAACACACACACCCATGCCCGAGGGAGGACTCGAACCTCCGCCGGGATCAGCCGTTCAGTCCATGAATGCAGCGCCCTAGACCGCTCGGCTAATCCCGCGCGGCGGCGTGCACTCCAAATTATCCGCAAGGTGGTGCGACAAAATCTCCTCTGCCGACTCGATTCTTCACAACGTGTCCAATACCTCAATCAACCTGTGGCGTCCAGAATGGTTCACATCGCACAGGTCCTCCAGCTGCCGTCAACTATTGGACGCAACCTCCAGGCTGCTTGCGAATACTTTCTTACGGCCGGCACGCTCTTTAAGGTCCGTTACGAAACGCTCACCCTCCCCCCCCCCCCCCCCCCCCCGGGAGCGGGAGGTCTCGTCTTTGTCAATGTGCGACTCCGAGCGGCGTCCTTGTACATGTCCATCAGCACAAGCAGTGGAGCGAAGGCCACTCCCTTACGCGCAGTTTGCTGCAAACTGTTATGCCCGAGACCATAACGCCACTAGTACCAGTCGGACACATTGAGCACCATCTGACTCGCATTTCTGATTTCATCGTCCACTTCAGTTATGCTCAAACACACTATCGAACACGCGTTCTCCTCAACGTATAGTTTTTTACACCCCACTGCTTCGTTACATATCCAGCAACAACATCGCTGTCTGCCATCCAAGCGGTGGCCCACGGTTTGGCGTCATATCCACCAGCTTTTCCTTCCCTCCAACGTCTGGGCAACATAGTACCACGTCGCATGTGGAAAATCCGCCACAAATCAAAGTCTTCACGCCATCGGACTAACGGACTCTCCGCTTTGTTGAATTTGCCACCTCATGGGTGACGATGTCCACCAACTGACTCGCGCTGCCACCAGTGACGTCAGGAAACTTGGGCGACAGTTCGTTGCCTGTTACCTCCGCGTTCCGCCGGATTCGATTGACCCATGGACTTTTATCCATCCTGAGGATACTTATTCCCCGCCACCAAAAATCATGCGATTGTATGGGTCAAGGGGTGGAAGATGACTTACATGTATAATGATGGGGACAAATCACGCCTTGACTCCTGGGAGTAGTTACAAACCGCCCACAGTGAAGTCGAGCGCCGTCCGCGCTACCGCGCCGTCTTCGCCAATTACCTACACGCGATCTTTACGTCACCCTCGCTCCCCGCTCAGCTGGATGGTGCCACACGCAGACGTCACTCCCCCCCCCCCCCCCCCCCTGCTGCTGACATCTGGGACTCTCCGCGCTACTTTCTATATCGGAACCCACAGTGGATGGTGCATGGATAAGCGCCTTCTTTCTTTTATGCACTATACCAGAGCACGCTGATCATTCCCCCAACTCTAATGTCCCCTCCTCTTTGGTTTCTCCCCTTCTTTAGGGCACTTCTTCCCGGTAGTGGTGCCGGGGACACAGTGGCCAGGCCACGCAAGTTGACCCCCGCCCACTGTGCCCCCATGCTCCATCTGCCGAGCGGTAGCCTGCAAGTCACGCCTTGACTCCTGGGAGTAGTTACAAGTAGCCTGCAAGTCTTATCATAGCCTCGCACGTTCTTCCCTTTTTGTCTATTTGCCTCACACCTCTTAGCTTACTTCAGTATTATTGATGTTACTTTTCTCTGACACCTTGTTAATAAAGACTTCTGCCCGTCTCGTTCGAGTGTAATGTCTCGAGTTGATTCCGCCGGAAGGATGGCATTTCTACTGCATTTGTACAAATGAAGATATTTTGTTAAGATACCCTATTCCCGGTAAATCATCATCATCATCATCATCATCATCATCATTTAAGACTGATTATGCCTTTCAGCGTTCAGTCTGGAGCATAGCTCCCGTTATACAGTTCCTCCATGATCCCCTATTCAGTGCTAACATTGGTGCCTCTTCTGATGTTAAACCTATTACTTCAAAATCATTCTTAACCGAATCCAGGTACCTTCTCATCGGTCTGCCTCGACTCCTCCTACCCTCTACTGCTGAATCCATGAGTCTCTTGGGTAACCTTGCTTCTCCCATGCAAGTAAGATGACCCCACCATCTAAGTCTGTTCGCCCTGGCTGCTACATCTATAGAGTTCATTCCCAGTTTTTCTTTGATTTCCTCATTGTGGACACCCTCCTGCCATTGTTCCCATCTACTAGTACCTGCAATCATCCTAGCTACTTTCATATCCGTAACCTCAACCTTGTTGATAAGGTAAGCTGAGTCCACCCAGCTTTCGCTCCAATACAACAAAGTTGGTCGAAAGATTGAACGGTGCACAGATAACTTAGTCTTGGTACTGACTTCCTTCTTGCAGAAGAGAGTAGATCGTAGCTGAGCGCTCACTGCATTAGCTTTGCTACACCTCGCTTCCAGTTCTTTCACTATGTTGCCATCCTGTGAGAATATGCATCCTAAGTACTTGAAACCGTCCACCTGTTCTAACTTTGTTCCTCCTATTTGGCACTCAATCCGTTTATATTTCTTTCCCACTGACATTACTTTCGTTTTGGAGATGCTAATCTTCATACCATAGTCCTTACATTTCTGATCTAGCTCTGAAATATTACTTTGCAAACTTTCAATCGTATCTGCCATCACAACTAAGTCATCCGCATATGCAAGACTGTCTATTTTGTGTTCACATATCTTAATCTCACCCAGCCAGTCTAGTGTTTTCAACATACGATCCATAAACAATATGAACAACAGTGGAGACAGGCTGCAGCCTTGTCTTACCCCTGAAACTACTCTGAACCATGAACTCAATTTACCGTCAACTCTAACTGCTGCCTGAGTATCCATGTAAAGACCTTTAATTGCTTGCAAAAGTTTGCCTCCTATTCCATAATCTTGTAGAACAGACAATAACTTCCTCCTAGGAACCCGGTCATATGCCTTTCCCGGTAAAAAAAACAAAAAAAAAACTAGAGGGGTGTGATTCAGGGGTGGGAAGGGGAGGTATCGTGGCCAGGCCTCAGGTTTCGACCCCTGCCCACCCTGTCTGCACCAGCTCAGAACAGATCGCCACGCAGGGTAGCCGCGCGGTCTAGGTATGAAAGGGCGATGCACTGGCAGAACTGTCGTTAGCACTCAGGCGATTCATGCGAGAGGCTTTCCGATGCGATTATGGCCGCACAACGGGAGTTAACAGACCTTGAACGCGGAATGGTAGTTGGAGCTGGACGCATGGGACAACCAGTTCCGGAAATCGTTAGGTAATTCCGTATTCCGACATCCACAGAGTCACGAGCGTGCCTGAAAATACCGAATTTCGAGCATTACCTCTTGCCACAGACAACATTGTGGTCTACGGCCTTCACGTAACGATCGAGTGCAGTGGTGTTTACGTAGTGTTTTGTTAGTGCTAACAGACAAACAAAAATGCGTGAAATAACCTCCTAAATCACTGTGTGACGTATGAAGAATGTATATGTTAGGAAAAAGCGGTGAAATTTGACGTTAATGGGCTACGACGTCAAACGACTGACGTGAATGGTTCTGCTAACAGCAACACATCGTCTGCAGCATCTCTCCTTGGCTTATGACCAGAGCCGTTGGACACTAAACGACTGGAAATCCGAGGCGTGGTCAGATGCGTCCCAATTGCAGTCGGTAAGAGCTTATGGTAGGGTTTCGAGCGCGGCGCAGATACTACGAAGCCATAGACCCAAGTTATCAACAAGGCTGTGTGAAAGCAGGTGGTGGCTGTGTTTACATGGAATTCAACCTATCATTGACTCTAAATGGTTATGTTCGGCTACTTGGAGACCATTTGCTGCCATTCATGGACTACAGATTTCTAAACAAATGGTTCAAATGGCTCTGAGCACTATGGGACTCAAGTTCTGAGGTCATCAGTCCCCTAGAACTTAGAACTACTTAAACCTAACTAACCTAAGGACATCACACACATCCATGCCCGAGGCAGGATTCGAACCTGCGACCGTAGCGGTCTCGCGGTTCCAGAGTGCAGCGCCAGAACCGCGCGGCCACTTCGGCCGGCATTTCTAAACAACGATGCAGTTTTTATACAGGGTGTCCGGAAAGCCTTTCCCTGATTACATAAATTGATAACTCAGGCTAGAAGTATGATACAAATATGAAACTCGTGTCGAATTGTTTACAACTATCAAAGTTTTTTTTCTGTTTTAGGTTCGCAGTACGTAAGTAGTGGATGAGGTGCAGTGCCCAAGAAGCCATGTTAACCAATCAGGAGAAGGCACAGTGTGTCCTGTGGAACCATGAGACACGATCACCAACCACAGTGCAGAGACACTTCCAGACAACATTTGGAAGGAACCCACCTGATGTCAAGGGCATTAAAGCCTGGTATGAGAAGTTCAAGAACAAAGGGTCGGTTGCTGACCTTCCGAGGTCTGATCGACCGAGAACCTCAGCAGACAGGGTGGAAGCTGTAAGGCAGTCTTTTCTGCGAAGTCCGAAGAAATCGGTGCGCAGGGCCGCACATGAATTACAGATGCCAAAAATCTCTCTCCATGACATTTTGCACAAACGTTTATTGTTTCGTGCATACAAAGTGCAAATCGTTCAGGCCTTGTTGCCCAATGACAGCATTTCGACCACAAAGTCATATCGACGTGTACTATCACGTATTGAGGACGATGATGGTTATCTCAGACGAATTGCCTTTTCCGACGAACCGACCTTTTTTGTCAGTGGAGTATTGAATTGCCATAATGTGCACATTTGGGGTTCACAGCCCCCTGGCGAGGTCATGGAGTGCACCAGAGGCAGTCCAAAGGTGAATGTTTCTTATGCGCTATTGCACGATCGAATTATCGGGCCATTCTTCTTCGCTGAGGCTACCATCACATCTGCAGTGTATCTGGACATTTTGAAACTGTATGCTGTTCCTCAGCTGCTTCAGTATCACCCCGATGTCTTATTTCAGCAAGACGGTGCACCGCCTCATTGGGGTTTGGACGTCCGTGCCTATCTCGATATGACCTTTCCTGGGCGATAGATTGATCGTGATGGGCCAACGGTTTGGCCTCCATGCTCTCCTGACCCCATTAGACTTCTTTTTATGAGGTTATGTCAAGGACGAGGTCTACCGAAGACGTGTACCCAATCTTGAAACCCTACGGCAACGGATAACCACAGTCGTTGAATCGATCCCTCCAGTGATGTTCGCTAATATGTGGACGGGACTTCAATATCGCCTACCAAGGGTGCTCATGTGGAAGTTTACTGATGTGTGAAAAAAACGTTGATAGTTAGTAAACAATTAGACACCAGTTTCATATTTGTATCTTACTTCTAGCCTGAGTTATCAATTTATGTAATCAAGGAAAGACTTTTCGGACACCCACAATAGTTAACGGATACTGGACAATTCGAGCGAATGGCTTGTTCATCCAGATCTCCTGACATGGGACGCAATCGAGGTCAGTCTACGCACAACATCCGGCACCGTCCACAATTGTGGAGGGGTTATACACGTAGCACGCCTCAATATTTCTGCAAGGGACTTTCAAAGACTGGCTGAATCTACGGTACGTCGAGTTTCTGCACTAAGCCGGGCAAAAGGAGGTCCGAGACTACATTAGTAGGTGTGCCATGACTTTTCTCACCTCTGTGTAAATCATGATCAGGTTGTCACAGTATTATGAGTACAGTATGGAAGGGCAGTTCGCTGTCATGCAAAGGAATTATGAGTCCATTGTTTTGAGGATTACGACGCTAGGTCGGCTACTTCAGAGTGAATGCCTAGTCAATCGCCGGTAATAGCTAAGCAAAAACGTCGTAAAAAGAAAACCTATTTCGCGTACTAAATGAGAGTCCAAACCTGTAGCTGTGTAACCAGTAGAGACTTTAGTCACGTGAGCCTATGCTGGGTATAGAGGACAACACGCCAGAGCACCCACCCTTGATATTTCTGTTACACAACTTGCATTTACTGAGAATAAATAAACATATTCAACTAACAACCCAGGAAGGTAAACTACATACTGTATCAACCTGTTTTCAGAAATTTATGTCTGAGAAACTGTACTAGATACAGTTATGTTGTTTGTTTCAGATGGCAGTTTCTTATGGGTGCACTTGCAGACGTTCTTTCTTTGTTTCCCGTAGAACATCTAGGCGATAATTAGTTTCACTCGATGTCTTTGCCCACATCTCTTCCCTTACCGCTAGTACAGCATCTCGTAGTTGTATGTAAGTCTTCAGGCTTTCTCGTAGTTCTGTAGGAGTTTTCACGTAGGGAAATGGTGAAATGAACTCTTTATCCCTAACGCGTACCTCCTTTAGAAAATCAGAAAGGGACTGTGTCCTGTGAACATGGCGGCAATGATGTTGGACCATCTCTAATGATCCACCTGTCCAGAAACGATTCATCTAAAAACTGGCGAACAGATAACACCAATGTGGTTGTGCGTCATCTTGTTGAGACACTGCTGATGGTAGAAATTCTCATGACTGTGGTGGAACCTGAATTTACGACATGTCTAGGTAAAATTTTGTAGTAACGATAGTTTGAGTGAAAACAGTCCAATAATTACGTCGTGCATTAAAGAACACCAAACTTTCATTTTTGGGCTGTCCCTTTTCTGACCGTTCAACGATATGTGGGTTCTGCGACCCCCAGATCCTGACATTATTCATGTTTGCTTTCTCAGAAATGTGAAGCGTCACCACATCGGAGCAACAAACTTTACTGAGGTAGTCATTGCCTCTATTGATTCGTTCCAGTATGCTCCTAGCAGATTCAGAAGTATGGGCTTATCTTCTGGCAGGAGTTGCACTTTTTAGGAATGGAAGCACCGAGGTATTGCTTGTTTCTCTGGAAACACGACGCATCGCTTCCCACAACACGGTATCTACGGTGTCACTACTCAGTCCAGGTCTACCGTCACTCGCCCTGTCACCGACACTGCCACTTTATTTAAACTTTTCATTCCATCCTTTGATCTTCTTTACATCTGGCGGACTTCGACCGTAGGTACTTCGGAACTGTAGCTGACAGGCAACTTCCTGAAACCACCAAATACAGTGCGCTTTCTCCAGCGTAGACGCCACTATAAAAGCACCACTCCTAAATTACCCTAAGTAACACAAGAGAGAGAGAGAGAGAGAGAGAGAGAGAAAATAAATCAGATGCAAAAAAAGTCTACATGGGGTGATTCCGCTGCCCAAATCTATGGGTTTCGAGCAAAAGTTTTGTAGGAAATTAAACGTAGTTAAATTTTGCACTGGAGTATGTTCTCGCTGGAGGTCACACTTTTGGTGTTGCTCAAGAAAAACGGTTTGAAACTCACTTTTGTACGTTTACCTTGAATAATTTGAAAACTACTGTTTCTAGTGGAAACATATCCCAGTACAGAATTTAACTACATTAAATATACTACAATTCTTTCTGAAGGACTAGTAGTTTATGAATAGTGAGTGAGAGAATATGAAAACCTAACGTGTGGTTTTTGAAGACATTGTGGGGTGTCAAACTGCCTATTGGCTTCTGTCTCGGGTTCTTCGGCCGACGTTCATCTAATGATTTTTCTGACGTTTCGCCAGCACGAGCGGCTGGCATTGTCAAAGCTTCACCCTCCATTGCCGGTGGTGAACTGGAGGCGAGCTCGCGGCCGCAGACTATATGTACCTGGCGCGCCAACGTCCGAGGGCTTCTCCACGGTCATTTCCGGTGCGGTTTTCCTCTTGCTACTTGCGACGGTCGTTCGCTGCAGTACGGGAAGCCAGGATCCGTTTACCTTAAGGCTTTCCTCTTTCTTGTTGATCCTACGGATCCTGGCTTCCCGTACTGCAGCGAACGACCGTCGCAGGTAGCAAGAGGAAAACCGCACCGGAAATGACCGTGGAGAAGCCCTCGGACGTTGGCGCGCCAGGTACATATAGTCTGCGGCCGCGAGCTCGCCTCCAGTTCACCACCGGCAATGGAGGATGAAGCTGTGACAATGCCAGCCGCTCGTGCTGGCGAAACGTCAGAAAAATCATTAGATGAACGTCGGCCGAAGAACCCGAGACAGAAGCCAATAGGCAGTTTGTCAACAAGTGGCCACGAAAGCCTTAACAGTTTTGTATTGTGGGTTGTATAAAACCCGTAGGTAAGGGTGTATATGTAAAAATGGATCCATAGCAAACTTTATGAGTTTAGCCACAGTTTGGAACAAACTACGTAGCTGTATCTAGCACAGCTCGTTAAAAATAAATTTTTGTGTACAGGGAAAGACTTTATACTCACCTCGTATTTACAATCATTATGAACTACATTAGACAGAACTCCTGCGCTGTAGAGAGAGCCGCCGTCGTGACATGCGAGTGGCTTTCGATCAGAGCTTGTGCTAATCATTACACCGACGGGTGAGCGCAGCAGACTGGGTAAAACGCACGACATTAGTTCACTCGATCCTGCTTCGGTCGTGGGTGTCTGACGACTAGGAAACTCCACCGCTCAACTTGTGCTCTCGCTGTACTTTTCAACTCTGAATGGGTCAAGGGGATGCAGTGAGCACGTCGATTTGGGAATTGCTGGAACCGCGAGAGTACAATTAGTGGGCAAAGACACGTTCACAGCAAGATCAGAGTCAACTATGGCGGACTGCAGTCGAAGGTTGACACACGCGACTAGATATACAGACGTGCGGCAAAAAATTCAACTGCCGGCAACATAATTCTGTGGAAAACCTTACCGCACAGGGCTACCCCTTTTAAATAGGTTTAGAGACTGTTGTCCCAGCAGTGTACTTCTGGTTGCAGGCATAGCGTGTTCGACATCCATACCAGTGAGCTACCTAAGAACATACACTCGCTGGTAAGCCTTGGCTTCTAGAAACAACTCACAATTTCTCTTTCTGAATAAGACATTAAAAACCCAACCCAATGACAAGTATCTTTCAGGTATTACAAAATTTCAGTGACAGATAATGGCACATCAGCGGTGCACGGAAAGTACAACTCAGATCGAGCCTGAATCAAAGCTGAAAGGAACGACGAAGAAGGAAAGACGGACGCCTTGGTGTCACCAGGAACAAATAACGAAATACTCAGCTTAAATTCGCCGAAGAACTGGAGTCCACTGATAAACACAGCGACCACGCTACCGGTTACAATTCAAACTGGCCGCCGCCAACGCGTCGTCCGCCGACTAAACGACCAGCTATAACAGCCGACACGCACCGCTGATCATACCACTGAAACAACGACATGAAACCGCACAGAACTGGGCGGTATCCAGAGTAACACAATCCTTAAAACCTTAGAAAAAATTCAAAACAGGAATACAATTACTCTTTGCAGCCAAATTAAATCTCTCAATCACTGTCCACAACAACAATTCACACTCCCTTCGCACAGGAACCACGATACATAAAAATTCACCAAGCGAACACTGCAGAATGTGTAGAAACGAGAACACACACTCTGTCTTCTAATCCTAAATAATAATTACATATAAGAAGAAAAACAATGTTACAAATCTCCTAATTTTACAAAAGAATGCCACTGTAGATGCAATGCACTTAATAGTAATAGACAGAAAGAAGTGCCAGTAACTCAAACCTGTGGTTATTTCGGAGTGCAGAGACATGCACTTCGATATACACTCCTTGCCAGTATCGCGTCCAAAACATACAACCTTGTTCACACAGATAACCTCTGTTCAATAAGTTGTGCACCAGCGGTTAACAGAAACAGGTAACAAGGGCGTCCAAACACTGGGAGAGCCGTTCACTGCAAACAGCACGGAATTCAACATACATACAGGGTTATTACAAATGACTGAAGCGATTTCACAGCTCTACAATAACTTCATTATTTGAGATATTTTCACAATGCTTTGCACACACATACAAAAACTCAAAAAGTTTTTTTAGGCATTCACAAATGTTCGATATGTGCCCCTTTAGTGATTCGGCAGACATCAAGCCGATAATCAAGTTCCTCCCACACTCGGCGCAGCATGTCCCCATCAATGAGTTCGAAAGCGTCGTTGATGCGAGCTCGCAGTTCTGGCACGTTTCTTGGTAGAGGAGGTTTAAACACTGAATCTTTCACATAACCTCACAGAAAGAAATCGCATGGGGTTAAGTCGGGAGAGCGTGGGGCCATGACATGAATTGCTCCACCACGACCGATCCATCTGTTTTCCAATCTCCTGTTTAAAATCAAATGGCTCTGAGCACTATGGGACTCAACTGCTGTGGTCATAAGTCCCCTAGAACTTAGAACTACTTAAACCTAACTAACCTAAGGACAGCACACAACACCCAGCCATCACGAGGCAGAGAAAATCCCTGACCCCGCCGGGAATCGAACCCGGGAACCCGGGCGTGGGAAGCGAGAACGCTACCGCACGACCACGAGATGCGGGCTCTCCTGTTTAAGAAATGCCGAATATCATGATGGAAGTGCGGTGGAGCACCATCCTGTTGAAAGATGAAGTCGGCGCTGTCGGTCTCCAGTTCTGGCATGAGCCAATTTTCCGCGGGCTACGCGTGAAACTTACCCGCACGCGTTCCACCGTTTCTTCGCTCACTGCAGGCCGACCCGTACATTTCCCCTTACAGAGGCATCCAGAAGCTTTAAACTGCGCATACCATCGCCGAATGGAGTTAGCAGTTGGTGGATCTTTGTTGAACTTCGTCTTGAAGTGTCGTTGCACTGTTATGACTGACTGATGTGAGTGCATTTCAAGCACGACATACGCTTTCTCGGCTCCTGTCGCCATTTTGTCTCACTGCGCTCTCGAGCGCTCTGACGGCAGAAACCTGAAGTGCGGCTTCAGCCGAACAAAACTTTATGAGTTTTTCTACGTATCTGTAGTGTGTCGTGACCATATGCCAATGAATGGAGCTACAGTGAATTTATGAAATCGCTTCAGTCATTTATAATAGCCCTGTATATACAGCAGGACTTTAATACCTGAATTATTCCCACCGTTTGATTCTGTAGCATATCCGGTTGCAGGGCGATACATGGGAAAGTGACTCTCACAGGTTCACATCGTTTAGCAGCACCGACGAGTCCACCGCCCTCTCACCAGACGCATTACACACTCGCCGACCGCACGCACGTCTCCGTCCACAGCCCCGCTGCCCACGTCACAGAAGAGGCAGAGAATGCGCGAAGAGCGACCGCCGACGACCAGACTGCACACATGGGGCGCCGACCAAGACCAGCCCTCTACCCTCAGCGTCGTGCGCTTAAATACCGAAACGACCAAAGAGGAAAACCGCAGAGATCTTGAATGAATACATTGACGCGACTGGCGACAAGGTCGCCACGTATCATACACATTATGTATTGGCGCACACAGGCCTGCAGGGTGCTACATTTTTTCCGGCAGTTTCTAACACAACATGCAATATAAAGAACACCAGGGAACCGTGATGTATTTTCGAAGAATATTCTTAAGAATTTATTTTATTTGCTAGCGATTCATCAAGAACTTTAACACATTTAATCACACATGGAAGTAGTTGCCAGGGAGTAACTGATAAATCATAACCAAATTCCTTTTAACAAATGGAAATTTTATTCACTTTAATAGTGCCTGAAAGCGTTTTTTAAAGAAACAGATTTAAAATTATAACCAGAAAGCACCCTCTACATAACAAGTTACAATTTATTCAGAGGCATAAAGAAACGAGTTTGGACTCTATGAGCTTTCAGGCAGAGAACCTTGCCACTCCTTATTGACACGGCCGTAGTTACGACCGCACACACAACAGCATCTGAAAGACTACACTGGTGCAGATCTGCAACACACCACATAACTTTAAACTAAGAGTTTTAAAAATTTACACAAGCACACAAACTATGCATCCCCCCCCCCCACCCCGTAGGAGGGATGGAAATGGTACAAAACACTAACAATTAAAATATTAACCTTGCCACCGAAGGTGCAACTTAATTGTAACTTCTAAGAAAAGTCTAACGGTGAAAGGGTGGAAACTTTATATACTAAAATGATCATTTAAATAAAAGTCCATGAAATGCAATCTTATATAAAATTCTGCAAGGTTGGCCAAACAATATTTAAGATGCTCTACAGTACACAGAGACCTCCTCTCAAGATCATAGGCAATAATATCAAAGTTTCCAAAGATCAAAACATATTTCAGGTATTAGGCCGTTACACTCCAAGGAATAAATTCGTTAACACACCAAATCCGACAAACATGACAGAGGCAGCTACTAACGTACGGTAGATTGATAGGGAGATTATCGAACAACCCGAATCGCAGGTTACTCTAACCCGCCCCTACTCCACAAGGGAAAAACGGACCACCCAATTTATAAACAACCGCCTTCCTGCGGGTGGGCAAACGGAGAAGAATGGTGGGACGACCCCAAAGCAAAACGGCTGGTGATCTCACCAAGAAGACAAGTAGAATTCAACAAGACTAAATCAAACAAGATATCACCAATCACGTAACTTCTAATAAACTGCGACTTCTCGGGAAGACCTGGCACAGCACCCCGGAATCGCTCTCCCGAACCGTCCGCTGCCAGCCGCTTCAACAGACGCAGGAAGGCGCGCCGATCTCCCGTCTCACGGCGTCGCATCTCGCACCGGCCAGACTGATGTCGTGGGTTGACTCCTGTTGCTCTCGTGTCGACCGCGAAGTCACCACCCCTCGCTATACGCCGCGGCCCACTGGACTCACGTGGCGACCTCACATGCGCCGACGCTCAAGACGGACAAGTCATCTTGTGTCCCAGTGCGCGACCGACCAACCGATCGATCCAACCGCCAGTGACCATTGCCTGAGCAAACTCGAGCAGACTGGCGGCCTAACGCGGAGACTCAGATGCAGGAACTAAGCCCCGACCGGGTGACCACTCGCTGAGTTCTCTTACTGGCAGAGTGGAAAGACTCTCATTTTGCCGGCTTTAAAGGTTGATCCGAACGACAGCCATACTTGCACTCCGAACGACAAACAGACACTAACTGCCTAAAAAATGCGGACGAGAGACAAACCAGCAAGCTGGGGACAAGAGACTGACCCAGACTGACTCACTGGCGAGCTCATAGCGTCCCTTAAATGCACGTGAACAGGCAAGCTTTCCCCTTTCCCACCAGGGGGAGACACGAAAGCTGCGACTGCCACAGCGGCGCCACCGCCAGAAACGGAGGGCGACTGCTTCACACTACGCGCTGCGGCGCGTTCTTCAAAACAGAAATTTTTACCACGGCTCAACCAGGAGGAACTAATAACACGTTAATGTGGACATCGGGTTCGCAACGAGGATTAAACAAAGTTCGGATAAGACAATCGTGAGGGACATACGAATATTAAACCTACAGATCGTTGGCTGTAGGGCAATGACTGCAGAACGAGTGGTGACGAGACGGGCTCAGGACACCAGAGTGGCAAGGAGACTCGGTATGCATCCTTACAGAAGACATACAGTACTTCAAGATCATATCAACTGCTCGATTCGATTTGACCAATAGACACAGGACAATAGCTGACACCTCTGCAGACGTTACAAGCAGAGTGTCACCTCAAACAGTCGTGAACTGAGTAAAGGAAGATGGGATGAATCCTCGACTAACCACGTTTCGTTTGTTAACACCATACATTATTCAAGCAATTATTCGGTGAGGTGTTGGATGTCATCGTAATGGATATCGTGCCAAATTCTGTACAGTTGGGAGTTAGATCGTCAAAAACCCGAGATGGTTGCAGAGCCCTGTCCATAATACTCCAAACGTTCCTGATGCGTCAGCACAGCATGGAATTCAACTTTCACACAACGGCACAAGCTCAGCACAATAGGCTGTGGGGTGGTATGACTGGAACAAGTGACACATCAGGCAATCACCATCGACAGTTGCACTGAACATTTATTTGGTACGTTTAAACAAGACAAATAACAAATGAAACATCAACACATTTTTAAAATTACCATTTGGGTGAGAGCAAGTTACTTCAGAATTTAAACATTCATAAACCACGGCACTTATGGCCTATTATACATTTAGTGAAATCAGTTAAAAATTATTTACTGAAAATCTATGATCAACCTGAAGAACAATTTACTAAAATTTAACGAGGAAATGTAGTCTTTCGGTACTGCAGTTTCTGTTATTACCAAAGTAATTCAGAGTACACACAACAACAAAGCAGATACCACGGCACACAACCACGTTACTTAAACGGCAGGCACCCTGCAATGTAGCATATAAAATGCACTCCTGGAAATTCAAATAAGAACACCGTGAATTCATTGTCCCAGGAAGGGGAAACTTTATTGACACATTCCTGGGGTCAGATACATCACATGATCACACTGACAGAACCACAGGCACATAGACACAGGCAACAGAGCATGCACAATGTCGGCACTAGTACAGTGTATATCCACCTTTCGCAGCAATGCAGGCTGCTATTCTCCCATGGAGACGATCCTAGAGATGCTGGATGTAGTCCTGTGGAACGGCTTGCCATGCCATTTCCACCTGGCGCCTCAGTTGGACCAGCGTTCGTGCTGGACGTGCAGACCGCATGAGACGACGCTTCATCCAGTCCCAAACATGCTCAATGGGGGACAGATACGGAGATCTTGCTGGCCAGGGTAGTTGACTTACACCTTCTAGAGCACGTTGGGTGGCACGGGATACATGCGGACGTGCATTGTCCTGTTGGAACAGCAAGTTCCCTTGCCGGTCTAGGAATGGTAGAACGATGGGTTCGATGACGGTTTGGATGTACCGTGCACTATTCAGTGTCCCCTCGACGATCACCAGTGGTGTACGGCCAGTGTAGGAGATCGCTCCCCACACCATGATGCCGGGTGTTGGCCCTGTGTGCCTCGGTCGTATGCAGTCCTGATTGTGGCGCTCACCTGCACGGCGCCAAACACGCATACGACCATCATTGGCACCAAGGCAGAAGCGACTCTCATCGCTGAAGACGACACGTCTCCATTCGTCCCTCCATTCACGCCTGTCGCGACACCACTGGAGGCGGGCTGCACGATGTTGGGGCGTGAGCGGAAGACGGCCTAACGGTGTGCGGGACCGTAGCCCAGCTTCATGGAGACGGTTGCGAATGGTCCTCGCCGATACCCCAGGAGCAACAGTGTCCCTAATTTGCTGGGAAGTGGCGGTGCGGTCCCCTACGGCACTGCGTAGGATCCTACGGTCTTGGCGTGCATCCGTGCGTCGCTGCGGTCCGGTTCCAGGTCGACGGGCACGTGCACCTTCCGCCGACCACTGGCGACAACATCGATGTACTGTGGAGACCTCACGCCCCACGTGTTGAGCAATTCGGCGGTACGTCCACCCGGCCTCCCGCATGCCCACTATACGCCCTCGCTCAAAGTCCGTCAACTGCACATACGGTTCACGTCCACGCTGTCGCGGCATGCTACCAGTGTTAAAGACTGCGATGGAGCTTCGTATGCCACGGCAAACTGGCTGACACTGACGGCGGCGGTGCACAAATGCTGCGCAGCTAGCGCCATTCGACGGCCAACACCGCGGTTCCTGGTGTGTCCGCTGTGCCGTGCGTGTGATCATTGCTTGTACAGCCTTCTCGCAGTGTCCGGAGCAGGTATGGTGGGTCTGACACACCGGTGTCAATGTGTTCTTTTTTCCATTTCCAGGAGTGTATAAAATTTCATGCTACCAAGCAACCTCGTGGAATTCAACAAACTGCGCCCAAAAGTGGACGCCAGTAGCAACGGCCGGCGAAGAAAATGAAATCAACAGCACTGAACCCAGTAGTCGATTCCGGCCACAATTTACGGCACAAGCATCTCGCTTGTTCGACGAAGCCAGCCGCCACAGATCCCGGTGTCAGGGGACATGCAGGAAGCGAAATACACCGACGGCTTCCCAGTAACGTGACTGCTTCCACTCCAGATGTATTTGCTACGGCGCCGTCACCCGAGTAAACAGCCCCTTTTAGATGTGGTATTCCTGCTGCCTCGCACGGCGTCTGTCCTGTCGCCATACATTCCCAAACGACGTTACTGTTAGGCGTCGAGCGAGGTGGCGCAGTAGTTAGACACTGGACTCGGATTAGGGATGACGACGGTTCAATCCCGCATCCGGCCATCCTGATTTAGGTTTTCCGTGATTTCCCTAAATCGCTCCAGGCAAATGCCGGGATGGTTCCTTTCAAAGGGCACGGCCGACTTCCTTCCCCGTCCTTCCCTAATCCGATGAGACCGATGACCTCGCTGTCTGGTCTCCTTCCCCAAACCAACCAACCAACCAAGGTGCTAGGCGTCCCAAAGCCAAAATCGTCGCTGCTTGCTGGAGCTTATCCCTCGCTCCCCGATCGGCCCTGTAGATGGAGCCACCGCCGGAAAGATGGCCTATACCGGCTGCGGGAATGTCGCTGATCGAGCCACACGGCTCAGTTCCCAATTGGGGAGAGATCCGACGATCTTGCTGGACAAGGTAAGATCTGAGAAGCGTGCAGGCAAGCACCAGAAACACTTGCCGTGTGCGGGCGGGCATTGCCTAGCTGAAATTTAAGACAAGGATAGCTTGCCATGAAGTACAGCAAAACGGGGCACAAAATATCGTCGACGTACCACTGGGCTGCAGGGTTGACACGGATGACAACCAAAGGGATCCTACTACGAATGAAACGGTACCCACGACCACCACTCCTCGCAGTTAGGCCGTAACCGAGCGAGGTGGCGCAGTGGTAGCACACTGGACTCGCATTCGGGAGGACGACGGTTCAATCCCGCGTCCGGCCATCCTGATTTAGGTTTTCCGTGATTTCCCTAAATCGCTCCAGGCAAATGCTGGGATGGTTCCTTTGAAAGGGCACGGCCGACTTCCTTCCCCGTCCTTCCCTTATCCGACGAGACCGATGAGCTCGCTGTTTGGTCTCCTTCCCCAAACCAACCAACCAAGGTGCTAGGCGTCCCAAAGCCAAAATCGTCGCTACTTGCTAGAGCCTATCCCTCGCTCCCCGGTCGGCCCTGTAGATGGAGCCACCGCCGGAAAGATGGCCTATACCGGCTGCGGGAATGTCGCTGATCGAGCCACACGGCTCAGTTCCCAATTGGGGAGAGATCCGACGACCTTGCTGGACAAGGTAAGATCTGAGAAGCGTGCAGGCAAGCACCAGAAACACTTGCCGTGTGCGGGCGGGCATTGCCTAGCTGAAATTTAAGACAAGGATAGCTTGCCATGAAGTGCAGCAAAACGGGGCACAAAATATCGTCGACGTACCACTGGGCTGCAGGGTTGAGACGGATGACAACCAAAGGGATCCTACTACGAATGAAACGGTACCCACGACCACCACTCCTCGCAGTTAGGCCGTATGGAGGGCGACAGTCAGGTTGGTATCCCACCGGCGTATGGAGCGTCTCCAGACACGTCTCCTGCCTGGAATCTAATTGAATGGAGTAGAACTGTCTCCAGTGATGAGTCCCGTTACGAACTGAGCTCCGATGACTAGCGACGATGCGTTGCATCTCAGTTAATTTACTTGCCAACGCGAAGTAAAATTGAGACACAGCCCGTGATTAATGCAATACATTTGATGGGCAGTTTCCATGATGAATTATGTCATCGGCCACAACTGCGTGACTGGGATACACTTCGAAGATCAATATATTTGTTGCGCCGCAGTTAATTTACTTGGAAAGGTTAAGTAAAATTGGAGCACTGACGATGGTTAGCTGGTCGGAGTGGCCGAGCGGCTCTAGCCGCTATAGTCTGGAAACGCGCGACCGCTACGGTCGCAGGTTCGAATCCTGCCTCGGGCATGGATGTGTGTGATGTCCTTAGGTTAATTAGGTTTAGGTAGTTCTACGTTGTAGGTGACTGATGACCTCAGAAGTTAAGTCCCATAGTGCTCAGAGCCATTTGAACCATTTTTTGAATGATGGTTACTGCAAGCAGGTCAGTTCGGGCTGGCCAAGTGAGTTACATCAGGGGCTATCGACCGGCATGACAATACTGTCTCCGAAGCATTGAGGTGGTTACCTCAAGTTTCGACCAAGTAGAGCAGAAAGACAAAGCCATTGTGCAGTGTGTGACCTGATTGCTTCACGCCTGAGCCGCGGCTCTGTTGTAACTAACGGGATAGGAACTGATGCACCAGAAAAACACATATGGACCAAGCCTTTCCAGACTAATTGCAGTCTATCAGCCACCAGTACTGGAGGTATCGATCATGGTCTATACGTCAATGAGTCTATATGGAACCACCTGTGGGCTGTGCTGCAGCCCTGCTGCTCGCGTTGAGTCAAATGCTGCCAATTTTGTGCCCTCCAGCTGGTGGGCCACATGTGAGCCCGCCTTACTTATTTCTGGTATCTTGTCCTGGTGGTCTACCGTTCGAACCTGGGGCTGAATAGCCGATCAGGTGCCATCGCTCGAGTGGGAAAACTTCTTGCCGCCCACTTCCGCTAGTGCTGGTAGATGCACCTGTTGCTGTTGCTGTAAGCCATCTCATCCACGGTGGGTCCAAGGTGTGATTCTGTCCACTTTGGGACATGTGCTGCCCAATGGGTTTTGTCTTCACTGTGCGCCGTTGAGTACTGATGTGATCAGCGTCCTTGGCCAGTCGCTGCCGTCATGACTCCACTGGTGGCGTCACTTCTTCTCTGGACACCTGCGGTTTATGTCCTGGGGGCATCGGTTTTTCTGAGCGTCATCATGACCTTTGTAGTTTGTGAAGTATCCTTGACTGACTGGTATAACTGACAGTATCGAGCTACACACTTTACAGTAACAATTATTTATTAACATGGCTAAACAACATACAGCTTCTGAGAACGAAAGTCCCCAAAAACCAATAACAGAAATACTGTAGCTCTCCTCATCAGTGCCTAAGAGGTGCACACTAGGACCTTGCCCATAAAACTAAGTCCCGGGGAGCAGGGAGGATAAGTAACGACACAGTCCCATGAGACTGGGAGCTCGCAGGCAGTCCAGTGATGAGCAGCAAGACGTAGGCAGTCACATGCAGGTAGTGGGAAGCAGTGCCCTCTCGAGCGGCTGATGGAAGTTTATAATGTCACTTAAAATCCGTCTTGATTGTATTTTTTTTTTTTTTTATTATTCATATGACCGGTTTCGGTTCATTCAGAACCATCTTCAGATGACCGAAACCGGTCATATGAATAATAATAATAATAATAATAAAAAATACAATCAAGACGGATTTTAAGTGACATTATAAAATCAGTGATTGCTGTTTATCCCATAAGACATTATGTCTGTTTTTGCAAATGATGGAAGTTTAGCGTCGTACTGCGCTCACGATGGGGCCAGACGACAAAAAAATGGTTCAAATGGCTCTGAGCACTATGGGGCTTAACTTCTGAGGTCATCAGTCCCCTAGAACTTAGAACTACTCAAACCTAACTAACCAAAGGACAACACACACACATCCATGCCCGAGGCAGGATTCGAACCTGCGACCGTAGCGGTCGCGCGGCTCCAGACTGTAGCGCATAGAACCACTCGGCCACTCCGGCCGGCGCCAGACGACAGCTTGGTGAACAGTGGCAGCAGCAGGCGTTGGGCCCGTAGTGGAAACTTGTAATGTCTGTTGGTCGGTTGAAAGTCAGAGTGCAACACACCATCTGCAGACACTCGCCTATTTCCAAGTGGAGCGGAGTGCGGTGACTGTGGTAGTACTGATGAGTATTAGACGCACAAAAGAGTGAAGTGCAGTGAAAAATCTGTTCTTTCCATAAAATACAAAATATATTTATATTATTTCGAGCCCTATTAAAATGATATAAAATTATACATACACAAAATTTATATAATTTAGAAGTTAACGTAAATGAACGTCATTTGGAGGATCCCAGTGTACTGCACATTGCTAAGACTTATTATCAGATTTGGGCATCCCAGGCGGAAATATGTAATGTATCCTACAGCGAGGGCATTAAGGGGCTCCGGAACGCCCTATACTTGCAATGTTAAAATAACGCTTATAAATTACATCTTTCCTCACAAAGTATTTGAGGTAGGAAGTTGAACTTTTTACAGATTATTTATTGGAATATGGGCTACAACTTAACACAGGGATTTTACAAAATTATAGTTCAGTTATTAAAGATGATTTTTTTCAATTGTAATGAAAATTCACAACATTTTTTTGCAATTTTTTATTTATATATTCAAAAATATACAGTTTTTTGGAAAAAGGCTGTGTTAAATTATGCAGAAGGTACTGTGTAACATTTACTGAAAGTTTGAAACAAATATGTTTGGAAGATCCTTAGAAAACATGTAATTAGTATGAGAAAATAAAAGTTTTGGGAATCGAGCGACAAAGATTGGATTAACTTTTTAGTGCATTCCAGGTCCATAGGATGGATTATCTTCATCCTCTGCAAACTCCTCCTCCAGCTTCCTCTTGTTCCTCCTCCTGTTTACTCTTGCTTGTATTTCTAGACTCTTTACAGCCCTGTCTGCAGCCCGAAGGCGTTCTGCGTCGTTACATATGGGCGATACTTTCTTAGTTATCGTCTTTATTGTTTACAGTAATAACACATACCTTTGGCTTTCCAACATTTCTCCTTTTCTTATAAGCCTTCAGAGAATTTCTAATAACTTTACTTTTACTCATTATTATACTTCAACAAAACAGAGACTCAAGAAACAGAATTAATTACGAATATTTTCGAGATAACGACAGAGTAAATAAACATGAAACAATCGACAATCACACCAGCGATTTATATTGAACCATCACAGGTTAGCCACAACACATACTTTATCTCACATCACTAAAATGTACCTGATGAACACGGACGTTAATAATAACACCATTTGACAGCAGTTTAACAGCGCCACAGTGGGTCACGCTCATGTAGAACACATTTCAAAAAAAATTTAAAAATAGTTGTAGTATTCGGAATTTAATAAATTATATATCTATTAAAAGATTCAGAAAACGCAAAAAAGTAAAAATTGAACTTTTCATGATTTTGAGCCTTTCCGGAGCCCCTTAAAGAGGATTCTTTTGGGAGTAAATAATTTTCCAGTATGTGACCTCCTTCGGCAGGCGTTCATGAGAGGAAATGAACCAGTCGACTCAGAGCATTTATACGAGTATTTTGTAAAGGCATGTGAACGCGTTTCCTTTCACCCAACCTCCTTGTGTGTGACGGGATTTGTTTACACTCGAAACATATAAAAGGATAAAGATACTATATATAAATGCTGCATGAAGTATACTGGATATGACTGAAATACGAAAACAGACTGACCAGTTGAGTGTTGATATAATCTGTTTGCAGGAACCAAATTGTAGAAAGAATAGGCTGCCACATTTATCTGCGGATATGTTAACACTTATTGGTCACGATGAGGCAATGCCTGACATTGTGAGCACATGTAGGAGATCACTGTGACTAAGGTGGTACAGCTGTGTGACAAGCGTCTGGTCAGAGTGGAAGTGAAGGACGCGCAGACAAAGTGGACTGTAGCAAGCATATACACGCTGTACTCTCATCTCAGTGTACTTTACGTAGATAAACTCTGGGTGGTAGCACTATAGGAACGATGTGCGTATCTCCTTGTTGCAAGAAATGAGAATGCAAAATCCTTTCTGTGGCGCAGCAGGCTCACTGACGAACGAGGTGAGATACAAGATGTCACAATACAGGAACTAGACCTCATTGCTTCAAAACTAGAAGGCCAGCGGGGTACATTCGAGCGACAAGTATGTGTTGCCACTAACCTAGATGTTACTTTATCTGATCACATGGCAGCACCTAAGATAATAGTTGACAAGTGCTCCAGTAACTAATCGTAATGAAATTGTCATTGAAGGTAAAGTGGCAATAATAGGGGGACACAAGCAGAGGAAAGCATGATCAGGAAAACGGATTAGGATGGCTTAGTTGCTTTGATTGCAGCATTTCCAATGGAATCGCGGTGCGCGGCTACTAACTGAAGTCTTGCAAAGTACACAGGGCATCTATATCCTTAAGAAAATGTTAATAGTGAGCGTATGGCATCGGTGGCCGGGAGTCCCCCTCGCGGGGCGGTTCGGCCGCCGCTCCACAAGTTCTTTAACGCCACTACGGCGACTTGCGAGTGAATGAGGATGAAATGATGATGAAAGACACACAACACCCAGTCATCTCGAGGCAGAGAAAATCCCTGACGCCGGCTGGAATCGAACCCGGGACCCCGTGCGCGGGAAGCGAGAACGCTACCGGAAGACCACCAGCCGCGGACAAGAAACTGGCAAAGAGGCTACAATCCCTTGAAGCCCAGAAATTTCCACACAAAGGCTAAGATCTTTGGCTAAGATGCTTTAGGGCATCAGAGCGCACTGCGGTGCTGCACGAATACAAGACGATTAAGGTGAGCTTCAGGAAACCAAAAGACTACACTGGGAGAAGCTTCTATGGAGGCAACTGCAATTTGACATATGGGGATGACCATCTGTTGATTGAAAATGTTGAGGAACCTACTGTCATGTCCACAAGTCGTAAAGCGGATTCGTAAAGAGTCAGCAGACTGTTAACACGCACAACTTAGAAGTGAATCAGATCATGAATACGAGAGTCAGATGCTGGTAGTACCTTTCGCTCAAGTATAAGTTGCTATCGCAGTTCCCAAGCTCAGAACTGAAAAGGCATCTGGTCCTCCGGGGAGCGTTTACCCTGAGGTCTTGCGGATGGTAGGTCCATTGTAAGTGCCAAACTCGACAGCATTACTAAAAGAGACATTCCGAATAGGCAGGACCCCAGCGATATGGAAAACAGCGAGAGCAGTAGTTATTAAAAAGAGAAAGACCCGGCATCACCGAAAAGCTATAGACCTATTTGCTTATTAAATGTCTTGGCCATATTTCAGCATCGTCGGCTGTGTGACAGGTTGCAGGCGCACGGGGAGCTCTTGGGTCTAATGCAGTGTCACTATGGAATCAGAAAAGGGAAGCGTATACCTGATGCGTTTGGCAGAGCTCTTCATGTTTTAGAAAATTCGAGAGCGAAGTATGCCATCCTGCTCACGATTGCCAATGCAGCCGCATTCTGTAATCCTTGGTGATCTGAGATGGTTGCACGCCTTCGGGATCTCGGTGTCCGCAAATGTCTGTATAAGAGCTTTGTAGATTGTTGTAGTGGACGTAACGTCCAGTGGCTTGCACGGCGGAGCGAGGTAATCAAAAAGGTTACCAAGGGCCGTCCTCAAGGCTGCATAAGTGATCCATTGTTTGGAGGAATCTTGACACTGAACCTCTACTACATCTGTTAGACAGGGCAGATTCTATTGAAGGTGTCGTTGCAAACGAAGTTGACATCCTTGTAGCGAGGATTGAGGAAAAGACGAGTAATGTGCTGAATGTAGCTGTGTATAAAGCAGCATACATACTTCTGAAGGGAAGATTTTATCTTGCCAGAAATCCCTCCCTGAGGCTCGACGAAATCCCCGTAAAACGCAGAACTGTTTGTAGATATTTAGGCATTCTTCTAGAAGAGAAAAGAAACTTTCTACAACATGTAAAATGTGTTACTCAGGAAACGGCTACAATTATGCATAAGACTGTCCGTTCAGCGGCTGCTGACTATGAAGCACCATTGCGTGGGGCGCAGTTACCTTCAACGGCATAGTGGGCTTCGCTGCCGGTGTCTAGGTGCATCGCCTTCGACTAGGCAGCTACAAAATAATACTTCAACGAACTCAGCGGAGCCTACTTCTGAGGCCAACTGGTGCCTCTCGCCCTAAATCTGTCGAGGGAATACTGGTGATTCTCTGGATACGTGACTGGCAGTCTGAGTGGGACACTGGAAGCGCTGAAAGTCGTGTTTACAGTAGGTTCCCAAGCATCAGGAACAGGTTCAACCTGCACAGTGTTGGCCCTGCTCGAGGTGTAGTGCATATATTAACAGGTCACGGTCTGCATCCGAAACATTTGTATCGAGTGGGATGTAGTGTAACACAGCAATCTGTGAATGTGAAGAGGAAGGTTCCGCCGATCATGTCGTTTTCTGTTGCCACCTTTTTCAGGTAGAGCCGGCCGAAGTGGCCGTGCGGTTAAAGGCGCTGCAGTCTGGAACCACAAGACCGCTACGGTCGCAGGTTCGAATCCTGCCTCGGGCATGGATGTTTGTGATGTCCTTAGGTTAGTTAAGTTTAACTAGTTCTAAGTTCTAGGGGACTAATGACCTCAGCAGTTGAGTCCCATAGTGCTCAGAACCATTTGAACCATTTTTCAGGTAGAGAGAGTCTGCAGAGAATTTGACAACGATTTCAAACAATTATAAGTGAGTAAAACTTGTGGACTACAGTTAATATGATTCCACGTAGAATATCTAAAAGGCAACTGTTTAACTTTCAGTGTATAAGATCAAGTGTACGGACTGAATAACCAAATAACGCCAAGAGATCACGAGAAGTGTTTCGTCGATTATAGACAATGATAGGCACATACACTCCTGGAAATGGAAAAAAGAACACATTGACACCGGTGTGTCAGACCCGCCATACTTGCTCCGGACACTGCGAGAGGGCTGTACAAGCAATGATCACACGCACGGCACAGCGGACACACCAGGAACCGCGGTGTTGGCCGTCGAATGGCGCTAGCTGCGCAGCATTTGTGCACCGCCGCCGTCAGTGTCAGCCAGTTTGCCGTGGCATACGGAGCTCCATCGCAGTCTTTAACACTGGTAGCATGCCGCGACAGCGTGGACGTGAACCGTATGTGCAGTTGACGGACTTTGAGCGAGGGCGTATAGTGGGCATGCGGGAGGCCGGGTGGACGTACCGCCGAATTGCTCAACACGTGGGGCGTGAGGTCTCCACAGTACATCGGTGTTGTCGCCAGTGGTCGGCGGAAGGTGCACGTGCCCGTCGACCTGGGACCGGACCGCAGCGACGCACGGATGCACGCCAAGACCGTAGGATCCTACGCAGTGCCGTAGGGGACCGCACCGCCACTTCCCAGCAAATTAGGGACACTGTTGCTCCTGGGGTATCGGCGAGGACCATTCGCAACCGTCTCGATGAAGCTGGGCTACGGTCCCGCACACCGCTCACGCCCCAACATCGTGCAGCCCGCCTCCAGTGGTGTCGCGACAGGCGTGAATGGAGGGACGAATGGAGACGTGTCGTCTTCAGCGATGAGAGTCGCTTCTGCCTTGGTGCCAATGATGGTCGTATGCGTGTTTGGCGCCGTGCAGGTGAGCGCCACAATCAGGACTGCATACGACCGAGGCACACAGGACCAACACCCGGCATCATGGTGTGGGGAGCGATCTCCTACACTGGCCGTACACCACTGGTGATCGTCGAGGGGACACTGAATAGTGCACGGTACATCCAAACCGTCATCGAACCCATCGTTCTACCATTCCTAGACCGGCAAGGGAACTTGCTGTTCCAACAGGACAATGCACGTCTGCATGTATCCCGTGCCACCCAACGTGCTCTAGAAGGTGTAAGTCAACTACCCTGGCCAGCAAGATCTCCGGATCTGTCCCCCATTGAGCATGTTTGGGACTGGATGAAGCGTCGTCTCACGCGGTCTGCACGTCCAGCATGAACGCTGGTCCAACTGAGGCGCCAGGTGGAAATGGCATGGCAAGCCGTTCCACAGGACTACATCCAGCATCTCTACGATCGTCTCCATGGGAGAATAGCAGCCTGCATTGCTGCGAAAGGTGGATATACACTGTACTAGTGCCGACATTGTGCATGCTCTGTTGCCTGTGTCTATGTGCCTGTGGTTCTGTCAGTGTGATCATGTGATGTATCTGACCCCAGGAATGTGTCAATAAAGTTTTCCCTTCCTGGGACAATGAATTCACGGTGTTCTTATTTCAGTTTCCAGGAGTGTATAAATTTGATTAAGAGAACCTTCAACATCGCTGCGCGTCAGCAATCGTTGGTTAATATATTTAAAAACTGGAAACCCGCATCGATTGCGAAAAAAGCACCTAGTGTTGATCTAGGTTTCGGCGTAGATAACTACACCTTCTTCAGAACAATAAAACCCACAAGTGCCTAAGAAGACCTCTGTCAATGATTAAAAGAACACCATAGCTATACATTTATAAACGAAAAAAAGGAAAACACAAACAGTACATAAGTACATAGTCAAAACCACTACTTAACTTAATGGTGTACGCTCCACCTCACACCGGCCTATGTTCGATGGGCCATGACCCGCCATAAACTGCAGTTTCCTTTTTCGTTTATAAATGTATAGCTATGGTGTTCTTTTAATAATTGACAAAGGTCTTATTGGGCACTTGTGGGTTTTATTGTTCTGAAGAACGTGTAGTTATCTACGCCGAAACCTAGGTGCTTTTTTCGCAATCGAGGTGGGTTTCTAGTTTTTTAATAATTAATTAAGAGAAACTTTGAAATACATACAAAAATAAATAAATAAGAAACATTTTTTTAAAAAAAGGAAAGAAAGAAAGAACGAAAGAAAGTATGCCATGGCCAACCAAACAGGTATGGGTAGGCTAGGGCATTGGCAAGGTACGCATATACCTGTGTGAGCAACGTCGAATAGTGTAGCAGCAATATGTTTAGAAGTAGGTATAATTGCAGTAAGTCGGCAAACCTCGAGTTGTTCCGAGGCTGCCAGTAACATGTAACATGAGCTGGAAGTTATTCATTTGGAACTTGTGTTAATTCCTATTATTTTATGTTTTTTTAATTGATACTGATTTTCAGTTTTCTCTTTTATTTTTATATTAACATTACCAGTGGTTGTTGTTAACATAATATTTTACTACACGCAAGCTATAAACCATTGCATGTCACCATGATTATTGAATATGTACGACCTTTTTAGAGTTTCCGGATATCTGGCCAAAAAATCGTGACAATAAATTAAAATTGAAAAAGAATTGAAAAATCGAGGGGCGGAACGCCGACCTAAGGGGAAGATTAAAAGCAAAGTGTCACGTGTAGGCGCGACCGCAACGCTGGGTACCGCAGTCTGCACGCCTCGTAATGCCGCGGTGGCGGCAGGAGGCTTGGATGTTAACAGTTCAGTGACTCTCCTAGTGATAAACGTCCTCCAAGATGAGGCAGGGGCCGTAACTGACCCGCAAAGCATATCCGTAAGTGAGGTTGCCGAATATGCAGGGTGCAGCCCCGCATGTATCGCACTTTGGTGAGCAACAAATGAATGTTTTAGCAATGTCGTTGAGCCGTGGCGCTCTTTACTGGCGCGCCAGTCTCTTGGATGTCCATTATCGATCCTTCGATGTTTCTTATCTTTGACTGTCTTGTTGTTTTCAGCATTCGCGGGGAGAGTGGCAGTTGACGTTTGCTCGGGCTACCTGCTGAGACGCCGCGAGGTACGAGGTGGGAAGCGACCACGTATATGTGGAGTTGGTTGTACGCGGGCTGCCGGTTCAGGATGGAGGATATGTGTTGGCTATCTGCCTGTCTGCTCTCCCGATTTTGCTCGCCGTGGCTTGCGACCGCCTAGCTTGGGTTGCTGCTGGGTGTATCCTACACGAGCAATACCGGACGTCCAGCAGAAGTTAAGCAGCCTTGTGTTTCTTTTAAAGAAAAGGACCAAATGTATAAGACTTTTTGTAACCAATTTTCGTGGCCTCTTAAGTGTGGCCTCGGCGTTTACACTGCCTTTGGGGAGAGCTAATTCCTTTAAATTTAAATAGTTGGGGTTCCCTGTCCTTTATAAGCTTTTGGGGGTTTTATTTGATTTTCTCTTTGGGGTTCCTTCCTTGTGCTTGGTTAAATGTTTACTTGCATAGCGGGAAGTGACTCCTGGTTAAAACTAGGAGAAGGTATTTGATGTTACTGCCACCTCCGGCATTCGTCGTTTCAATTAAGTGTTGTTATCCCTTCGAGCGACCTGGTGTCACTCGTCGTTAATTAATGATGGTTTATGTGTACTTAATTTTGAAATGGCCATTTGAATTAATATTTTGGAGCGCAGTGTAGCACTAAGGCAACTTCATTGTATACCACCTTGTGCCCCGGTCTAGTACCTTAATTTTCAGTGGCACGAGTTAACTCCTCTACCGGTTTTACTGATGCGCTCCCTTGAAAATCTTGTCTTGTATAAGTTTGCCCCATGCGTGTCTGGGAACACAGAGATGAGCTTTAGTGTGACTTCAGTGCTAGTCAGTTAATGGAATCTTCATTGTAGCTTGGCTTCCACTGAAGAGTTTGAGTGGAGCGTAGTATGTCTGATTTGTTATTCATTCAATTACTGTAAGTTTGTTTATTTAATGGGGAGCAAGACATTTAAGGACTGTTAGTATTAACTCCCCTAGTTGCTGGGTGTTGCTAATTCGTTCCAAGTGGCCTACTACTTATTCAATGGCAAGGCTGTTGATTAGTTGGTTACTGTGAGTACAAAATCACACTATTTATTTGTTGCCGAAATAGTTAAAGTTCCTGTGTCGTGATTCAATCACTAGCTACGTGTTTGAGCTGAATTGATATAAACCTTACATTGCCTCCTTAAAATTTGTTACCAGCAGTAAACCCTTACGAGAACTAAGTTTTGTCACTGCTTATGTTAACCTTTACTGGGAGCAATATTTCATGTAGTTAAATTTTGTCTTAAAATGTGTATTTCTCTGTTGTAATGAACGAGTGATAAAAGAAAAAAGCAAAGGGACCTGATCCTTCCGATTGTGTCCGGTTTGTAACACGTATCAGTCGTTTTGATGACGATATGTCGCACGATTATCTGGCGTCCACTCATTGATCCGCTGCTATCCCACCAAGGGTACCTCCACCAACCCGGTTCCACCACCCAGCATGGAGGCCTATCACCTTTGTAAAATCGCAGACTATGCCAATATGTGTTTAAAGGGGTTCCCTTTTAGGTGCGCAGAGCTACAAGGTTCAAAATTGTGATGCTGTATGTTCACATAGACTGCAACACAGTCAGCACTGTTTATCTGACCACGAATAAGTGTAATTTTGTGGACAGGAAGCTCAGAGGGTGTAGAGTACGGCCACAGTACAGTGCAGATTGACATACAGAGGCGCTGTCACAAGCATGGGATGGCAATCGGAGATCATGGAGTGACAATTCGTGAGATAATTGAAATTGCTGGCATCAAAACCGAAAGAATACCATATGCTCCTATTACTGAACACTTAAAAGTAATGTGCACGTCTGGTGTAGCCAACTTTCACTTTTGATCAAAAATGGATGCGGACTTTCATTTTAACTCTGAAATGATAGTCCGCATCCATTTTTGATCAGAAGTCAAAGTTGGCTTCACCAGACGCGCACATTATTTTTTAGTGTTCAGTTTCAGGCGCAGAGCATAAGGCATTCTTTCGGTTTTGATATCATCAATTTCAATTATCTCATGAATTGTCACTCTGAAATTGGTATTGTTTAGGTACAAAGCGGAGATAAATTTCAGCAGTTTCGTTAACCTTCTTACATAGTCAGGCCCCATGTCAGAGTAACAAACCAACGAATCAAGGGTGAAGGGACTGCACTGAACAATTACGTAGCCAAAGCAAGATAATAGCTCGACCGATTAGTTTTCATTACTGGATTGTATAATAGAGGAATTGACTGAAAAATTACCAAGATGTAATTGAGAATCGTACACCAGTTGGCATAATAACGAAAGACAATAAACTGGAATTCGAAACGGTTCCCTGTCTTCGTTAAACTTTTGATACAGAACAGAGAAATTTGTTCTCTGTCCTTACGTTGGCGGGAATGCGTTTTGTACAAACGAGAAAGTAATCGTAACCACAATAGTATTTAGAGATACTAAGAGTTCTTCCCCGAAACTGAAGTCCTATAGGTCACGAAATGGAAGCCACAGTGAAAGTCAAAAATGTTTAATTTTGAACAGTTTGTTACACGTTCCAGCTACTTCTCTACATATTTACTAACTTCCAGCATGCTGAAGTAGTAGTGGGTCACCAACTTTGGTTAAACAGCAGAACGAAAAACCAGTCCAAAGTAGCAAATCTTACGTCTTTATTCACTCGATGGCTACTTTCGTGCTGAGGCCTATTTTAAAACCATCGTATCATAGTCGAAAATGACATTTCCGAACATGTGAAAACCATGTCAAGTATGTGCAACGAAAAGTTACAGCGATGGACGTACAGGCCTCAGTATTTATTTTACATTTCATTATTACATCTGATATTTACAGAATAATATAAAATATTACATAAATATATGTTTCTGCAGGAATTTTGTGGCTAACAGTTTCGACATATTTCATATTGTTTGATTACATTATAACATGATCAGTTCTTTGTAGAATTTTCTTTTAGATTTTTAAGGAGAATAAGGTTTGCATCCTTTCACTTTTCATGAGATTTTTGACGTTTGTACATTTTGTTTTTAAATATTTGTTACAGTCATTGTTCATCACAAAGGAGAAAATATTCAGTCATTATAACAGCTTTCTATGTTTTCTTCAGATTGTGTGAAGAATCCTCGTTTGGTGAACTTCTGCTGAGCTGTCGAGGTGAACAGGAGGCACAAGTCGCCGGACAGGTTTAGGATCGATGCCAGGACTCTCGAAGGCGGACAGGAACATAGAGAGATGCACCAGGATGTAGAAGGAGGTCGACGGGTTACAGAACGGCCAGAGGTCCGACATGTCATTATTCATTCGTTCATTAAACACAATCGTTTGCACAAGAATACAGCTATGAGGGCTTGAAGTGACAGCTAAAAGGATGTTTAATTAGTACACATACTTTTATAAAATTCATATTTGTCTTATTGTTAGCGATGACAGTTTTTCGTTTCAGTATGCTTCTTTAATCTATCTGTCTGTGTTGTCGATTTCATTAGAGGTACTGTTGTACACGTCATACGGCTGTTAATTCATTAATTAGGATTATGGGACTAAACGGCGATTTCATGAGTCCCGCGATTCCAGAGTTACTCGCGGAAGAGAAAGGGTCAGCTAAAAGTGGACGGATACGCTCAGAGGAGTCAAACTTTAAAACGAGAAGGTTAAAAGACATGCAGTAGAAGGCATAAAAGGGTAGATCAAATCTAAAAACTGGAAAAACAGATGGGTAAAAGGGCGTCTTTCCACGGGGGGGAGTGTTCATGGATCCAAAACAGAGCAAACATGAAGAGAAGCTGTAAGCCCCGTGACACAGTACTCATTATAGCCTGTGCTATGGTAAGTGAGCGGGATTCACCTTATGAGAAAGGATTTTCGCCTGGTTATCGACCGCGTGTGCCTGAATGGTGGCAAATCAGACTTACATCCACTCTGTAACAACAATGATCCGTCAAGTAAGTTCGAAATGCAACTACACGTTAGGATGGATCAAAAGCAAGCCAGAAGATGCTACCAATTTGATAATAATACGGTCGCCAGCCTAATTAGGCATTAAATGTGCAAGTTGGTATATATTCACGCAAAACAACAAGTTGTAACACTGCATAATATAGTAGAATTTTAGAACCAGAAAATCTATTGAACTGATGGTTTCACGTTCTGTACTGACATGGAAAATCATGAATACATAACACTACACTATAATGTATACTACAAAACTTTATAATGTCTATTAATCTGATTAAAATCGGGCATAGGTTACCCTAGAAATTGCACTTTCGTGCCACACACAAAATGTCAGTTTCGATAAATATAAAACACTGATAAATTTTTACTTTTATATTGACTTTAACTTTTGCTGGTCAAACCAATTTAGAACACTTCAGAATTCAAATTAATGAGGGGGGACCATGAAACTGTTATGATCGCTGTATTTAAAAAAAAAATATTACTGAATTTATTATGCGTTCAAGATTTCCAGTATATAAGTTACTACTCTTTGCATCTTATTTACTGCTCATTTAAATGCCTTTAAATCTGTCTCGAAATAATAAACTTCATTACTATATCAATACTAAAGTTATCTTTCAATTTCGTTAGACCTTCGTTATTCATTTACTGGTTCATTAACAAAACATTTCTTTAAACACCATTCTAATATAGCTAGTTCTGCAAATAATTATTATTAACACAATTTTTAATTTTCATTTCGGAACACTCGGATTGCACAACATTTGGAAAGGACCCTGTCTAGGTTAGTTGTGAGGATAATTAAATGATGGAAAAGTTCTGGGAAAATTTAGGTTATTATTGCACCAAAGAAACACAGTGCACTCTCTGATCCATACGAATACAGTACTAAAAGTTTCAACCTGCTAGTATCGATGCGGCGGTTGGCGGGCGGCAAGATGGCGAGGCACAGAGCACACATGCAACCACAGCTATGGCTCTTGATGTATCGGCACTTTAATTTTTCTTAGCGTCGCAATACTTTTCCATTTAGTGCCTATGGAATATGGCCATGCTGTGTGGGCGTTGGAACAGCACACCCGAGGCTCAGTGAAGCTGTGTCTTCCAGGAGAGCCTCCTCGCTCCAGAAGGTGTTGCTCAAACCAATGCCAAACTCCAACCACTACTGAGCCCGTTGTGCCGTGCCGTCCCAGTGTGCATTTTCCCGCGCTCGCCTGCCATCGACCTTTTACCGCTCCCTGACAGACCGGGTATTCACCCGAGGTTTTGCATTCTATGTATCCTGACACATTGCCTACGTATGGACCAGACTCACAGTTACAATTTTAAATTTCTTACAACAGTTTCAACATTTGTTACATTTCAATTCTAGTACAATATTACTTGACATTTGACATAAACATTAATATTCACATTGAAACTTATTTACAGTTTTCTTAACATAATGGCATGAAACAAAAATAAATGAAATCAGAACATCAATTACACAAGTTTATCGTAAAAGCAGATGGAAATAATCATTGTTGTTACAAAGCCCCAACCAAAACCAATCTACCCCTGCACCAGGAGTAAAGCAAAACCATATATCTGAAACTAAAAACGACTTTCACGGAGGAAACTCAGGACCATTTCAACCGCCCATGAATCGCCTGCTGGTGTTAAAATTGAGGACTCTGAAAGACTATACTCAGTACGAAGCGTCAAAAGAAGGGGACATTCCACCAATATATGGCATATCTTCAGCCTGGCTTCACGAACACATTGGGAAGAGGGGGGGGGAGGGGGAGTGGTTCGTTACGCAAGAGAAAACAATGGATGTGCCTGGTATGACCAATGTATAGGCCGCGTAAGACAGTGGACTCCCTTCGAGAAGAGCGGAAGGAAGAGCGCCAAACCGCCATTGTCTCCTTGATTGTGCGGATTTTGTTATTGAGAGCAGTAGCGCACCAGATGTCATTCAGCTTTTGGCGAAAGAGAGATCTGACGGAGACGCACATATCAGCCGCTGGAATCATGAAAGGGAATGGGGGATAAGCATCTGCTCCTCTAGTCAGACGCTCAGCCAGTTCATTCCCTGGAATGCACACATGACTTGGAACCCAGAGAAAGGCAACTGAAAAGGCGCATGGCCAAGGGCAGAGAGAAGGTCTGGATAGTAGAGACCAAATGGTGACGAGAGTAGCATCGGTCGATAGCCTGCAGGCTGCTCATTGAGACGGCACATATTAAAACACTGCCTGAGTAACAAAATGGAGGGCCCCATTAATAGCTTAGCAGCTCTGCTGTGAACACACTACATCCTCTTGGAACCACCTGTGTAGAAGGCTGTAGCACCCTGTTTGTTGCTCCAGATACACTTTTCGTATTTCGTGATATGGCTTACAGCCAATCGTATTGAATTATGATGCCACTACACACTCTTGAGAAGTGTCTTTAGTAGGTCAGTCACGCATAGCATTTTCAGTGACTGGGAATACAATACGATCACGTGGCTGACATTCCACAGCGACAATCCAATCTAGCGCACACCATTGTCGTTGACCAGTGTTCGCACTACGGCAGCAAAGACAGTTTTCTGGGCACACTTGGTTCACTCGAGGGGATAACTTTGAAGTCCGGCAGTACATCTGTTTTTGTTGTTCACATGATTTGCCCACGTTCACATGATTCGACACATCATTTTGGGCAAGTATAAATTTACTATGTTTGATCACCACTAGTTTTGCCGTCCTTTGCAACCCACTAGTATTCATTGTTTATTTAGCATTCAATGAAAGTCTCTTCTAGCACTATCGCTTTACATAAAGTCCAGAACAGCTTCCTTTTATGAACAGTGTATAACTTTTCATTGCAACATAGTACCTTATACGACTTACCTTACGTAAACTCACAAATGTTCGCGACATATTTACATCATATATAACGAATCTTGCTAATTATCATTTCTCAAAATTCGGGTTGCGAGACTGTGTATGGCCCTGTTTCTTTGAAGTGTGTGACCACGGCTTAGTTATGTGTATTGATTGCATTAATAAGATGAAACCGATGTCTGAATTCATCGAACTGTGCCAAATGCTTTTCAGAAATTGATGACTCGCACTCTTTGGTTTCCCACTAAGGTATATGCATAGTCATCATTTATTTAAAACTACACTGCTGGAAATGGAAAAAAGAACACATTGACACCGGTGTGTCAGACCCACCATACTTGCTCCGGACACTGCGAGAGGGCTGTACAAGCAATGATCACACGCACGGCACAACGGACACACCAGGAACCGCGGTGTTGGCCGTCGAATGGCGCTAGCTGCGCAGCATTTGTGCACCGCCGCCGTCAGTGTCAGCCAGTTTGCCGTGGCATACGGAGCTCCATCGCAGTCTTTAACACTGGTAGCATGCCGCGACAGCGTGGACGTGAACCGTATGTGCAGTTGACGGACTTTGAGCGAGGGCGTATAGTGGGCATGCGGGAGGCCGGGTGGACGTACCGCCGAATTGCTCAACACGTGGGGCGTGAGGTCTCCACAGCACATCGATGTTGTCGCCAGTGGTCGGCGGAAGGTGCACGTGCCCGTCGACCTGGGACCGGACCGCAGCGACGCACGGATGCACGCCAAGACCGTAGGATCCTACGCAGTGCCGTAGGGGACCGCACCGCCACTTCCCAGCAAATTAGGGACACTGTTGCTCCTGGGGTATCGGCGAGGACCATTCGCAACCGTCTCCATGAAGCTGGGCTACGGTCCCGCACACCGTTAGGCCGTCTTCCGCTCACGCCCCAACATCGTGCAGCCCGCCTCCAGTGGTGTCGCGACAGGCGTGAATGGAGGGACGAATGGAGACGTGTCGTCTTCAGCGATGAGAGTCGCTTCTGCCTTGGTGCCAATGATGGTCGTATGCGTGTTTGGCGCCGTGCAGGTGAGCGCCACAATCAGGACTGCATACGACCGAGGCACACAGGGCCAACACCCGGCATCATGGTGTGGGGAGCGATCTCCTACACTGGCCGTACACCACTGGTGATCGTCGAGGGGACACTGAATAGTGCACGGTACATCCAAACCGTCATCGAACCCATCGTTCTACCATTCCTAGACCGGCAAGGGAACTTGCTGTTCCAACAGGACATTGCACGTCCGCATGTATCCCGTGCCACCCAACGTGCTCTAGAAGGTGTAAGTCAACTACCCTGGCCAGCAAGATCTCCGGATCTGTCCCCCATTGAGCATGTTTGGGACTGGATGAAGCGTCGTCTCACGCGGTCTGCACGTCCAGCACAAACGCTGGTCCAACTGAGGCGCCAGGTGGAAATGGCATGGCAAGCCGTTCCACAGGACTACATCCAGCATCTCTACGATCGTCTCCATGGGAGAATAGCACCCTGCATTGCTGCGAAAGGTGGATATACACTGTACTAGTGCCGACATTGTGCATGCTCTGTTGCCTGTGTCTATGTGCCTGTGGTTCTGTCAGTGTGATCATGTGATGTATCTGACCCCAGGAATGTGTCAATAAAGTTTCCCCTTCCTGGGACAATGGATTCACGGTGTTCTTATTTCAATTTCCAGGAGTGTATTACTACTGGAAATTGTTGAACCTAATCTCAGTAATTAGGCACATATCTTTTAGAACTACGTAACATTCACTGCTTCTATGTTCCAATTAGGGAATGCTTGTATTACTTCTCAAACTTTTGGGTTAATGAAATTGTGCTTACATTTCACAGCATAAAATTAAATAACAGAAAATACAAGAAAATAAATAAACAGTAATTCTAGTTAATATGTCCACAAAACATGAATACTGGGTACTCTTTGGACTTAAACTACTATGTACACAGTTGCTAATGAGTAAACTGGTGTGTGTCAAGACACAATTTAAACAGTCCACATATTGGATTTCCTGTCGTCGCATAGGGAGGTTACTGAGCTAAAGTTCCGTGGTAATCACCCTAACCAGTTTCTTTGCCATAAATGAATTAGTTCACTATGAACATACTTGTATGCATTCTGTATTCATCTAAAACATTTCTGGTTCCTGACACTACCAAAAGTTTATACAGTAGAACAAAACATTTTATCGCTAACAACTTTATTTAAGGAAACAACAAAACGTATCTTAATATTACTAAAGAAGTCATCAAATGACATGGGAATCTTATAGTAACTGTATAAGTCTTTTTAGGTCCAGGTGAAGACATAATCCTTATGTTTTATTGTACTCAAGATATGCGAGTAAGTAACTCCCTTCGTGAGGCACATTGATAACCCTGTAAGGTCCATAGTGCCTCAACTGGTTTTTCTTGTCTTTTAAATAAGACAAGGAAGGTTTAGGACGTGACTTTAATAAACTATGTCTCCAATCCGGTGTCTTTGTTCTCTACCTACGTAGGTTTCCGTCGTATTTGGTCATCTCAATTGCGCGCGCTGTGCTAATGTAGAAACGTTTCGTTTTCCGTTTTCTTCCCGTGATACTTTTTTCGGTATACGTGGAAGGGGCTTGAACCATTTATTGACTTTTGCGTTTTAAACATCAGTTCAGCCGATGTATTTGTAGTGGAGGTAAGGGAAACATTATTTACTATTTCCTCAAAAGCTGCTATGATTCTACCCATTTTGTTTGGTCATTTCGTATATAAGTCCTTATGGAAATATTAAATTCCTGGAATATGCATTGAAATGGCAATACTATCTGGATGATACCGGAAAATTAATGTGTGTTTAATGTTCTGTTCATTCATAAAAGACTTCGACTTGTGACTGATAAAACTGGCAGCATTGTCGGATAGTATTGCTTTAGGCTTCCTACACTGGGTGTGTAGTCATTTAGAATTCTCTTGATAATGGGAGCGCAAGTGGTGATATTTGTTTCAGACAGTATTATATGTTTCGTGAATATTTCCAGCAAGGCGGCTACATGCTTCACACCCCCATATTCTGGAGAAGATTCCAGTGGCATCAATAGCTACGGTTTCCAGAGGATTTGAGAGTAGAATAGCAAGTAACTGTGCATGACAACATACGTTTATGGGGTTAGTCTTTGAAACATGTTGTACATATTCTCAACACTTGGTGGACGTCTCTCTTAATACTGGGTAGTAATAACATCGTTTTAATTTCTGTGTATACCTGTTTATCTCATAGTGATACTAAGTGTAATGCTTGTTGGCTAGCTATAGGGATACGCACACACCACTCATCTGACTGTGTGCTGTGACAGTAAAACAAATGTTGTTATAAAGAGTAGTACGGTATCATAGAGAGATCGCGTTGCCACACCATAACAGGCAACGCAAATCGATATCCAGACATTAGCGAGGGTTCGGTCCAATCTCCAACAACGTATGGGAGGTGATCTTGAAGACCATACCTCCGCTATCAGCACTAATGTACCCTCATGCTGAGGTGAACATAGTGTCGTGCTAGTTAGAGCTTTGCCTAATTCGAGAGCTCAGGTACAGCAGTCAACATCATCGTTTAGGACCAACATGATAGTTAAATTTCCTGATGGAATTGTTCGTTTAAATGTGGATCATTGTATTGCAAGAGTACAGTTTGTTAATTAATGCATCGAGTGATTCTTGTGACTAAAAAGTGTGTCAAAATTAAGTAAATCTTTTATTCTTTAGTGTAATAAAGGGAACTAAAATTTCATGCGTTCCAATTTGATGTGCCACCTTCCCAAGCAATCAAAGAACGCACAGTTGTGGCCAGGCCACAACAGGTTTAGTTTTGATTTGTTTTACTTGCAGATTCGTGTTCTAATGATTTTCTACTCAGTTCTCACTTAGGATGTAGTTCCTGTGTATATTCCGACACATGTTGAGGTAAGATTTCCTGTAATGGGCTCTTTTTTAACCAAATTGTAAATTCTGTTGACCGTTCAGTTAGTTCTGAAAACTCATGTAGTCTCTGTGGGAGACCAGGTAATGCATCTACTACTACATTGTCCATCTTGCTTATGGGTACTGTCTCAAGGTCATACTCCTGTAATAATAGTGACCAGCGCACTAGGTGTTCATGCCAAATACTACAACTCATGATATAACTTAAAAGCTTGATCGTTACAGACAAACATTACATATTTATCATGAACGAAATATTTTATCTTTTTCCGGAACTACACAACCGCTATTGCTTCTAGCTCTGTTGTTGAATACGACCTTTTGCATTCTGACAACATTCTACTCGCAAATTCTATCACTTGAATAACAATTCTAGTATCTTTACTTTGTATGTGAAAAGGTAAAATCCCAAACCAGAGAATGATGTATCTGTATTCAAGCAGATATGAGGTTTCTGCCTTTATCAAGGCATGTTTGCTCTTATCAAAAGCTGTCTGGCATAGTCCACCAGCAAGGTGCATTCTTTCTTACAAGGGGAGGCCGCCAATTGTGAAATTCAGATTCCATTCATACTGCGCATAATAAAAGCTCATGGCCACAGGTGTAATGTGGCAAAGCACCAAGTAACACTTCTCAGCCGTTGTCGAGAAAATCGACAGTTAAAAGAAACCGTTGCGGTGAAATACTCTCTACGATTAACAATTTTCAACAGCGTAGTGGCGCAGCGGTAAGCGCTCGGGTTCGAAATGAGAAGGTCGCCGGATCGAATCTCGCACCAAGCAATTTTTTTTTATTATTAGTTTTTTGTAATTCAAATATATATATATACTATTAATGAATTGCTTATGCATGTTGGTGAAGGCGGATCGCTCTCCAATTGTACCGCCTCCATTTTTCCGTTTGTTTAACAGGGTGTACCAAAGTTTTCACGTCCGCACTGATTTTCGACGATGTTATAAGTTGCGCTTCTTTCGAAGTTAGCAGGCAACTACGCTGTTATGCGGCGGCTCGTTCCGGTCCATTCAAAATCTGTCCTTCAAGTGTAACGAGCGAGTAACGGAGTTTATATTTCATACCTGCCACAACAAATTTGTGTTCGTGGGGTCTCTATTCTAATTGGAACGTTTGCCTTACGCTATACGTATTCGTTTCGGAATATCGTTTCTACGTCTTCCGTTAACTATACGTGGTAAACATTATGAAGACAATTAATAACATCTGTGAAATACAACTTTGTTTGCGGAAAACATAATGATGTTCGAAGTCGTCAGTTTTTCCACGACAAACGACTTTCAACAACTTATAACATGCATAATTGTTGCAACTGATTGCCGGGAATTATATATATATATATATATATATATATATATATATATATATATAATTCTCAGCAATATATATATATATATATATATATATAATTCTCAGCAATCAGTTGCAACAATTATGCATATATATATATATATATATATATATATATATATATATATATATGTGTGTGTGTGTGTGTGTGTATACATTTGAATTACAAAAAACAAATACTAAAAAAAAAAAGAAAAGGTTGTATGGTGCGAGATTCGATCCGGCGACCTTTGCATTACGAACCCGAGCGCTTACCGCTGCGCCACGACACTGTAGGAATTCGTTACTCGTAGAGAGTATTTCACCGCAACGGTTTCTTTTAACTGTCGATTTTCTCGACAACGCCTGAAAAGTGCATCTTGGTGCTTTGCCACATTACACCTCTGGCCATGAGCTTTTATTATGCGCAGTATGAATCAAACCTGAATTTCACAATTGGCGGCCTCCCCTTGTTACTGAACTGAGTAGTGGCTCACTATTAGGCAGCTGGTCAGCTACGACATGGCTGCTCTAAGAAGATAGTTGCTGTACGGTATTCTGTGATTCCGACTGATATTCTTTCAATTCTTGTATTTGTGATTTTAACTGCGTTACTGATTCCGGTTAACCTTTGCACGTGATTTTTAAATTAGCTAATACTGTCGTTAGAGCTTATAGGTTTGTATTTAATTTATGGAGTTCAGCAGGTAGTTGGTCAGCCACTCATTCGCTGTTTGATGCTGGTATTAATTAGCACCGCCTGTCCATTTGCAAATTGTTTGAAATTTTCGTCCATCCTCACGGTTTGTTCCTTTGCGAGGGGACCGAATTTTCACGTACCTTAGCTGTCGCAAGGTGGGTGAAATTATCGTTAATATTCTGTTGGTTACTGGTAATAATTCGTGCCGAATGTTCATCTGTAAGTTGAAAAAAAATGTTTTAACATTGAGGCTAATCTTTTATACAATTCACCAAACAGATCTGTTAATGGACACGGTAATTCAACTTTTCTTCGAATTCCGCTGGTCATTCAACGGTACTTTCGGCAGAACTCGTGCTTGCAACTTTGCTGCTATTCGGCATGTTATTCCCGATTGCATCTTATCTTTCCCACTTTTCCCATTTCCAAGAATTATGATAACATAACTGAATATAAAATCATCACTTATCCACCGTACAAAATCTATCACAAGAGGAATAATATTTTATTCAGTTTATCTTAAAGAAGAAGAAGGAACAATCGAACGACTACTGGGTATGATAATTTTTGCCTGAATAAACTTCGCCATCTTTTGGCAGGCAAACGGTTAACAGATGAACCCTGTTAATTAAAATTTCACATGATTTTTCACAAATCCTAAGAAAGAGAACGAAAGGTCACGTTCATCTACATCTGAATCCCTAATTTCGGAGCACAAGGTTTTTGTCTTGAAGGACGGCTTCCTAACCATACATACTGCAGTGTACAATCGTGCGTAATTTCTTGGTATTTTGTATCCTGATATTTTCTTTCTTTCTCCGGGGTAATTAGATTTTATACCTCTCGTGCTTTGTCTCATTTGTGAGTGAATACATGAAAAATACGGCACACAAAATTATAGAACATTAAATTTTATAATCTACATATAATACATATTCGCATACAGCTTTGTGTTTTGCTGAGAGCAGTGTCAATGTTGACACTTACAACGTTACCGTCAGTGATTACAAGAAATTAACGTTATTTTCGGAATCTAATAATCAAGAGCATGAAAACTGTTGCGTAAAATTATTTGATGGAACTCTGTCTCTTGCGGTAATGTTATACGGAAACTCAGGCCAAATTATCTTTGGTTTAATCCCAGTTACATTCTTAAAAGTTAATAATAATAATAATAATGCTGTTAACTTTCATTTACGTCACAACTGCAAACAGCTACGGCCCACAATTACCATGGAAACATTTCGTTTTTTATTTCACTGAACGTGAAAAGAAATGAAGTTTCCTTTCGGAATAGCTGTACTCAGAAAAGTTATTGGACTTCGAGAAAATTAAATGTCTGCAAGTTCTAATGAACGTAATTACAAATAGTAATTACGCACTAAATGGCTTTTGAAATAATGGGGAATCGGACGAGAACCTTCCGTATTTAATTATCTTACTGCCTCCGAGAGAAATTATCTTTTTTTTAAATTTAAAGTGAAATATGTTCTTCAAATCACGAATTTTTAATGCAACAAAATATTTTTATACTTTTAATGAATATTCAGTCTACACACATATTTCAGACTCACATTAATTTTAGTTATACACCGCAGCGACAGCGAACGAGAAAGTCCTAGTTCATAAGAGGACGTAATCGTCTACGAGATTTAAGAACAAGAGAGATTTTTTAAGTTGGTTCATTTCGAAAAGTAAAGATACAATGGCTCGCAGTCCTTAAATAGAACATTTATTTAGGAAACGTCAGTTACATATTATTAACTGGATTATTTGTTATTTTTCGACATAATCACCCCCGTTACCAAAACATTTGTTAAGTCGGTGCACAAGCTTTTGTATCGCACAGTCATAGAAGGTTGCCGCCTGTTGTCGGAACCACATTTCAAATTCATCTTTGATCTCTTCATCGTCGTGGAATCATTTTCCACTAAGATGTGACTTCAGGTAACGGAAGACATGGAAGTCGGTGGGCGCAAGGTCCGGGCTGTATGGCGGATGGTCCAATATGCCCCATTTGAATTGTTCGGGTAGTGCTTTGGTTACGAGCGCTGTGTGAGGCCGAGCGTTGTCATGAAGCAAGCGGACTCCACTTGTCAGCATTCCCCTGCGTTTGTTTTGAATTGCCCTTCGAAGACGTTTCAAAGTCTGGCAATATGCAGCAGCATTAATTGTCGTTCCAGGAGGCATAAATTCCAACAGAACAATGCCTTGTCTGTCCCAAAAAACAGAAGCCACAATTTTCTTCGCTGAAATGGACGTTTTGCATTTCTTGGCTTTTGGTGAATTCGCATGGCGCCATTTTATTGATTGTTGCTTGGATTCATGTGTATGGTGTTAACCCACACAATGTGATCAAGGAACTCACCACCTGCTTCAGCATAGCGTGTGAGGAAGTCGAGTGCAAAGCCCATCCCTTTCGTTTTGTGTTCTTCTGTTAACAGTTTTGGAATCCATCTCTCACACAATTTCCTGTACCCTAACGTGACAGTCACAACGTCGTAAAGAGTTGTCATTGACACGTCCGGTATTATCTGATGCAATTCTTTCAATGTGAGACGTCTATTCACACGAATTTCTTCCTCCATTTTCCGAAGAAGGGCATCAAAGATCACAGATGGCCGACCTGTTCTTTGTTTGTGATGAACATCGGTCCTACCTTCAGAGAAATGACGACACCATTTCGTTACATTTTGTCGATTCATAATGTTCCCATAAACAGAAACAATTTCTTTGTGAATATCCGCTGGTCGCTGACCTTTTGCCTGAAGAAAACATATGATGGAGCGCACTTCTCATTTGGCGGGATTCTGAATCGGCTCAGCCATTTTAAACACGACCTACTCCAACCATAAGCAACGTTCAACTGCCGAACGACCGCGAGGAGAAAGCTAACGGTTCCAGGTTAACACCAGTGTTGCCAACTTGCTCGCCAAAACTCTTCTGTTCCTCTGGCGTACGGTGTTTCTTTACTTTCCGAAATACCCTCATATTTATAAGGGTTTCATATACATTAGCATCTTTGTTTTACAAACACGGCCTACTCCAACCATAAGCAACGTTCCACTGCCGAACGACCGCGAGGAGAAAGCTAGCGGTTCAAGGTTAACACCAGTGTTGCCAACTTGCCTCGCCAAAAGTCTTCTGTTCCTCTGGCGTATGGTGTTTCTTTACTTTCCGAAATACCCTCATATTTATAAGGGTTTCATATACATTAGCATTTTTGTTTTACAACAGATGCTGATAACAAGGTTCACATATCACTGTCTTTCACAGAAGACAAATTTTCACAAAATTTAATATTATTTTTATTACGTATACTTGTGCTGTCGGTCATTTGGGCAAAAGGGGGAAACTTTAAATACAACGTTGACGCCACAACATTCCAGAGCATCATAACACATGCTGATCCAGTATGACAATGACGAATGCAATCTGGCAATGTTCATTCTCCTCGAAACTTCCACAAATGGGTAACTCCATCTTGATCCTGTACAGATAACCGACACTACAGAGTAGATCAAACAGAATCATCTGATTTACAAAAATTATGTTCTCTGAGATACGTGGGTGAACAACATACTGTTGGAAAGAGCAAACTCTCGAGTTTTACATGGTTCCAGCTAGGTATCAGCAGTGTGCGCCCACTTCAGTTCTAGTAAAAATGGTGTCGGGACAACAGAAAGCATTTAGTGTTCTACAATTTGCACAGCGCGGGTCAGTAATAACTGTACAGCGTGACTTCCGTACTAGGTTTGGTGTGGATCCTCCTACAACACAGATCATTAGACGATGACATGAACAATTCAGAGAAACAGTTTGTTTGTGTAAACGCAAATCGCCGGGCTGTCCCCGAGTGTCTGACGCAGACGTCGAACGCATCCGCCATAGTCTCACAAGGAGTCCACAAAAATCCGTAAGCTGTGCAGCTCGACAGCACAACATGCCCCGCTGTCCAACTGGTGTGCGTTGCGTCTACGTTTACACATGAAACCATACAACATTTAACTACTACAAGCTCTTCGTGAAGATGACAAACAACAACTTGTAGAGGTCTATAATTTCGTTCTTGGCAAGATGGAGAACGACAGTTTCCTTCCACGCTTACTACACATATCAAAAAAAAATTTTGCATCACCTCGGTTCCCAGAACTCCTGAAAATAGACCTTGATTGTGGATATATCACAGACACAGTCCCTTTCACTGTTCAGAGATGTCACTAAACCCGCCCAAAGATGTTGAAACGTCCCCTTAGAACAATTTATACACGACTGTGCTTAACCTGACACACAATATTATTTAGCGCAACGCAATCTGACTATCAAAGATCCCTGCAAAAGAATGGCCCTGAGTAACATTAAACTATACCTTTCAGAAATCACTTACCTCACAAAAATCTTCGTTACTCGAACTACTGCAATACAGCGAGCGCCACTACTGCCAGCTAAATAAAAGATTCAAACTACGGAAGGCACTAACTACTGATAGGGATAGTTATCAAATGAAAGATTTTAATAGAGAACAAACAATGTATTTACCTTAATATTCATAATTGACATCCAGTATTACAAATTATCAAAACTCCGCCATCTTTCTCCCCACATCCACCACTGCTGGCGGCTCACCTCCAACTGCGCAACGCTACGCGCTGTTCACATCCAGCTATAGCAGTTCATGACAACAATGGCAGACAACAATGCAAACTAGCCACAGGCTGCACACAGCACAGCCAGTGATTTTCATACAGAGAGCGCTACGTGGCGGTGGCGTTACCAATATAAGAACCTAAACAGCCTACTTACATAAAGAAAACATAAACAGCCTACTTACATAGCCCCCATGCTCCCCACAAAAAATTTTTACAAATGGTGTTGGGCACTGGCCAATACAGATTTGAAAAAAATTTTTTACAATTACAATAACAAAGATATAAAATGCACACACTTATTGATACAATGTTGGTCAAAAGCTAAAATTTTCTCACAGTCCATAAAGATAGTCCTGATCATTCATCATAATAGTAATTACAGTTTCTCATTAGTAAAAAAAATTGCACAGAGAAGTAGTGGATTTCCATGCAGTCTTGAAGAAGTAGTGTTGTCCTTCCAACGGAAAGACAGTGCTGACTCTTGACATGCTGACAAGTAATGGGCCACAACAGAGCAAACCCATAGCAGAGTCATTCGACGTTTTGAAGAAGATTGGTAGGTAGGTCATCACAGAGTAGACCCACTGCAGTCCTGATAGAGATTACGGTATTGGTGGGCCACCAGAGGCGCAGACCCACTGCAGTCCTTGTAGAAATAATGGTATTGGTGAGGCAGCAAAGGTGTAGACCCACTGTAGTCCTTGTAGAGATGGCCAGCAGCCATCTGCTGCGACTGTGCAGGTGTACAATCACCATCGAAGAATCTTGTAGACAATATAGCAAGTCCATAACCACCAATTGTGCACTCACAAAGTTTTTGGAATTGTCCTTAGAACCAGCAATGCTGTTATCCAGTCCCTTGCTGAATTATCAACACATGTGCAAACACTAACAGTCCCTGCTTCTCACATATTGTCCATATACTATGACCAACAGAAATGTGTGCAGTGAAATGAATGCTTACAAGTTACTTAATTTGATTAACTGGTGTCAATTCCAATATTATAACATGAGAATACAATTACAAAGGTACAAAGTACATCATTACAGAACATAACAATACAGATAACATTTGTAGTACAGGCTTTACAACAGAATAGAAATAAACATATACATCAATGTTACAGGAATTATGAGATGAGTACATACATAAAAGATCAGAATAAATATTGAAACATTAACTTCACACATGAGCATTAAAACAAAACAGAATAAATAATGTCTAAGCATCTTTACAAAAAAATAACATATTATTAATGCCAATTATATTTGAGGAGAACAGTATTCCTCATCACAGTGAATGTAGCTTAATATTAGAAGAAGAAAAAATTCTATGAAACTACACAGAGACAGGAAGAAAACAAATACACAAGGGTACACTAACACATAGTGGGATAACACAAAAGGAAAGGACAGGGTTCGTTTTACTGCAGTATTTTGCATGGAGATCTCCCTTCGTTCATCATTATTCCGAAAAAGTCCTATCTAAGCCTGCTTTCTGTATTCTGTTCACATCCTCTGTCAAAAATAGTTTTTCTCCACTGTACAGTATCCTTCTTTTTCGCCCAAACCATTTTCATATAGCTTCTCAATACATTTCTTCCAAGTCATCATAGTTAGTTTCTTATATAGTCTACCCCTCTTAAGCTAACTTAAATCTACTGAGCTCAGATATATATATACCAAGGGACGAGGCAATGCAGCATCACATAACAAATTATCACAAACAGCAATGACAAAAAACGCAAATTGGCAAAGCTAGCAGCATAAATTAGCAAAAGTCAAATTCAATAACACTATGCCTGGCAAACAGCAGCAACTTATACCTAAACATGACATAGCTCAAGCAGAAAAAATATTACAGTAAAAACAACAATGCAGATAAGGGAAATGTATATTCACATCTTAATGTCTATGTAATCAAAGTGGTCATCTTAATGTCTATGTAATTAAAGTGGTCATCTTAATGTCTATGTAATTAAAGTGGTGCACCACAACAACTTATTGTAAAAAGAAATATTACCATGTACTTGAAAAGAAAATTATGTGTTACTGTTACTAGTTCCTTCTTATTGTTCTTTCCTTTCCAAGTGCTCCTTTTTTAAAGAATGTGGATCATAAAATAATTATTTAATAGATCTGTTGACAGAAAGTGTTCACATTAGCAAATGCATTTATTTTATAAAAGCAATGCTGCAACACAGCTGGAAACCAGATATCAAATGAAATAAGCAATTACGCAAACCAAAGCATAAAAATATCATTCAATAGTCATGTGGCATTTCGTAAGTCAGTAGCTCTCAACTCTCATAGAAAGACACTTGTCATAATCAGGTGTGCAGATGTACGAATATTTCCCATCAATTCATAAGCATTTCAGTAATTAGCACAAAGTGCGAGTAATCATATGTTTTCAAGTAACGAGCGTGTCGCATTAGCGATGCCCTCTACAAAGAAATGTCAATAGCAAGGTTAATGAAAGTAATGAGGGTGTCGCATTTGCAATATTTTCTCTAAAGGAATGTCAATGGCGAGGATAAAGGCCTGCCCTTTTTTTTTTTTCTACCTGTGCTTCCGGAAAGGCACACCCTAATGGCTTGTTCTCCAGGTATCTGACACAGCTGTGTGCCGACGACGCACGTGCAGGTGGTCACTTAACTTTCTTACGAAAATATTTACCGCTACAGTGACAGTCTCATATAAAAATATTTCAAAGGTCAAGAATTTGCGTTACAAATCTGTAGAAACAAAATCTTATGAATATAACAGTGTCCAAAAAAATTTTCGCCGGCATTGTGATACATTCACGCATTTACACACACATTTCATAACTCTTAAAGTACGATTCTCGGTTTCCAGCATCCTTTTTCACAAGTCAAGAGTCCTTAACTTCTTTCATTATTCATATACATATAAACAGGTAATCACATTCCTCATATATGGTAGCATCATCTTATTGACATAAACATACCTCAACAGCATAATACACATCTTCGTCGTAAAAATAACACCATAACACCTCAGTCAAATGTCAAAAACGTCGTAGCTTCCTCCAATAATTTGAAAATCTAAAAAAAATTCTCTGCTCATGTCAAAAGTGTCATCTACCTCAAACGTTCTTTAAAAATCATGATCCCATACCAAATACATCATTCAAAGCTCTCATAGTATCACAATGGTTCCAAAAAAATATGAACAGTGCACAAAGTACAGACAAAATACAATTTCTTAAGTGTGAAGTAATCCAACTCTGTAATTGCGTAAACATGTGTCACTGACGTAGTAAAAAGATGTTTGTTTCTCTTTTAAATGATCAGATAGCTGTGTAATTTATGTGTTAGAGAAATATGGTACCGATGTGTAAAGTTGTATAAGCAAATACCATATTAGCTAGGGCTCCTTGTGCTTGCCAAACACATGGTACACAAAGTAGGCGTGTACCCCCCTGAGGTTTATTGTAATTATACCCTCAGGTATTACAGCTTACAGCAATGGAATGAAATGTATCACGGAAAACTTTTTTTGTAATTCAAAAATCTTAAAAAATAAATGTTTTAAGTACAAAATTAATCACTCAAATACGTGTCCTGTAGCGCTAAATACGCGTCTTGCTGTAAGATAATCTCTGTGGAAATGTCGTAGTTATCGTCCTCCGAAAGCTAAGTTCTGCAGAAGACAATGTACTTAGCTCATGATAAACAAAAGTGAAATGCTTTGCGTATAGATATCTTAGTTATTACGCATATTGTCGTGGTGAAGAACGTACTGTGCTGTAACGTATTGCTGTGCTACGAAAGAGGCGGTCTCATTGTAGCTATACCACAAAGGTTACTACTAAAACATGTTTTGCTTTCCAGAAGAATTCAGAAAAACTGTGCAGATATAAAACAGATACATCGCATAAGCAACATTGTAAATTGTCACTCATTAGTAACGTCGTGATATAATCGTGTAGCTGTCACATAAACTAACCACTGTGTCATCTGGTATCTCTCAGAAAGTACTTTAATTCAGAATGTATTTTCAAGTACACCAAAATGTTGCACTAAAATCTCATTAGCAGTACTGGTAAATGTTCTAAGAATGTGAGCCTTATAGTCATTACGTAATCGTGCAACTAACAAGCAAGAATGTACACACACAATAACACTGTGTCGTCTGTTCGCAATAACAATGCATTCGTAATTTCTGTTTAAATAAGTTCTCTTGGTTCTTGACTGGATATTTAACTTCAAACATTGTTGCATGTCAACAGTTTCTCAGTGTGACAAATTGTACAAGTAGCGTGAAGTGAAAATTGCAAAGACTAAGTTAAAAAGCAGATTATCTGTCAATAAATGGTTTTACATGAGAAATGTGGTGTAAACCTTTACTCTTCCTAGTACGCAGAGTTTCAACTTCAACGCAATTATCATGTGGTATACGTCGGATTCTGTAAGGTCCATTGTAAACTTGAAAGAATTTGTGACCCAAATGTTTCTTCTTATGTGACAATGAATGAGCTTTAATGAGAACTTTCTGACCAATATATAATTTCTTTGCATTTGCTTTACCGTGTAGTTTTCTCCTTTTGTCTGCTGCAGATTTTATACTTTTAAGAGCCAAATCAATTATGTCTTTGTGTCGAAGTTTACGTGTATTCGGGAAAGGTACAAGCTCTCTGATTCTGTTCGGAGGTTCTACATTCTTCAGTACAAGAGTAGGTGGTAAAGCAGTGGAATCATGAGGCATTTCATTCAGCACATTTTGAAATAAGTGTAAATATCTGTCCCAATGCTGATGTTTTCTGTGACAATAAAGTCTGCAAAGCTTATTGATTTCTTTCATAATCCGTTCGGAGGGGTTACAATGTGGTGAATACAATGAAATAAAAACAGGTTTGATTTTATGATTCCAAAGCATGCGTGACCAAACAGCAGATCTGAATTGCGGTCCGTTATCTGAAATGACTTTACTAACGTGTCCAACTTCACGTAAGAAATTTTTAACAAAGGCGTTGTATACAGACCGTCCAGTGGCTTTACGTAACGGAGTGAAAGATACAAATTTTGAAGTAAGTTCAACAGCGACTAGAACGTACGCAAATCCATTAGATGTTCTGACAAGTGGTCCCAAGACATCAACAGCAGCAAATTCTTTTAATTTAGAAGGAATGATAGGAAACAGCGGAGCACGATGTGAGACAGTAGATGGTTTCGCCTTTTGACAAAGTTTACAAATAGACAAGACTCTTCGAATTCTCTTTTCCATATTGTTAAAATAACAAGTCGTTCGAAGAATATGATAACATTTTCGTGGACCAAAATGTGCGTAGCTGAAATGAATGTACCAAATGAGCTTATTAACAAATGCAAAGTACCCATAGCTTGTCATCAACAGTGCAGCGTTTGAAGAGTATGTTGTTTCTAACCAGGTAATAATGCCGAATCTGCGTGTGTGTCTTTTCATGCCATTTACTATTGATGTCTTTCCAAATCGGATCTTTATCTTGTTCATGAGCAATGTCCTTTAAAGATGTGGTGATGAAGTTTTCAAAGGCGACTTTCTGAATGTAAAGAATACTGAAATTTTTCTCGAGGTTGCCTTCTGTGTTACTTTTCTCAAGCCCAGCCGGTGCGCGTGACAGCGCGTCCGCAACAATGTTCTCCTTGCCGGGAATGTAGACTATTGTGAAGCGGAATTCTTGCAGAAACAATGCCCAACGTTTTAACCTATCATGATTTAATTTTGAAGACATAAGAAATCGTAATGCACGATGATCACTGTATACTTTTACGTGCTTACCAGAAAGAAAGAAACGGAATTTGTTAAATGCCCAAACGATAGCTAAAGCTTCTAATTCAGTAACGGAATAATTTTTTTCAGATTTTGTTAGCACTCGACTAGCAAAAGCAATGGTTTTCTGAACAGTAGTGTCATTTTCTATGGCTTCTTGAAATAAGTGGGCACCAAGACCGACTTTAGAAGAATCCGTGCTAAGGCAGAAATCTTGTGACAGATCTGGATGAGCTAGTATTGGCGCGTGAAGTAACGCTTCTTTCAAAGAATTGAATTCCAACTGTGCTTATTCGTCCCAGTTCCAAATAGTATTTTTTCCAGTGAGAGAACAAAGTTTTGGTGTAACAAGAATTTGCATATTCAGAAAACGACGGTAAAAATTTACGAGACCTAGAAAACTGCGGACTTGTCTTTTTGTGGATGGAACTGGAATGGCTCTGATTGCTTCTAACTTTTCAGGATCCAGCTGAATGCCTTCAGAAGAAATAATATGTCCCAAAAACTTCACCTTTGACCTACCGAATTCAGACTTTTCCAAGTTAACTGTAATTCCAGAATCTGCAAAAATACGTAACAAACTGTTGAGGATGCGGTTATGTTGTTCCCATGAAGCTTCTGCTATTAGAATATCGTCCACATATAAGGTGATGTGACGTTTTAAGAACTCAGGTAATATGGAATTTAACCCGCGAATGAATGCTGCCGAAGAAATGTTCAAACCAAAAGGAAGTTTCCGAAACTGATAACAAACGCCGAAACAAAGGAAAGCTGTGTATTTTCTGCATTCTGGATGAAGTTCGATCTGATAAAAGCTGGATCTGAGATAAATGGAAGACAACACTTTTACACCATTAAAATTTTGAAGAAGTTCTTCCATCGTCTGCGGCCTGTCTGTTTCAGGAATGATGATAGTATTGATTTGTCTCGAATCTAAAACAAGTCTGATCGATCCATTTTTCTTCTCAACAACATGTAACGGATTGTTGTATGAGCTTACTGCAGGCTCAATAATGCCCTCGTCAAGCATAGATTGTATTTCTGTTCTAACACGGTCCCTATAATGTGCTGGAATTACGTATGGTCTAACACAAAATTTAATATGCTCACGAACACGAAATTGGTATTGAAATCCCTTGATTGTTCCTGTTTTGTGAGTAAAAACTGTGGAATGTGCTTATAAAATCTCAAAAAGGTCCTGCCTATCAGTGTCATTACAATTCTCAATTGTTTGAATTTTATTCTGAATTAACTCATTAATTTCAAATATGCCGTCGATGTCATACCTGTCAGTACTTGCAGAGTGATTGTTAGTGTCTAGTTCCGTAGAAAATTCCGAACTGTTATCTAACAGAAGGTAAAGCCGATTAATTTCCTCATCATGGTTTGAGAGCCAGTCTTCAAATTTCAAAGCTATTGACTTACCTTCTTTCTCTAAACTTATTTCAGCATCGTGAAAGCTTAAGATTGCTTTGTATTCATTCAAAAAGTCTACTCCCAGTATAATTTCCGTCGACAATAATGGAACAATAAGAAAGTTCATAGAGAAGCTGTGGCCTTGACAAAAGAATTCTAAGTTGGTTTGTTGGCGTACATCTACACTTTTTCCAAAGATTGCACCTTGTAATTTAATCTTACGTATCGGAAGTGTGGGGCAATCGTTCGATTTGTTGCATTTGCTAAAAGCTGTTTCACTAATTACTGAAATGGGACTGCCAGAGTCAAGTACTGCCGTAAATTTTACGTCATTTACAGTAATGTGAATCACAGGATATGCAATGCTGTTATGTTTTACGTTGTGTTCCTGGAGTAAGATGTCCCTAATGTCCTCTATTTTTACGTAATTACTAGCTACGGCAGCTGCATTGTCAGTTTCATAAGTACGTTTAGTGGCTGCCAGCGGTGTGAGTCATTGCCTATTGTCTCTTTGTTGGCGCGCGTCGTTATTGGTATTTGGAGACCTAACTTCTACAAATTCACGTTGCCCAGAGGGCCCAGCCATGTTTAAACCCCGCCAGTTCTGATACAATTCAGGTCTGTCGTTACGATCATATCGTCTGTCGTCATGTCGGTAGATTCCATAGTTTCTTTCTTGTCGGTCACGTGGTGGAGAATTTCTCCCTGAGTCGTAACAGCGTGCTGGACCATTGCGTCTAAAGTTATTCTGTCTCCCTTGATAATAATTATTTTGGTTCCCATATTGTCTGTTTCTCTGATTGTCTCTGTGATAGTCATTACTGCGGAAAGGTGATCTTTCCCTGTAACTATTACTCTGCCAGTGGTTGTCATATGGGTGGTGTCTGTTTTGGTCACGATTTACGTTGTAAGAATAGGTTTGTCGTGGCCATTTATTGTTTCTGTCGTCACGGAATTGAGACGGATGTGACCTGTAGTGATTGTTTTCCTGTTTTCGCATCCCGCAACTGTCTGTGTCAATTTCTAATTCTTGTAAGAGTCCCTGAAAAGCTTCAATGTCGTCTTTGCAACGTCCTGCTAAAATAATATGCCGTAAATGTTCAGGTAATTTGATTAAACAAATGCGGATGAGTTCTGAGGGGCTGTATGGGTTTGACAGGTACTGATTCTTGTGCAACATGTCTTCAAAATATTTGACAACACTGGAAAATTCAGATTGTTCAAAGTGTTTCATCATCATGATGCTATGTTTTACTCGGTCTTGTGTAGCTTGAGACCAATATGCTGAGAGGAACGCATGGTAAAATTCTCTTTCACTGTGACAATCGTGAATGACCGAACGCATTCTTACAGCTGGTTCATTCTCCAAGTAGCCACACATAAATTCTAGTCTGTGCTCCAATGACCAGTTAGGAGGAAAACAATGAGAGAATTGATGGAGCCACGCTTGTGGATGAATGTTGTTGGCAGAATTCTTAAACGTTTTGAATTTACGTGTAGTAATGAACAGCTTATAGTCAAAATCATCGTGTCGGCGAGTAGCATATCGGTCATTGTTACGTCGTGTCGGTGGTTCCATCTCAAAATTCGGTGTACCTTGCCAATTTCTTTCATAATTACCGAAATGCCCTGTGTTATTATTTTGTGGCTTTTGCGTATTTCTAAGTTCCTCTTCCCGTGTTGGAGCGCGAGTGTCCTCTAAAATACGTAATTCTTGTATTACCTGTGTCAGCTGATCTTGTACTTCCCAGATTTCTCTTTGGTGTTGCGTATTAATTTGATTCTGATTTTGTTTGAATTTCCTAATTTGTTCGCACTCTTCTGTGTCATTAAAGACTACTGGTTTTGTGTCATTCAGATTATCATCTACCTTCGTAGATAAATTATTTAGCTGATCCGAAAGTTCAACTACTTTCTGATAATGAACACATTTCGTCAGTGTGTTTTTCTGAACCAAGCTTCAGAGTGTCCATTTGTGTTGAAATCGAATCTACTGTGTCCTTTAAGGTTTCCTGAGTTTTTGCAAGTTGCGTAACCGAATCGGTAGATGCAACTGTGTCAATTTTAGCCCACAAGGTCTCATGATTTTCATGAACAATGGTTTGCAGTTCTTTTATGGCTGCTTCATGATTCTGTAATGCATTTTCATGCCGCGAAAAAATAGGTTGAAAATGCTCACAAATTTGTGTTTTTACGTCATTACACACTTTCTGACATTTCGATTCAATGTTATGTAACTCAGCAGTTAAATCTTCACGTGTTTGTTCGAGAGTTTGTTCCAGTGAGTCTAAGTTTTGAAGCTTTTGCTGTGTTTGTCTCTGATTTTGTTCCATTGTGTCTAACTTTTGAAGATTCTGTTCCATTGTGTCTAACTTTTGAAGATTCTGTCCCATTTGTTTCTGATTTTGTTCAAGCGTTGTGTCTAACTTTTGTAGCCTTTGTCCCATTTGTTGCATTAACTGTAATAACAATGCACTGGTGTCTGAAACATGTTCCTCAGTGCTTTTCGGCAGTGAATTTGCACCGGCAACATTCACATTTTGACAAGCGGAAAATGTGTCTTGACTCATTTGAGAAAACGGTGAGGACGCAAAACCTGAATCTACAGTATTTGCAAAATTGTGTCCTATCATTTCGGATTCCTGAGGCGAGCTGTTGCCGACCGATCGATCGATAATGCTTCCCTGTTCACTACCTGTTTCACTGCCTACACCATTGTTTGACGCCCACTCCATTTCCCTATGCACAGTTACCAAATTACTACTTTGAATATTAGTTAATTCATTACATGGTGAGGCAACACACTGCTTTCGTCTTCACTGTCATTTCTCAGTTTACTTTGGAGCCGAGTGTTACGTTTTTCACACGCCATTATTGTCACAATATTTCACACGATAACACAGAAAAGCACAATTTGAATAGCAAAAATAAGAGAACACAATAACATAGCACTGAAAATAATATGTAGTTAATTACAAGCGCAGCTGCGAAATACTTGGTGCAAATCTACATGCATGCCACAACTGTTTTCCAGTATAACAATGAAAGACTGCAACTACAAAGGAGATTCTCTCTACAATTACGCGCTAGCAATAAACAAAAGCTACACTAAATACACAAACTACAAGAAAAAATCAGAAGATTCCAGGTTCGAATCCTGGCAGGGTCGCCATATGAAACGTCCCCTTAGAACAATTTATACACGACTGTGCTTAACCTGACACACAATATTATTTAGCGCAACGCAATCTGACTATCAAAGATCCCTGCAAAAGAATGGCCCTGAGTAACATTAAACTATACGTTTCAGAAATCACTTACCTCACAAAAATCTTCGTTACTCGAACTACTGCAATACAGCGAGCGCCACTACTGCCAGCTAAATAAAAGATTCAAACTACGGAAGGCACTAACTACTGATAGGGATAGTTAGCAAATGAAAGATTTTAATAGAGAACAAACAATGTATTTACCTTAATATTCATAATTGACATCCAGTATTACAAATTATCAAAACTCCGCCATCTTTCTCCCCACATCCACCACTGCTGGCGGCTCACCTCCAACTGCGCAACGCTACGCGCTGTTCACATCCAGCTATAGCAGTTCATGACAACAATGGCAGGCAACAATGCAAACTAGCCACAGGCTGCACACAGCACAGCCAGTGATTTTCATACAGAGAGCGCTACGTGGCGGCGTCGTTACCAATATAAGAACCTAAACAGCCTACTTACATAAAGAAAACATAAACAGCCTACTTACAATGTGTAAACAACCATGCATGAACAGCGCCTATTAGACGGAGGGGTCTGACAGCTGATCTATTCCACTCATTACACCAGGATTGGCATCACGTTCTTTTCACCGACGAGCGTCGCATATGCCTTCAACCAGACAATCATCAGAGACGTGTTTGGAGGCAACCTCGTCAGGCTGAACGCCTTAGACACACTGTCCAGCGAGTGCAGTGAGGTGGAGATTCCCTGCTGTTTTGGGGTGGCGTTATGTGAGTCCGACGTACGCCCCTGGTCGTCATGACGGCGCCGTAACGGCTGTACGATACGTGAATGCCATCCTCCGGCCGATAGTGCAACAATATCAGCATATTGGTGAGGGATTCGTCTTCGCGCCCCCATAGTGCACATCTTGTGAATGACTTCCTTCAGGATAACGACATCGCTCGACTAGAGTGAACAGCATGTTCTCGAGACATAAACCCTATCGAACATGCCCTGGATAAATTGAAAAGGGCTGTTTATGGACGATGTGACCCACCAACCACTATGAGGGATCTACGCCGAATCCCCGTTGAGGAGTGGGACAATCCGAACCAACAGTGCCTTGATGAACTTGTGGATAGTATGCCACGACGAATACAGGCATGCATCAATGCAAGAGCACGTGCTACTGGGTATTAGAGGTAGCAGTCTGTTCCACCACCTCTGAAGGTCTTGCTGTATGGTGGGACAACATGAAATGTGCGGCCTTCATGAGCAATAAAAAGGACGGAAATGATGTTTATATTGATCTCTATTCCAGAGGTTCCGAAACTCTCGGAACAGAGGTGATGCTAAACTTTTCTTGGTGTGTGTATAAACCCAAGATGGCTTACCTCGAAGGGCGACGAACCGGGGCGTACACTATCGTCGACGTACAACAGCGCGGTTTGAGCCCCGCGGATGACAAGCAGAGTGGTCCTTCTATGAAATGAAACGGCATCCCGGATCATAGTTGCTGGCTGTCGGGCCGTATGGCCGGTGACAGTCAGGTTTCTGTCCCACTGCGGTCTGCTCCAGACACTTCTTCGCTGGTCATCGAGATTCAATTCGAAGTGGGACTCATCGCTGAAGACTATATTACTCCAGTCAGTGAGATTACAGGCCGATGTGTCTGGAGACGTCCCAAACAGTGGCGGGATACCAACTTCACTGTCAGCCGCCATCCGCTCAGACAACCAGGTTATGTGCTGCTGGTCTGGGCTGGCATTTCATTTCATAGGAGGACCCCTTTAGTTGTCATCCGAGGCACCCTTACAGCTCAGCAGCAATTCAGCGATATTCTGCGCCTTGTTGTCTTGCCCTTTATAACAAGCCTTTCTGGTCTTACATTTTGCGCACGGGGAAAGTTTGTGCTGCTTGTCGTTATGCTTGCCAATCTTCTCTTGGCCAGCAAGGTAGCCCGATCTCTCCCCAGATGAGGTTTTGACCTTATGGGCAGGGTCCTTCAACCAGCTCGGGATCTTGACAATCTAACGCGCCAGTTAGAATTTGTCACAATACGTCTCAGGTTGACATCCAAATATATAACTGAATGCCAAGAATTAATGATCCAATTTTTCTGACACTGTAATGGTTTGTTTGTCTGTACACATATATCACATAGATACGGATAATTCCTTCGTGGCGTGGCTGTATTTTCTGCATGGACTTCTAAAATTTTCAGCCGGCCGGAGTGGCCGAGCGGTTCTAGGCGCTGCAGTCTGGAACCGCGCGACCGCTACGGTCGCAGGTTCGAATCCTGCCTCGGGCATGGTTGTGTGTGATGTCCTTAGGTTAGTTAGGTTTACGTAGTTCTAAGTTCTAGGGGACTGATGACCTCAGATGTTAAGTCCCATAGTGCTCAGAGCCATTTGAACCATTTTTCTAAAAGTTTCTTTGCAGAGGTTGCTGGAAAACAACAGTCATCATGGAAAACTTACAATCTCTCGAGCCAGAGTCTTTACAGCAACCCAGATAGGTTGTTATTGAGAGGCAGACCCATTATCTGCAGGTTGGCTGACAGCTCTCAAGGTCTTGATACGTGAGACCAGACCTGGAAAAAAAGAAGAGCAACTGTGACGTATTCAAAGGCGGGTGTGGGGAAGGATGTTTTACACGCTGATGTCGACTTGCTGCAAAATTGTGGAACGTAAAGTCTTTTCTGTGGAATCACACTTCGATATCCCTATGCGGTATTTTGAAAACGGTAGCTTACCACATTAACTTTTTCGTAATTCTATATGTGCTCCGAGAGCAGCTAGTTTCATCTCTCTCTGTCTCTCTCTCTCTCTCTCTCTCCCTCTCTCTCTCTTTCTTGTTACAGGTAGTGTAATTTAGAGCCGCTGCTGTCACATTGGCTTCCATGCAAGAGAAGGCGTAATGTGTTTTATGATTTCATGAAACACGGTCGCCTATTATATGTCAGCTATAGTTCCGAAGTGCGCACGGTCGAGGTCCACCACATGTGAACAGCATGTTCACCTCCAGATCTGCCAAAACAAAATGTATATACACAATGAGAATAGGAAAATGGGCTAAAGTCCAAGTGTATAGAAAGAACTAGCAGTACATAACTGAGGGCCGTAACATACCATTGCATGAAAATCATCATCAAATGCTTTTTCCACACACCTGCACGAACAAGTTCCAGTGACGACCGTAGGTGGTCCAATACTTGAGCGAAAACGAGTTACAGCCGGTAGAAGGCACGTTTGTTGATGTATCATAAGTAAGTCCACAAGACTGACGAATGGCGTGTTTCAATTGAATTATGTTTCCGTTTCTGAGGGTCGGCCTTCCGACACGTCTCACAGATCTGGAACGATCTGTGTCTTTTTCATGGGGCGTGCGACGTGCCATTGTTTCAACGACCTGCAAAAAACCGATCCTACAGGCACGCCAAACGCTGCACGTGTTCGGTGTGTAATCTAACAGGCAATCCATTAGACCTCGTGGCCTTTCCAATACCGAATAATTTAAGCTATTTTTCATGTCGAATCGCTCATTTATTTCTGTGTCAACAATTTTTCCTTTCACGAGACAGACGGACTACAAAATAAGCAGTATCGGAAGCTGGCATGTTCTTTGCAGCACTTTGCAAGACAAAGCCTTTTTCAGGCGGCACACGGAGTTTTATTTATGTATCTTGACAGATTCACCTTTTTAACTGGACGTTCACTGAGGACGCCTTGTTAAAGAGGCGAGACGGGTTTGGGTGTTTAAATAAAAATCCACGAGTAGCTTGCAAAAAAGGCCTTTCCTTGCTGACTTCTTCAGTTACTATATAGCTGTCACCACAAGAAACAAGACAGACTCTAATACTTTGGGCTTCGTTTTATCAATTTCTGTGTAAGTAGCTTCATGGATATTAAGACAGCAGGACTTACTTTTACTGACTGTGTAAGTAGACTTTCTTATATTGGTAACGCCGCTGCCACGTAGCGCTCTCTGTATGAAAATGACTGGCAATTTTTTGTGGGGAGCATGGGGGCTATGTAAATAGGCTGTTTAGGTTCTTATATTCGTAACGCCGCCGCCCTATAGCGCTCTCTGTATGAAAATGACATGCTGTGCTGTGTGCAGTCTGTGGCTAGTTTGCATTGTTGTCTGCCATTGTAGTGTTGGGCAGCTGGATGTGAACAGCGCGTAGCGTTGCGCAGTTGGAGGTGAGCCGCCAGCAGTGGTGGATGTGGGGAGAGAGATGACGGAGTTTTGAAATTTGTAATACTGGATGGCATGAACTGCTATATATATTATGATTATTAAGGTAAATGCATTGTTTGTTCTCTATTAAAATTTTTCATTTGCTAACTATGCCTATCAGTAGTTAGTGCCTTCCGTAGTTTGAATCTTTTATATAGCTGGCAGTAGTGGCGCTCGCTGTATTGCAGTAGTTCGAGTAATGAAGATTTTTGTGAGGTAAGTGATTTGTGAAAGGTATAGGTTAATGTTAGTCAGGGCCATTCTTTTGTAAGGATTTTTGAAAGTCAGATTGCGTTGCGCTAAAAATATTGTGTGTTAGTTTAAGCTCAGTCTTGTACAATTTTTCTAAGGGGACGTTTCAACTGACTTTACCTAGACCAAAATTTAGTTTCTTTTTTAACAACTCAAAGGATAAATTCTTTCTTTCACATAGTTTTCTGACACTTATTTTCACTTACTTTAGATTTTAATCGTCATCAATAAAATGATTCAAATGGCTCTAAGCACTATGGGATATGGACGACAGAGGGATAGAGAAACAATCAAAATCGCTCAAAATAGGAAAGGCCGCTTTACCAGATGGGATACTATTTCGATTTTACACAGAGTACGCGAAGGAACTTGCCCCCCTTCTTGCATCGGTGTACCGTAGGTCTCTAGAAGAGCGTAGCGTTCCAAACGATTGGAAAAGGGCACAGGTCATCCCCGTTTTCAAGAAGGGGCGTCGAACACATGTGCAGAACTGTAGACCTATATCTCTAACGCCGATCAGTTGTAGAATTTTGGAACACGTATAATGTTCGAGTATAATGACTTTTCTGGAGACTAGAAATCTACTCTGTAGGAATCAGCATGGGTTTCGAAATAAACGATCGTGTGAAACCCAGCTCGCGCTATTCGTCCACGAGATTCAGAGGGCCATAGACACAGGTTCCCAGGTAGATGTCGTGTTTCTTGACTTCCGCAAGGCGTTCGATACAGTTCCCCACAGTCGTTTAAGGAACAAAGTAAGAGCATATGGACTATCAGACCAATTGTGTGATTGGATTGAAGAGTTCCTAGGTAACAGAACGCAGCATGTCATTCTCAAGTCTTCTGAAGTAAGAGTGATTTCAGGTGTGCCGCAGGGGAGTGTCGTAGGACAGTTGATATTCAAAATATACATAAATGACCTTGTGGATAACATCGGAAGTTCACTGAGGCTTTTTGCGGATGATGTTGTGATATATCGAGAGGTTGTAACAATGGAAAATTGTACTGAAATGCAAGAGGATCTGCAACGAATTGACGCATGGTGCAAGGAATGGCAATTGAATCTCAATGTAGACAAGTGTAATGTGCTGCGAGTACATAGAAAGAAAGATCCTTTATCATTTAGCTATAATATAGCAGGTCAGCAACTGGAAGCAGTTAATTCCGTGAATTATCTGGGAGTACGCGTTAGGAGTGATTTAAAATGGAATAATAATGTAAAGTTGATCGTCGGTAATGTAGTGGACTGACAAGACAGCTAGTCCACAGTGACGGGTAACCGAAAGGCACGCGTACACACACGCCGACTGGCGTGAATTCTGGAACAGGATACGTTATGAATGCACTAAAGAAAAGTATGTAGCTAAGTTAATACTCAACTTTTAATTCCATCATTGTGGTACATCGCTCTTGACTATACAAGTGAGACACTCTCCAGATATGGTTAATGGCGCCTTGCTAGGTCGTAGCCATGGACTTAGCTGAAGGCTATTCTAACTGTCTCTCGGCAAATGAGAGAAAGGCTTCGTCAGTGTAGTCGCTAGCAAAGTCGTCGTACAACTGGGGCGAGTGCTAGTACGTCTTTCTAGACCTGCCATGTGGTGGCGCTAGGTCTGCAATTACTGACAGTGGCGACACGCGGGTCCGACATGTACTAATGGACCGCGGCCGATTTAAAGCTACCACCTAGCAAGTGTGGTGTCTGGCGGTGACACCACAGGTAAAGCGGATGCCAGACTGAGATTCATTGGAAGAATCCTGAGGAAATGCAATCCGAAGGAAGTAGTTTACAGTACACTTGTTCGGCCACTGCTTGAATATTGCTCACCAGTGTGGGATCCGTACCAGATAGGGTTGATAGAAGAGATAGAGAAGATCCAACGTAGAGCAGCGCGCTTCGTTGCAGGATCATTTACTAATCGCGAAAGCGTTACGGAGATTTTAGATAAACTCCAGTGGAAGACTCTGCAGGAGAGACGCTCAGTAGCTCGGTACGGGCTTTTGTTGAAGTTTCGAGAACATACCTTCACCGAGGAGTCAAGCAGTATATTGCTCCCTCCTACGTGTATCTCGCGAAGAGACCATGAGGATAAAATCAGAGAGATTAGAGCCCACACAGAGGCATACCGACAATCTTTCTTTCCACGAACAATACGAAACTGGAATAGAAGGGAGAACCGATAGAGGCACTCAAAGTACCCACCACCACACGCCGTCAGGTGGCTTGCGGAGTGTGGATGTAGATGTAGATGTAGACTTAACATCTGAGGTCATCAGTTCCCTAGAGTTAGAACTACTTAAAGCTAACTAAGCCAAGCACATCACACGCATCCATGCCCGAGGCAGAATTCGAAACTGCGACCGCAGCATGTCATCAATAATTTGAAATTTGTGACTGTAATGTGGATTTGCTAATGAGGAGGAAATAGCACGTTATTCTGGATGGAAAGTTGTAGAAGTTACTTCAGGTGAGACGCGGGGAAATGTTTGTTAATGATACTGGTAATGCCTGAAAATGCAAATGCCCTACCTGAGAAAAAAATGAAGCACTCATAAAATACCGTCGGGTGTCATTGTAACTTCGTATATGTACACAACATCGGGGTAAATGATTAGAGTTGCGCCGCGCGGAATGGCCGGTCGGTTTGAGGCGCCATGCACAGATTGGACGGCAGCTCCCACCGGAGGTTCGAGTCCTCCCTCGGGCATGGGTGTGTGTGTTGTTCCTAGCATAAGTTAGTCTAAGTCAGTTTAAGTAGTGTGTAAGTCTACGTACCGATGGCCTCAGCATTTTGGTTCCTTGTGAGTTCACACACACACACACATGAACATATGCGCCCTCTGTGAATGGTAGAACGGTAACGAGAGTACACCGTGTCGTTCGTGTTTGGTGTTGTTAGCACGTCTGGTAGATTACACAAATGCTGTGAACAGCACCAGGTGGTGAGTGATCACCATGAGTGACGCTGAGTTGTCACGTACTCGTGTGAGATGAGACAGCATTATCAGCATCTGACAAAACTTGAGAGGGACCTCGCCATTGGTCTCCATTTGGAGGGTGGACGAATCGAGCAATACTCGGATTTGTGAGCGTTCAACGTGACAGCGGCCCGATGTTGGGCTGCATGGGAACGTGAGGGCTGGTCTACTCGTCGTCAACGTTCCTGTCGACTACGGATTGCCGCCATATTGTGCATCAAGCACATGGTAACCCCTCCACATCCGCACGTGCCACCCGAGAGTACGCAATGGACTCCCTACAGCTTCCTGTATCACCCCGCACCATTCGTTTGTCTAGCAGCAGCTACACAGGGGAAATTACTGTCTCCTGCGTAGGCTTCCGTTAACATCACAACACAAACGGCTGCCTCGGAGTGCTGCCGTGCCTGTGAAGCACGGGCAGTGTGTGCAGTGATGAGTCGCGGTTCTGCGCTAACCAACTGACTGTTGTCGGCAAGTACGGCAGCGGCCTGGGGAGAGCTACCTGTTGTGGGTTGGCAAGAGAGCCAACCCGGTACTGTTAGAGGAAGCCGAAAGGCACGCATTTTAGCTCACGCACGTGAGGTCTGGAACAGGTCAAGGAACTTAGACTAGCAAAAATGGACGTAGCTGTGGAATACTTAACTTTAATCCATAAATGGTGAACATCGCTCTTGACGGTACATGTTTTACAGCATCAATAGTAACTGGTAATGGCGCCTTGCTAGGTCGTAGCAAATGACGTAGCTGGAGGCTAAGCTAACGTCTCGGCAAATGAGAGCGTATTTTGTCAGTGAACCATCGCTAGCAAAGTCAGCTGTACAACTGGGGCGAGTCTCTCTAGACCTGCCGTGTGGCGGCGCTCGCTCTGCAATCACTGACAGTGGCGACACGTGGGTCCGACGTATACTAACGGACCGCGGCCGATTTAAAGGCTACCACCTAGCAAGTGTGGTGTCTGGCGGTGACACCACACTACCATTCTTCTCTTGAAGAGGAGTGTTATGTTGCTCCTGGCGTTATGGTGTGGCGAGCTATGAGATGTGAGTTTAGGTCACGGCTAGTAGTGATTGAGAGAACTTTGACGGCAGAAAGGACGTTCAGAATCCTCACTTGTTACCTCTCGTGCAACAATATTGTTGCGCCAGTTTTCTACAGGACAATGCTGTTTCACGCATGGAACATGTGTCTGTAAAGTCTGCGTGGTATGGTGGTATTCCCGTGGCCAGCAAGACCCCCACATCTGTAACCTATAAAACACGTTTGGGACTATCTCGGACATAAGTTCCGTACCAGAGCCAGTAACCAGGATATCAGGGACGAGAACGTATTGCCACAGGAGAGCGTTCTTTGCCCTGTTCCGTACAAATTGTACACAAATGACCAGCCACACCAGTCGGAAATAAAATCATACATATGTGCAGACGACATAGCTATTACTGCTCAGGGAAGAACATTTGTAGAGGTTGATAGAAAACTGAGAGAAGCTTCGGATATCATCTACATCTACTTCTGCATTTATACTCCACAAGCCACCCAATGGTGTGTGGCGGAGGGCACTTTACGTGCCATTGTCATTACCTCTATTTCCTGTTCCAGTCGCGTATGGTTCGCGGGAAGAACGACTGCCGGGAAGCCTCCGTGCGCGCTCGCATCTCTCTAATTTTACATTCGTGATCTCCTCGGGACGTATAAGCAGGGGGAAACAGTATATTCGATACCTCATCCAGAAACGCACCCTCTCGAAACCTGGACAACAAGCTACACTGCGATGCAGAACGCCTCTCTGCCACTTGAGTTTGCTAAACATGTCCGTAATGCTATCACGCTTACCATATAACCCTGTGACGAAACGCGCCGCTCTTCTTTGGATCTTATCTCCTCCGTCAACCCGACCTGGTACGGATCCCACACTGATGGCCATGGGGAACAACCGTGACGAATCGAGAAAGACGTCAAGTATGCGCATTCCACCTGCTTGATACTGAATCCTGAAGAGTGTTGGAAACTGAGCGCAGAGGGATTAGACTAGACCACCGTAACAAACCAAAATACTTACGAGTCAACCGTGCGATGGCATTTAAAAAAACACTTCACTGTTATAAAAGGAAAAATATGTGCAACGAACACTATTATACGTAAACTGACTAGATGAAAATGGAGGATGCAAGGCTGCAACGTGGAGTTCTGTGATCATCAGCAATGGGAATCTGTTTTCTAGCCGCAGAATACGAGTGCGGCACCAGTGTGAGAGGCGTCTAGACACTCCAAACAAGTACACGTAACTTTAAATGAGGCTATTAGTACTGTCAACGGTGTAGCAAAAAAAAAAAAAAAAAAAAAAAAAAGTTCAAATGGCTCTGAGCACTATGGGACTTAACATCTATCGTCATCAGTCCCCTAGAACTTAGAACTACTTAAACCTAACTAACCTAAGGACATCACACAACACCCAGTCATCACGAGGCAGAGAAAATCCCTGACCCCGCCGGGAATCGAACCCGGGAACCCGGGCGCGGGAAGCGAGAACTCTACCGCACTACCACGAGCTGCGGACACGGTGTAGCAAAGAAGCTTTAATCACTTAATGAAGACAAAGCCTCCGGTCCAAATTGTACACCAGTCAGGTTCCTTTCAGAGTATGCCGATACAATAGCTCGATATTTAGCAATTATATACCAGCGCTCGCTCACAGAAAGATCCGTACCTAAAGACTGGAAAATTGCTCAAGTCACACCAATACCCAAAAAGGGAAGTAGGAGTAATCCGCTGAATTACAGGCCCATATCACTAACGTCAATTTGCAGTAGGGTTCTGTAACATATACTGTGTTCGAACATTATGAATTACCTCGAAGAAAACGATTTATTAACACATTTTCAGCACGGATTCAGAAAATATCGTTCTTGTGCAACACAACTAGCTCTTTATACTCATGAAGTAGTGCGCGATATCGACAGGGGGTGTCAAATTGGTTCCATATTTTTAGATTTCCAGAATGCTTTCGACGCCGTTCCTCACAAGGGTCTTCTAACCCAACTGCGTGCCTATGGAATATCGCCTCAGTTGTGCACCTGGATTCGTGATTTCCTGTCAGAAAGGTCACATTTGGTAGTAATAGAAACAAAATCATGGAGTAAAACAGAAGTAATATCCGGAGTTCCCCAGGGAAGTGTTATAGGCTCTCTATTGTTGCTGATCTATATTAACGACATAGGAGACAATCTGAGTAGCCCTCTTAGATTGTTTTCAGATGATGCCGTCCTCTACCGTCTTGTAAAGTCAGCAGATGATCAAAACGAATTGCAAAATGATTTAGATAAGATATCTGTATGTGGCAATTGACCCTGAATAATGAAAAGTGTGAAGTTATTCACATGAGTACTAAAAGAAATCCCCTAAATTTCGATTACGCCATAAGTCACACAAATCTGAAGGCTGCAAATTCAACTAAACACTTAGGGATTAGAATCACAAATACCCTAACTTGGAACTGTCACATAGATAATGTTGTGGGTAGAGCCAACCAAAGACTGCGATTCATTGTCAGAACACTTAGAAGGTGCAACGGGTCTACTAAAGAGACTGCTTACACCACGCTTGTCCATCATATTCTGGGGTATTGCTGTACGGTGTGGGATCTGCATCAGATGGGACTGATGGATGACATCGAAAAAGTACAAAGAAGGGCAGCTCGTTTTGTATTGTCGTGAAGTAGGGGAGATAGCGTCACAGACATGATACGTGAATTGGAGTGGCAATCATTAAAACAAAGGCGTTTTTGTTGCGACGGGATCTCCTCATGAAATTTCACTCACCAGTTTTCTCCTCCGGCTACGAAAACATTCTGTTGGCACCCATCTACATCACGATAAAGTAAGAGAAATCAGGGCTCGCACAGAAAAATTTAAGTGTTCGTTTTTCCCGCGCGCCTTTCGGGAGTGGAACGGTAGAGTGACAGCTTGAAGGTGGTTAATTGAATCGTCTGCCAGGCACTTTATTGTGAATATCAGAGTAATCACGTAGACGTAGATGTAGATTTACAGGTTCCTCAATAGGGCAGTGGCTTAAATTTACTGAGAATGAAAGCGTTAGTGTTTAATAGTATTGGTACAACGCCTTTCAGGTTTTACTGAATGGGACAAGTAGCCCAGAAGATATGATTTTTCAGTAAATCTACAGTTTTGTGCTTTTTGTTTATTGTGACTTTAAGATAACTGTAAAATTTGAAGTTTGTGGACAGGACTAAGTAGATGGCTGGTAAGAATAAAGGAGTAACTATCATGGTAGTAAAGGGAACTGTAGAGGAAGGAAGGACGAAAGTTTAGGGTTTTAAAGTCCCGTCGACATCGACGTCATTAGAGACGTAGCACAAGCAAGAATTGTTTTAAGAATGGGGGAGGAAATTGACGATGCCCTTTCAAAGGAACCATCAAGGCACTTTCCTACAGTAATTCAGGGATACCATGAAAACCTAAATCTGGATGGTCGAACTGTCGTTCTTCCTCGGTAATTGTAGAGGAGAAAAATTATAGGGGAAGAGAGAGATTGAAACGCAAACAATAAAAGACAGAGGGTATTGCCCAACCGCAGCTCGTGGTGTTTTCACTGGGGACGGCTGTGAAGCTGCTATCAACATGGTCAAATTTCCGAGTGCCGGAGAATCCTACCTATTTCCAGTCCACACATCTCTCAAACTACGTGAGGGGACCTGTCTATTGCGAAAACCGTCAAAATGGAACTCAAGAATCAGAAAGCAATTTGAAAATAACGCACTTTGTCAAGAGAAGACCGTTAGCAAACAAGAAATCTGTAGCAGCCAAACGTATCGGTACGTTTCGTGCCCTTATTTTATCTAATCGCTAAATGGCGACACTTATGTCACCCTGTTGTAATGCAGTCTAGGGGGAAACACTTCATTACTATACTATAGTGGATAGAGTTGCCAATTCCAGAAAAAATTAACACTATCAAAACATTAATATTAAAAGTCGATTACTAGCACATCAAATAATGAGAGAGAGATACAGGGACAGGGATTCGAGAGAAGATGTGTAGCCACGCTGTTGATCTCTTTTCATTTTGTGTAGCGGAGTGTTAAATTTATGTCGAGATAGCTAGCTGAGCCTCTTAGAAGTCCAGAAGAGCTGTACTCCAACAAATCCACGCCCCTAAATTTCCGCTACATGGAGCTAACACGCATTTCCAGGTTCAGCCTTAAGACTAGCTACTGTCTGTCTGAAAATTATCTCTTGATATTAGCAATTCTACAAACAGAGTCTTACTATTGTTGCGTTGGTCCATAAGGCATGAAGTTCTTGTAAGTGAACAGTTTGAGCGAAAAATAAAAGGTTTTGATAATGCGTTTTATGTTGCTCGATAGAGAATTAAGTGCTCTAAAACGGAGTGTTAAGTTTTTTATGCGATATGCTTTATGTTCATTCTAGGTCATGAAAATGGAATGTCAAATCGACACTAAAGAGCATTTAAGACAACTGCTTTTTGCGTTTAATCGGAGTGTGAAAGTTACAGATGTAGCTCGAGAGATTTGTGAAGCATACGGCGAAGAAGCGATGTCTTTTAGGACAACTAAAAATTGGTTCAGGTGTTTAGAAGACGGCATGCTTGAACTAAAAATACACTAACCCACAAGCCACCTCTAACTGCTTGATCGGAACGAGCAGCGAATGTGGAAATTTACGTCCAACAACTGCAAGGACTCAACAATGCTATTTTTATTTATTTATTTATTGCCAAATTATAGACCTGTTACCTGATGTTTAAAACAGGTCGTACATCTTAAAATTTTGGTTTTTCATCTTTTTACGGTTTTATTTTCTTTGGTTTTATCTACAGAATTTACAAAGATAAATACTTTTCAAAATAACAATAATTTAAGGTTGAAATAGACATAATTTTTTTTCAACAACGCTATCCAGGAGAAACGACCTAATCGGATACAGAGCGTTCTTCTGTAACACTACAAGGCCCTCACATCGCCAAGGAAACTATTCGAACGCTTGGCTAGGATGTGCTAGCACATCCTCTATGGTCTCCCGACCTGGCGCCTTCGAGTTTACATCTTTATCGATACCCCTCGAATGCATGATGTGGAACTGAAGGTTTGGCTGGATGATTTCTTCGAGTCAGAACCAGGTGATTTCTTGGGAAGAAGCTGTAAACAACAACAACAACAAAGAATACATTATTCATTGATTTGATGTTCATTGCCTGTTTATTTTTGTGGAAACCTGGTCTATCTCAATGTATCTTCACCATACATTTCACAGATATTCAAAATCCCTCCTTTTGTTGTTGTGGTGGTGGTCTCCAGTCAGAAGACGCTGCTCTATCCTGTGTGAGCATTTCTGTCAGAGAGTAACTACTCCACCCCATATTCATTTGAACTTGCTTACGATCCCATCCACCCAGCACCACGCATTGCACCATTGCCGAACTGACAATTCCTTGAGGGTTCAGTATGTGTCCTATCAACTAATCCCTTATGTTTGGCAAGTTAAACACTTCCACCGGCCACCAGACTCCCCAGACGTGAACATTATTGAGCATACCTGGGAAGCCTTGCGACGTGCCGTTCAGAAGAGAGTTCGACCCGTCATATACTCTTACAGATTTATGGACAGCCCTGTAGGATTCATGGTACCAGTTCCCTCCAGCAGTCAGACACTAGTCGAGTCCATGCCACGTCATGTTGCGGCACTTCTGCGTGCTCGCTTGAGTTTTACACGATATGAGGCATATGTGCAAGTTTCTTTGGCTCGTCGGTGTACTACTTTAAGAGTCTCATTTTCTAATCCGCCTAGCATCACCTGATATAATTCGGCTATTGTTGATGACTTCTGTTGATCTTATAACCTCTTTTCAAGACGCTACTCATTCGGTACAACTGCTATTTCAAGTGCGTTGCTGACAGAAGTAGAATGCCATCGGCAAACCTCTACATCTACATCTACATTTATACTCCGCAAGCCACCCAACGGTGTGTGGCGGAGGGCACTTTACGTGTCACTGTCATTACCTCCCTTTCCTGTTCCAGTCGCGTATGGTTCGCGGGAAGAACGACTGTCTGAAAGCCTCTGTGCGCGCTCTAATCTCTCTAATTTTACATTCGTGATCTCCTCGGGAGGTATAAGTAGGGGGAAGCAATATATTCGATACCTCATCCAGAAACGCATCCTCTCGAAACCTGGCGAGCAAGCTACACCGCCATGCAGAGCGCCTCTCTTGCAGAGTCTGCCACTTGAGTTTGTTAAACATCTCCGTAACGCTATCACGGTTACCAAATAACCCTGTGACGAAACGCGCCGCTCTTCTTTGGATCTTCTCTATCTCCTCCGTCAACCCGATCTGGTGCGGATCCCACACCTCGAAGTTTTTATTTCTTCTACCTGAGCTCTAATTCCTTCTTTAAGTTTCTACCTGGTTTTCTTTACAGCCTACTCAGTGTACAGATGGAATAACATCCGGGACAGGCTAAGATCTGTCTCACTACCTTATGAACGGAAGATTCCCTTTCGTTTCATTCGACTCATTAATGGAGTTTGGTTTGTGTTCAAAACTTATAGATAATCGTTAGCTCTCAGTATTTTATCCCTTCCAGTTTCTGCATTTCAAAGAGTCTATTCTAGTCACTAAATGGCGACTTTTTCCCAGTCATTAGCTAAGTTTTTTGAAACGATTATTGGTACAATAAATCTAATAACGTTTCTTGCAAATAAAACTAACATTGCTTTTCTTGCTTAGTAATCAAGCTTTTTTAATCAAATGTCACGTGTACTGTTTATACTAGGAAAACAATTATCCACTTTATCTGTATGAATAGCCAAATGACATCTACAAAATGTCAGTGTCGTGCAGCAGCTTCAGGTACAAACTGATGAATGATTGGTGAGAATCGATTTATTGACTGTCGAAGTAAGCATACTGTTAGAAAAACTGTTCCCATAAAAACACGAAGTCTGTGGAATACTGTAGCGACAAAGAATGTTCATCCAAATGTGATACCTCTGCTGGCGGCCACTATCGCCGACTCGCAGCACCAGCAGCCCAGAACGACGCGAAAGTCCGACCCCATAGAGTGCGCACCGGAGACGCATTCTGCTAACATGAGTGGGTGAGGCCTGGGGGGGTGCACCTTGTGAAGAGCATGAGAAGTGTGCCGAAAATTGATGGAACCCTGCAGCCACTAGGATGGAGCATAGACACAAAAGCGCTAAGAATGGACATGTGGAGGCGCGCAGATCTTTTGGCTCGCAGCCAGAACGCCGACAGGCACTGACACAGAGTAGAGACAGAGTACCAAGAACTTGCACAGGGAGTCGTTTGAAACAAAAGAGCTACAGAAGAAATCAGCCTGTTAAAAAAAAATGTTTGCTGGACTGTAAGGAGGTTAATTATAAATCATGACTGGCAGCAGAGTCTTAGGCGAAGCATAAACATAAGACTGTACAGGTCTCATACAGAGGTAGCAGTTGCAAGGAAGTGTCGTGTGGCTGCTGTCTCAGCAAAGTAGGATTGCAGAAAACATCGGAACAACGTGCCACCAACGCTGGGAACAGCCTTGGCACTGAAAAAGTGAGAAAAACACCGAGTCCCGAGACACATGACAACACACAAAAGATAAAAATTTTCCTCCCTGCATTGGGAGTGTGCAGCTTAGACGCAGGAGATAAATGAAGGGACGGCCGGAAAAGACATTGCAGAAGCAAGAGGACATGGGGGCTCTTCCATCCACCTGTTATGTCCGCCTTCAGACACCGCGATATCGCTGCTTCGGCTACTCAACGAACTGTCAACGTAAACAACGCTGCAGGCCCCCACAGTAAAACCACGCACGAAGTGGCCGAGCGGTTCTAGGCGCTGCAGTCTGGAACAGCGAGACCGCTACGGTCGCAGGTTCGAATCCTGCCTCGGGCATGGATGTGTGTGATGTCCATAGATTAGTTAGATTTAAGTAGTTCTAAGTTCTAGGGGACTGATGACCTCAGATGTTAAGCCCCATAGCGCTCAGAGCCATCTGAACCATTTTTTTTTTTTAAACCGCAGATCGTCGATGAGAGCGGCCGACGCACGCTTCGCAGCTTCGAGGCGACGCTACGTACCGGCTGAGCGCCTAACGACGACGTCGCCACATGACACATAACGATGAGGAATCGTGAGATGATTCATTTCCCCTCCTCCCCCTTAACAACTAAATCGTGTCCGTATCCAGCCAAACCGGTGTTCAGATTTGTAATTTTTTGGTTCTGCCTTGTATATGAAAGGTACTGAAATAAATGGAGTCATTTGTTTTATTCATCCAAACGATCTGTTCCATTCACATATCAATCCCTTAATCTCCTGAATTTTTTTTTTACTATCAAAAACAGTCTTGATCACAATTTATTTATTACGGTGACCGGTTTCCACCACTACTGTGGTCATCTTCAGACCTACAAGTCGTATACAAACCAATGAGTAAGAACCTCCTTATGGTGGTAAATCACTAGTGATCAAGACTGTTTTTGATAGTAAATATTTCTAAGACATTGATCACTGTTCACTCCAACAATGTATTCAAAAGTAATCCTGAATTTTTGCTTTCCTAATTCACTTAATTACTGATACGGCTTAATTTTTGGCGCCCAGTGTGGAGCAATATAACAAGTAATCTGCACGTCACTTTATCCAAAAGATCAAAGATCCTCAGCTCACTACATTTTAGGCGCCCAATGTGGGGCGATTGCAATAGTCATCAACGTGTCATTTCATGCGAGAAAAGAATTTTTCTCGAGCAGTACATTTTCGCGCCCAGTGTGGAGCCATTTCATTATTTATCTACATGTCATTTCATGTTATAGACGAAAATTCTCAATACACTACAGTAAACTGAGTCAACAACAGCAGAAAGGTGCTTCTCAGTATTCATATGCTTCTAATATAGTGACAGGCACTGATCAGCGACAACATTGTGATCACCGACCTACTATCGATATAAATCCATCCAGGCGATAGTAGCATCACCTGATGAGGAATGAATGCTAGCCAGGCACACGCAATTTGCATGTACAGGGTGTTTAAAAAATGACCGGTATATTTGAAACGGCAATAAAAACTAAACGAGCAGCGATAGAAGTACACCGTTTGTTGCAATATGCTTGGGACAACAGTACATTTTCAGGCGGACAAACTTTCGAAATTACAGTAGTTACAATTTTCAACAACAGATGGCGCTGCAAGTGATGTGAACGATATAGAAGACAACGCAGTCTGTGGGTGCGCCATTCTGTACGTCGTCTTTCCGCTGTAAGCGTGTGCTGTTCACAACGTGCAAGTGTGCTGTAGACAACATGGTTTATTCCTTAGAACAGAGGATTTTTCTGGTGTTGGAATTCCACCACCTAGAACACAGTGTTGTTGCAACAAGACGAAGTTTTCAACGGAGGTTTAATGTAACCAAAGGACCGAAAAGCGATAGAATAAAGGATCTGTTTGAAAAATTTCAACGGACTGGGAACGTGACGGATGAACGTGCTGGAAAGGTAGGGCGACCCCGTACGGCAACCACAGACGGCAACACGCAGCTAGTGCAGCAGGTGATCCGACAGCGGCCTCGGGTTTCCGTTCGCCGTGTTGCAGCTGCGGTCCAAATGACGCCAACGTCCACGTATCGTCTCATGCGCCAGAGTTTACACCTCTATCCATACAAAACTGAAACGCGGCAACCCCTCAGCGCCGCTACCATTGCTGCACGAGAGACATTCGCTAACGATGTAGTGCACAGGATTGATGACGGCGATATGCATGTGGGCAGCATTTGGTTTACTGACGAAGCTTATTTTTACCTGGACGGCTTCGTCAATAAACAGAACTGGCGCATATGGGGAACCGAAAAGCCCCATGTTGCAGTCCCATCGTCCCTGCATCCTCAAAAAGTACTGGTCTGGGCCGCGATTTCTTCCAAAGGAATCATTGGCCCATTTTTCAGATCCGAAACGATTACTGCATCACCCTATCTGGACATTCTTCGTGAATTTGTGGCGGTACAAACTGCCTCAGACGACACTGCGAACACCTCGTGGTTTATGCAAGATGGTGCCCGGCCACATCGCACGGCCGACGTCTTTAATTTCCTGAATGAATATTTCGATGATCGTGTGATTGCTTTGGGCTATCCGGAACATACAGGAGGCGGCGTGGATTGGCCTCCCTATTCGCCAGACATGAACCCCTGTGACTTCTTTCTGTGGGGACACTTGAAAGACCAGGTGTACCGCCAGAATCCAGAAACAATTGAACATCTGAAGCAGTACATCTCATCTGCATGTGAAGCCATTCCGCCAGACACGTTGTCAAAGGTTTCGGGTAATTTCATTCAGAGACTACGCCATATTATTGCTACGCATGGTGGATATGTGGAAAATATCGTACTATAGAGTTTCCCAGACCGCAGCGCCATCTGTTGTTGAAAATTGTAACTACTGTAATTTCGAAAGTTTGTCTGCCTGAAAATGTACTGTTGTCCCAAGCATATTGCAACAAACGGTGTATTTCTATCGCTGCTCGTTTAGTTTTTATTGCCGTTTCAAATATACCGGTCATTTTTGAAACACCCTGTATTATCAGTGAGCGTGTTGTCCGTGTGTAACATGGAGAAGGCGCGCGATCTGTGTGATTTTGACCGATGTCTGAGTGTGATGGCCCGGAGCCTCGGCACGAGCATGTCAGAAACTGCACGACTTGCCGGGTGTTCGAGGAGTGTTGCGGCGTCTTCAACACGTGATGAAACCAAGGCGAAACCATGTCCAGACGTGGTGGGGTTGGGCAGCCACCCCTCACGACAGGCTGGGCAGAGTAGTAAAGTGGGCAGATGGTGGACTGTGGCGGAACTAACATCACACTTTAATTCTAGGCAAAGCACAAGTGTGCCTCAACACACAGTGCACCAACACTCCTAACGATGGCCCTCCACAGCCGACGACCCATGCATGTGCCAATATTAACACCATGACATAAATGGGCACTTGACCGTCGGCACTGGATGTTGGCGCAGAGGCAGAGGGTTGCATGGTCTGATGAATTCCCATACTACCTCCATCTTACCGATGGGAGGGCTTGAGTCTGTCGTCTTCCAGAGTACCACCTCCTCGACACCTGTACTGCGGGACAAGCTGGCGACGGTTCCATTATGCTTGGGAAACATTCACGTGAGCCTCTATGGGTCCATTGGAGCTTGTGCAAGTCTTCATGAGTGCCGAGGTGTATCTTACACTGGCAGCAGGTCAAATACCGCCCTTGATGACGATCATGTTTCCCAACGTCAGTGGCATTTACAACAATATAATGCGCCATGTCACAAGACCAGGAGTGTGATATTGTGATGGAGTGGTTCAATGAACACAGCCGCGAGTTCCAATTGATCAATTCATGTGCTACTCCCGCCTCGCCCCCTCCTTCAATTCGCCAGATCTGAACGCGATAGAGCCACCCTTCACCAGCCTTCCGTGAAATTATGCGAATTAGATGACTTGTGTGTGCAGATGTGGTGCCAACTCTCTGCAGCGGCTTACCAAGGCCTTATTGCTTCCATGCCATGACCGGTCGGCGTTGTTATCCGTGTTTAAGGTGGACATAGCTCTTGTCGACCCCTATTCAAAAATCTGGGAATTCTGACATTGCCCTCACAGTATATATTTTCTTTAATGTCGTTTGTTGTTAGCAATATTAGCCTATTCCCAAGAGTTAGCAGCTTTCACTCAGTTAATACTAGGCAGAAATCAAATCTGCATGTAGAATGCACTTCCTTGACTCTTGTGCAGAAAGGAGTGCAGTATTCTGCTGCATCCATTTTCAATAAGCTACGACAAGAACTCAAAAATCTTAGCAGTAGCGCAAATTCTTTTAAGTCTAAACTGAAGAGTTTCCTCATGGCTCACTCCTTCTATTCTGTCGAGGAGCTCCTGGAAGAGCTAAAAAACTAAGCAAATTCCAGTGTTACATTGTCGATTTTCTTCATTTAAACTTACGACTTGTCACCTGAATATGTTTTTTTATATTTCATTTTATCTGTTTCTAATATCGTGTTATAATTTCATGTATTGACTCGTTCCATGACCATGGAGACTTCTCCTTAATTTGGTCCCACGGAACAATAAATAAATAAATAAATAAATAAATAAATAAATTAGATAGGCGATCAAAATGTTCTTGCCGCGTAGTGTACAAGCCTAGTAATACTGTGAAGAATGGGCCATGTCCATAAGTCTGTGTAAACGCAGGTTTGCCTACCTTATGTCTAGGGTAAGTCGTAGTGTTAATACTGCCTCGTGTATTCCTACATTTCTCTGGGACCTAAACCTGTTTTCACTGAGGACGGCATTTTCTTGTTTTTCTATTTCTGAGACTGACACATCGTTCCTCTCGTTTCGTGCGGCCTTCTTCCCTACGTCTACTGTGTCAGTCTCAGTAAGGTCTTATTACTTTTTCCGATGGCGCTGAACCGGTCTGATACGGAGGCATATTTTGATGTGGTCCTTATTGGGAGTTGAGAACACAGCTAGGTGTCACCTGAATTGATTTACGTGCTTGGCACGCTACCGGTATTGGCGTGTTGACAATGTGGCGGCGGACAGATGTATAGGCTGTTGGTGTGTCGTTACTTGCAGCTGTGTCGTGGGCGGGTTGCTGACACGACCGTGTTGTGCGGGCTGCCTGCACTGAGGGGCAACCCCTACCCGTAGCAGTACTGACCGCCTCCTCTGCACAGTTGCATCCGTAAAATTTGCACGTTCCACTTTATTGCCCGGCACAATGACCTTCTTGTTCCAAATATACAACTTCCATTCGGCGTTGCAACGAGAATAAGAGATTTATTGTCAAATTTCCTATTGTAGACATTGCTGATCTTTCTCCTCTTTCCTTACCACTTAGTTTCCACACTATTTCAGTTTCGTGTAAAAATGTAATCATTCAAAATTTATTTTTTTAAACTTTTGGCTCACCAGTCTTCTGACTGGTTTGATGCCACTCGTCATTTCACTGTTAATAATAAATGTGCGGACGCCTTACAATTGCGTTGGCAATAATTTCAGCGTGTCGCAAGCTTCCACTTCATCCTTTTGAATGAAACATATGTACTTCAACTACCTTCGTTATTTAGTTAGGTATCTCCTTCTCTCGTGTATCATAACTCCCGCCTCCGGCTCTGATGCAGAACAAGCCATTTTACAATTCTACTATACGTATACAGCGAAGAATATGGGTACATGCTGGCCACATGCATAATCTGTCTTGTTAATTTCCGTTTTTTGTAAAAGTATGCATTGATTTATACTTGACTATGTTCATTTTCTCTCTCCCTGTTTTCTGTTTTAACCTTTTTTCCTTTTTTTGTGTATATACAATGATTTATACATAACTGTTAACTATCTTAAATCTCTTTTTCTCTCGCCTGAACTAACAAACACACACACACACACACACACACACACACACACACACACACACACACACACGCGCGCGTGCATACCGTATTGCTGCTATACATGTAGAAATTCTCCTGTGGAGTAGCAAGTGGTCATAAATGATTTCAGTTTGTATTTGAATGTCAATTTTATGAACTATGAGGAGGTGTATATCACAGTATGTGTTCAAAGATTTTTGCGGCTGAATGCATACACTATTTCTGTGCTGTGCAACCAGAACTCTTCCAGACATCAAGTTTACATTCGCACTCGCTGTATTGTGGAATATCTACTGATAAAGCAATAGTTCGACTTCACTGACGTCATCGATGTCTTTCTGCCAGGATGAGGACTTGCCGAATTGCACCATTTGATTTGGAATTATGCTGTCGAAACTGTGAAAAACAACTTCTGAGGTTTGTGGAATCAATAAGACGATATGAGAGTAAATTATTTCGAAGCAAAGATCATCCCCTGCCATGCTGCTCACCTTTGAGTAACACTTACAATTTTTTTTAAACGTTAGATGTCTGACGCCCTCATTTCATCGTATGTATACAAGAAGCAAACAAAGACTTCAATAATCAAGAATAGTCGTCTTCGGTGACATCGTTGGTAAGTACCGTATGTAAAAACATAGCCTGACGTTAATGGAATCGGGGATTTTAGAAAACACCCAAGCAAAATGCAGAATGTAGCTTGCTAGGTCGAAGTTACGGATACCGAAACTTCCATGTCGAAAATTTATATACTAATTTAGTGCAGATCTTGGGTAGTCATTTCAACAGATTCTACACAAACTGTGATTTGTATACTTCTTTCATTACGAATGGTACAGCTACATTAGGGATATCTAGTTAGTAGGTGAAAGCTGTCACATAATTTAAGACATGACGGTATAAATTGAGTGTAACTTGGTTATTACATTTATTGATATCACAAATGAATCCACTTGTTACACGTAGGAGGGGACAAACAGTCTTCTCAGGTCTTCAGCATGCACGACTTATTTGATGCTGTTATGTAGAAGGCCTGGGAGTCGGGACAGGTTCCATCAGACTGGACAAAAGCAGTGATCACACCAATCTTTAAACATGGAAACAGAAAAGATTGTAACAACTACAGAGGCATCTCTTTAATCAGCGTTGTGGGTAAAATCTTCGCAGGTATTGTTGAAAGGAAAGTGCGAGTATTAGTTGAGGACCAATTGGATGAAAATGAGTGTGGGTTTAGGCCTCTTAGAGGTTGTCAGGACCAGATCTTTAGCTTACGGCAAATAATGGAGAAGTGTTATGAGTGGAACAGGGAATTGTATCTATGCTTTATAGATCTAGAAAAGGCATATGACCGGGTTCCTAGGAGGAAGTTATTGTCTGTTCTACAAGATTATGGAATAGGAGGCAAACTTTTGCAAGCAATTAAAGGTCTTTACATGGATAGTCAAGCAGCAGTTAGAGTTGACGGTAAATTGAGTTCATGGTTCAGAGTACTTTCAGGGGTAAGAAAAGGCTGCAACCTGTCTCCACTGTTGTTCATATTATTTATGGATCATATGTTGAAAACAATAGACTGGCTGAGTGAGATTAAGATATGTGAACACAAAATAAGCAGTCTTGCATATGCGGATGACTTAGTTGTGATGGAAGATTCGATTGAAAGTTTGCAAAGTAATATTTCAGAGCTAGATCAGAAATATAAGGACTATGGTATGAAGATTAGCATCTCCAAAACGAAAGTAATGTCAGTGGGAAAGAAATATAAACGGATTGAGTGCCAAATAGGAGGAACAAAGTTAGAACAGGTGGACGGTTTCAAGTACTTAGGATGCATATTCTCACAGGATGGCAACATAGTGAAAGAACTGGAAGCGAGGTGTAGCAAAGCTAATGCAGTGAGCGCTCAGCTACGATCTACTCTCTTCTGCAAGAAGGAAGTCAGTACCAAGACTAAGTTATCTGTGCACCGTTCAATCTTTCGACCAACTTTGTTGTATGGGAGCGAAAGCTGGGTGGATTCAGTTTACCTTATCAACAAGGTTGAGGTTACGGATATGAAAGTAGGTAGGATGATTGCAGGTACTAGCAGATGGGAACAATGGCAGGAGAGTGTCCACAATGAGGAAATCAAAGAAAAACTGGGAATGAACTCTATAGATGTAGCAGTCAGGGCGAACAGGCTTAGATGGTGGGGTCATGTTACACGCATGAGAGAAGCAAGGTTACCCAAGAGACTCATGGATTCAGCAGTAGAGGGTAGGATGAGTCGGGGCAGACCGAGGAGAAGGTACCTGGATTCGGTTAAGAATGATTTTGAAGTAATAGGTTTAACATCAGAAGAGGCACCAATGTTAGCACTGAATAGGGGATCATGGAGGTACTGTATAAGGGGGGCTATGCTCCAGACTGAACGCTGAAAGGCATAATCAGTCTTAAATGATGATGATGATGATGATGATGTAGAAGGCTTATTGTAAATAGAGAAGAAATTTCCAGTCACCCCATTAACATAGTTTAAATATTGATCGACTCTTGAGGTTACAACGACACAATCACACATCAACAAAGACTTTAGTACGTCACGTATGAAGCAGTGCATTTACAAAACACACTGCAATGCGAACATATTTATTATAATCCGATCAAGAGAAACTCATCATAATAAAGTAAGATATGGGTCCTTGATGCGTCTACTTCACCGTACCGTTATATATATGGAGGCTGGATGAGTAGGACTAATTTGCTATTGAAAGAGTCTCACTACTAGCATGTTTTGTCAGCGGCATGGTAGCGTTATCTTTTGTTTTCTCTTTACAGTGTAACATCTCTGAAAGTGGGAAACACTGCCGGTCGGTGTCTCAGTCTGCGGTGGATGGCGAACTGCAGTTTGCACGCAGTCCTCTTCTGAAACCGCGGCGATACTTGTGAATATTCTTGAGTAAGCCTGTACGGCCCATCCCTGCAATACCGTACAACCAGGTCATGTAGCTAAAAGTCGGAAAATGGGCTCACCTCCGGTAAGATAGTTACCCAGATGGACAGTGCCACGTCGTGTGGAACAACACTGACTGTCAAGAAGTTGGCTGTCGTTACAACCTCTATCGACGCAGCAGCAGAGAGGAGCGCGCCGACAGCATTACACCTGCCAACAACAGTGAACAAAAGAAGTGCTACAACGATACATAGTGGCTCCTAGGAGAACACATGTTACCAGGCTGCATTCGTCATCACCTCACGTGATATTGCGGGAGCAGCAGGGTGTACAAGACGTTCACATCCGGGCTGCGTAGCCGGCAATTTAGATGCGAGTAGTTACAGGGTGTTTCAAAAATGACCGGTATATTTGAAACGGCAATAAAAACTAAACGAGCAGCGATAGAAATACACCGTTTGTTGCAATATGCTTGGGACAACAGTACATTTTCAGGCAGACAAACTTTCGAAATTACAGTAGTTACAATTTTCAACAACAGATGGCGCTGCAAGTGATGTGAAAGATATAGAAGACAACGCAGTCTGTGGGTGCGCCATTCTGTACGTCGTCTTTCTGCTGTAAGCGTGTGCTGTTCACAACGTGCAAGTGTGCTGTAGACAACATGGTTTATTTCTTAGAACAGAGGATTTTTCTGGTGTTGGAATTCCACCGCCTAGAACACAGTGTTGTTGCAACAAGACGAAGTTCTCAACGGAGGTTTAATGTAACCAAAGGACCGAAAAGCGATATAATAAAGGATCTGTTTGAAAAATTTCAACTGACTGGGAACGTGACGGATGAACGTGCTGGCAAGGTAAATGGCTCTGAGCACTATGGGACTCAACTGCTGTGGTCATAAGTCCCCTAGAACTTAGAACTACTTAAACCTAACTAACCTAAGGACATCACACACATCCATGCCCGACGCAGGATTCGAACCTGCGACCGTAGCGGTCGTGCGGTTCCAGACTGTAGCGCCTTTAACCGCTCGGCCACTCCGGCCGGCTCTGGCAAGGTAGGGCGACCACATACGGCAACCACAGAGGGCAACGCGCAGCTAGTGCAGCAGGTGATCCGACAGCGGCCTCGGGTTTCCGTTCGCCGTGTTGCAGCTGCGGTCCAAATGACGCCAACGTCCACGTATCGTCTCATGCGCCAGAGTTTACACCTCTATCCATACAAAATTCAAATGCGGCAACCCCTCAGCGCCGCTACCATTGCTGTACGAGAGACATTCGCTAACGATGTAGTGCACAGGATTGATGACGGCGATATGCATGTGGGCAGCATTTGGTTTACTGACGAAGCTTATTTTTACCTGGACGGCTTCGTCAATAAACAGAACTGGCGCGTATGGGGAACCGAAATGCCCCATGTTGCAGTCCCATCGTCCCTGCATCCTCAAAAAGTACTGGTCTGGGCCGCCATTTCTTCCAAAGGAATCATTGGCCCATTTTTCAGATCCGAAACGATTACTGCATGCAACGCTATCTGGACATTCTTCGTGAATTTGTGGCGGTACAAACTGCCTTAGACGACACTGCGAACACCTCGTGGTTTATGCAGGATGGTGCCCGGCCACATCGCACGGCCGACGTCTTTAATTTCCTGAATGAATATTTCGATGATCGTGTGATTGCTTTGGGCTATCCGAAACATACAGGAGGCGGCGTGGATTGGCCTCCCTATTCGCCAGACATGAACCCCTGTGACTTCTTTCTGTGGGGACACTTGAAAGACCAGGTGTACCGCCAGAATCCAGAAACAATTGAATAGCTGAAGCAGTACATCTCATCTGCATGTGAAGCCATTCCGCCAGACACGTTGTCAAAGGTTTCGGGTAATTTCATTCAGAGACTACGCCATGTTATTGCTACGCATGGTGGATATGTGGAAAATATCGTACTATAGAGTTTCCCAGACCGCAGCGCCATCTGTTGTTGAAAATTGTAACTACTGTAATTTCGAAAGTTTGTCTGCCTGAAAATGTACTGTTGTCCCAAGCATATTGCAGCAAACGGTGTATTTCTATCGCTGCTCGTTTAGTTTGTATTGCCGTTTCAAATATACCGGTCATTTTTGAAACACCCTGTACATTTACGACGTGCGACGATTGTAAAGTCTCCATGTCATTTTTGACTCAGAGAACACAAGACCACTTGTTTGCCCGTGCTGTCCTGACCCACTTCGACACAGAGGGTGTTATACTGCTGCCCTGGCCAGCACATCCTCCATACGTCTCTCCTGTCGAAAACGTAATATGGTCATGTGTTGCAAAGAGATCGGCAGGCCACCATTCGCCAGCCGCTACCATTAACTAACTCTGGCGTTAAGCTGAAGTAGCATGGAACGACCTACACGTAACTGACATCCAAGGCCTCTTCGATGTGATGTCCGTGGTAGTTACTCTGCGTATTACTTTTCGCACCCTTTATATCCACAAACCCCCTACAAATTTAATCATGAAGTCTTAGCTCTATTCTTCACACTTTCCGATTCTGGCCCTGTTCCGTCGGATGTTTTAGATTTATTGAGAAGCGCGTAATGTACGTTTCAAAACTAGTGAAGAGACAGTGATACTCCGACTATATCATTTTCAATCCTTAGTGTTATACGAATATTGACAGAATCATCACAAAAAGGATTCCCTTTATTTCCCTAATTCTTTGGTCATGTATTCCATTGCTGTGCTAAACAACGCTATGAGTTGTAGTATAAACCAGTTTATTAGTTGTTGTGCTAAACAACGCTATGAGATGTAGTAGAAACCAGTTTATTAAATCTCTCATTAGCCAAACCTATAAGTGCATACAGATCGTCGTCTGAAGTGATGTAAACAATACTGACGCTTCTAGAAACAATGATAAGACCGCTACGGTCGTAGGTTCGAATCCTGCCTCGGGCGTCGATGTCTGTGATGTCCTTAGGTTAGTTAGGTTTAAGTAGTTATAAGTTCTAGGGGACTGATGGCCACAGATGTTAAGTCCCATAGCGCTCAGAGCCATTTGAACCATACCACTACCAATGACAAATTACGAATGAATTAACTAAATATTCGTTAAATATAAACAGCAAAAGACCAAATTTAGTTTATAAGAGTGCAGCTATAAGAATGAAGCGGAGAGGTGGCATGGGGGCGGGTCGAAAAGGAGGGGGGGAATGAAACCGGGCCTGGAAAGTGTTACAGTCTCCAGTCTCCTCAAGGCAGGCATCCCAACTTACACCTTGTTGTACATGTGTAGACAAACAAATGATCACAATTTCAGAAAAATTGAGTGATTTATTCAAGAGAAAGAGCTTCACAAATTTAGTAAATCAATAACACGTTGGTACACCTCTCGCCGTCATGCAAGTGGCTATTCGTCTTGACACTGATAGTTACTATATTGTAGTGCCTGTGTTGCTCAGAAATACGATGCAAAGTTCCTTCGGACATGTCAGTGTTATAGTGGAAATGGAAGATTAGGGAAGGTAAGCCTTCCCTAGTGGATGTACACCATCACTAAAATAATCAGTAAGAGCTTACCATAAACTGAAAAAAAAACACATCCACAGGTGAAGGTGAACCATCACTGTACTCGGCTAGGGAAAGTGTACAGTATCATATTATCCACTAGTGAAGGTGTATCATCTGTGATCCCAGGTTATTAATGGTGCGTCCAACAATGCTACCACGCATCACCATGAATGTAATTGTCGTCAGCTCGTTATTGTTATACAGCAGTGCAGGTATGATTGACAGTAGTGCAGTTATGGTTTACAGTAGTGCCACGGTGGTTGCCGGTAGTGCAGTTATGGTTCACATCAGTGCAGCTATGGTTGAATCGGTGAAGTTCTACGAGCATCTTAGAGTGTAACAGAGAAATCTCAGTTATAATTTTGTTTTCATGGACAGAGAAAAGTATGAGGGCCTTATCCAGTAAGGCCAAATCACTAAAATCTGGACGAAAGAGGGGCGGCAACTACTACAAGTTTTTGAAGAGATATGAAGTGCTGGAAGTGACTGGAATAACCAAATTAATGCGACCTGTAACTGAATAAGGTAAGATTAAAAATTATGATGAAGAACTGTATGATATTCTGTATGATGCTCATGTAACGACTGGCCACAGTGGACGCGGCCGAATGATGAAATGCCTGAAGTCAAAGTTCTGTAATACAACATACAGAGATGTCGAAATTTATCTTAGTTTGTGTGAGCCTTGTGTACAAAAGCAAAAAGGTTAGAAAAAAGGAGTAGTAGTGAAGCCAATGTTGTTCAAGGAGCTAAATTCCAGATGTCAAGTTGATCTCATCGGCTTACAAATTCGTAATGGTTTATCAGGACCACCTCATTAAATTCGTCGTTCTCAGGCCACTGAAGTCCAAAACAGCTGAAGAGGTATGCGATAGCATTATTGACATTTTTACGTTGTTAGGCGCACCCTCAGTATTGCAGTCTGACAATGGCAGAGAGTTCGTTAGCGAAATAATGAGCAGCTTAACTGAACTACGCCCCAATTTTAAGATTGTCCATGGTAAACGTAGACACGTTCAAAGCCAAGACAGCGTAGATCGAGCAAATTAAGACATAGAAAAAACACTAACTACATAGATGCAGGAGACATGCATTAAGATTTGTGCAACTAATGAAGAATAGCGCTATACATTTTGGAATTAAAAGATCTCCGTACGAAGCGATGTTTGACTGACCTTCTAAACATGGTTTGTCTTCAACAAGTTTACCTCCTGAAGTTACGATGAATGTTCACTCTGAGGATGACCTTGAAAATGTAATTTAATCGAGTGAGTGTTAGCAGTGAGACAGAGACTGAAAAGTTGCACGATAATGATCACAGTAAATCTCCATTGCAAGAGGATAACGTATCAACAGAGAAAGAGTTTGAGAACAGAGAGAAATAAAGTATTCCTGACAATAATGTCTGCTGCCTGACTGATTTAGACGAGTCAACTGGGGCTATTAAAAAACACAGACCTGAAGCGTAGAAGTGCTTAGAAGAACAAGCGCAAAGAATGCGGAAATGTTCAGATTGCTACTTTTCAACGGAGGAAAAGGGCTGTACGGTGAGAGTTCCAGTTCCCGACTTCGATAGAGGAAATGCTAGGTCGACCTTGGGTGTCTACCGAACCTGGACGAGAGATGGTGTGCTGAGAGAACTACAAGCAAGGTAATAAATTGTTTGTTTTTAAGTAATTATGGAACGGACGATACTACACTCCTGGAAATTGAAATAAGAACACCGTGAATTCATTGTCCCAGGAAGGGGAAACTTTATTGACACATTCCTGGGGTCAGATACATCACATGATCACACTGACAGAACCACAGGCACATAGACACAGGCAACAGAGCATGCACAATGTCGGCACTAGTACAGTGTATATCCACCTTTCGCAGCAATGCAGGCTGCTATTCTCCCATGGAGACGATCGTAGAGATGCTGGATGTAGTCCTGTGGAACGGCTTGCCATGCCATTTCCACCTGGCGCCTCAGTTGGACCAGCGTTCGTGCTGGACGTGCAGACCGCGTGAGACGACGCTTCATCCAGTCCCAAACATGCTCAATGGGGGACAGATCCGGAGATTTTGCTGGCCAGGGTAGTTGACTTACACCTTCTAGAGCACGTTGGGTGGCACGGGATACATGCGGACGTGCATTGTCCTGTTGGAACAGCAAGTTCCCTTGCCGGTCTAGGAATGGTAGAACGATGGGTTCGATGACGGTTTGGATGTACCGTGCACTATTCAGTGTCCCCTCGACGATCACCAGTGGTGTACGGCCAGTGTAGGAGATCGCTCCCCACACCATGATGCCGGGTGTTGGCCCTGTGTGCCTCGGTCGTATGCAGTCCTGATTGTGGCGCTCACCTGCACGGCGCCAAACACGCATACGACCATCATTGGCACCAAGGCAGAAGCGACTCTCATCGCTGAAGACGACACGTCTCCATTCGTCCCTCCATTCACGCCTGTCGCGACACCACTGGAGGCGGGCTGCACGATGTTGGGGCGTGAGCGGAAGACGGCCTAACGGTGTGCGGGACCGTAGCGTAGCTTCATGGAGACGGTTGCGAATGGTCCTCGCCGATACCCCAGGAGCAACAGTGTCCCTAATTTGCTGGGAAGTGGCGGTGCGGTCCCCTACGGCACTGCGTAGGATCCTACGGTCTTGGCGTGCATCCGTGCGTCGCTGCGGTCCGGTCCCAGGTCGACGGGCACGTGCACCTTCCGCCGACCACTGGCGACAACATCGACGTACTGTGGAGACCTCACGCCCCACGTGTTGAGCAATTCGGCGGTACGTCCACCCGGCCTCCCGCATGCCCACTATACGCCCTCGCTCAAAGTCCGTCAACTGCACATACGGTTCACGTCCACGCTGTCGCGGCGTGCTACCAGTGTTAAAGACTGCGATGGAGCTCCGTATGCCACGGCAAACTGGCTGACACTGACGGCGGCGGTGAACAAATGCTGCGCAGCTAGCGCCATTCGACGGCCAACACCGCAGTTCCTGGTGTGTCCGCTGTGCCGTGCGTGTGATCATTGCTTGTACAGCCCTCTCGCAGTGTCCGGAGCAAGTATGGTGGGTCTGACACACCGGTGTCAATGTGTTCTTTTTTCCATTTCCAGGAGTGTATATGCTAGTACAACTACAACATTTTTTTCAGGTCTCAGTTCAGTACTCGAAGAATAATCTGAGAGGAGGAAGTTCCAGCAGGGAAAACAGTTGTGACGTCGCAGTCGATGGGAAGCGGCGAGGGATTCTTCAAATGCAACTTCCAGCAAAAATGTCAGACTCTGAGATGCTTTTGCAAAAACAAAAATGTTGTGCCACTCAAAGTGTCATGGAGCACGTCCCTGCTGCAATAAATGACAATAAATGAATTTTGCATAATATGACTATGTTTTCAAACTACAGGTGATAAATTCAACTTTCGAAGTACGACTGTTTTGTTATTACAGCCATGATTCACATTCCTTACCTCTTGGCAGTGGAGGTATACATTCACTAGTGATAGTCTACTATCCCTGCTCAATGTGTACTGTTAGACAGAACTGGAATCAGCAATCCACTTTCACTAAATGCGACAGTGGAGGTGTACTGTCACCAGTGATGGTATACTTTCCCTGAAACTTCCACTTCCAGTATAGCATACCCACGTATGCACCGTGTTTCTGAACGATACTGGCTCTACAATGCAGTTTTTATCCGCCGACGTTGGGCAAGCAACCTTCTTTTAAAATGTCTCCCCTGTATGGGAATATACATAACGACATCACCTTGAGCGTAACTGATCTTTTGCGCTTCAGTCCATGCTCTTGGCAGTACTCCACGAAATCCTTGTATAAATACCACTGGGATTATGGATTTTCGGTCAGGTGAGAACCTCTGAAACTGTCTATGTTTCAACAATTTTTGCTCCATTAGTACTGCAGCGTACACATTATTAGCTTGCGGCTCTGCAGGCCTTCCGTTATAATTTATATTTCCCTCCGGCGAAACCATAACATGATTCATGGCTTGAGCACAGCGTTCGTTCTACTTCACGCAGCTTGTTTCTACAGTTTTTTACTGCCCCTCGCATCTATTCCATATGTCTAGATATATTTTCAACAGAATCGACTGTTTTGTCCTTCAATTGTTTAAAATTCGCCACTAATTGTTTTTTCCCTCTTTAATGTCTTCTTTAATTTTATTCTGCAGTTGATAAGCGGTCAACAGGCAATTTGCTTACCGCTTCTTTTATACTTGCATCTACACATAGCATCACTTGGTTTTCCTTAGCGGATGTCCATTCATCTAATTTATTTGAGAAATCTTGTTGATGTTTACTGAAATTCTCTCGTATCAGTTGATTACATCCAGAAGCTATGGTAGTCACAGTTCCTTTTAATTCCACTACGGAAGTTTCTACTTCCTCCTGCTTCGATTTCATGTTTTGCATTTCTTCGGTAATCCTTTTGATTTCCAAAGGAAACTGCTTCTGCACATCTCCCAACTCGGTTATTTCATTTGAGATTTGTTGTTGCTGGCTAACTAATGCCTGAATTGCAGCTGACATGTCTGTTTGCTTTTCACAGAAGTCTGCTTGCTTTTGTGATACTGTTTGTGCCACCAATGACATATCAATTTGCTTCTGTAACATGTCTTCCTGCTTTTGTGATACTGCTTGTACCGCACCTGACGTAGTCGTTGCCAATACTGACAAAGTCTTAGTTGTTCTAAGATTTGAGCCATAGGATTTGTCTCCTGTTGAGACGAAGCTGCTATCTCCTCTACACTCGTATTTTCACCAGTTTTCTGAACATCTAACACTTCCTCTTTATAGATTTTAAATTGTGATCCAGTTTTGATGATAACAAAATTAGAAAACACAAAATATCTACATGTTTGTACACACTTAATTACACTATCTCATATAAAAATTCCTCCTGAAATGTATGCACCAAATAAATTTCTATGACTACTTCTGAAGAAAATATGGAAATGATGTGAAAATATAGAACTATATTACACTATAAATATCGAGGCTATTCACGTTAAGGGACCAGATTGACGTGAGATTGCTGATAGCTTTATTTGTTTGCCCTATCCAGATTGTAGCGAAGTCAATTTCTGCACTAGTACAGGTTGTTTACACATGGAAGTTGGGGTCTGACAGTGAGTCGTACTGGCATAGCTTCCGATAAGCGGGAAATACGGGCTCGAGAACGGGTCTGGCACAAATTTTCTTTGTTGCCGTTCCATTATACAGTTGCTCGTTGGTCATATTGACAACTGCGAATACATTTCATGTGTGACGTTGGTCGCGTTGTTGGATGTCCGCCTTAGTGATGTTGTTGTTGTGGTCTTCAGTCCAGAGACTGGTTTCATACAGCTCTCCCATGCTACTCTATCCTGTGCAAGATTCTTCATATCCCAGTACTTACTGCAACCTGCATCCTTTTGAATCTGCTTAGTATACTCATCTCTTGGTCTCCCTCTATAATTTTTACCCTCCACGCTACCCTCCAATACTATATCGGTGATCCCTTGATGCCTCAGAATATGCCCTACCAGCCGATGCCTTCTTCTAGTCAAGTTATGCCACAAATTTCTCTACTCTCCAATTCTATTCAATACCTCCTCATTAGTTATGTGATGTACCCATCTAATTTTCAGCATTCTTCTGTAGCACCACGTTTCGAAAGCTTCTATTATCTTCTTGTCTAAACTATTTATCGTCCACGTTTCACTTCCATACATGGCTACACTCCATACAAATACTTTCATAAACGACTTCCTGACAAATCTACACTCGATGTTAACAAATTTCTCTTCTTCAGAAACGCTTTTCTTGCCTTGGTGATACAGCGCCTAGTTCTGACCAATTAGCGCCTTAGATCTTCAAAATCCCGGTACGGTTGGAAGGCCCTGCCCAAATGTTCCATAAGTTCTCAACTGGGGAGAGATCCGGTGACCTTGCTGACCAAGGTAGGGTTTGGCCAGCACGAAGCAAACCCCGCGTACGGGCGGCCGTTATCTTGCTGAAATGTAAGCTCACGACGGGTTGCCATGAAGGGCTACAAAACGGGGCATAGAATATCGTCAACGTATTGCTGTACTGTAAGAGTACCGCGGCTAAAAACCAAAGTGATTCTGCCGTGAAATGAAACGACACCCCAGACCGTCACACTTGGCTGTCGGGCCATACGGAGCGCTACAGCCAGGTTCGTATTCCCATCTCTATTGTTGCGTCTCCAGACACAGCTTCGCACATCGCTGGTGCGCAGTTCGAAACGGGACTCATCAATGAAGACAGTTCTACTCAGGTCAACGAGATTCCAGAGCGAATCTGACCGACACCACTACAGGCGGACTTGCTGGTGTACAGAGTCAATGGTAGTAGGTGCAAGGGGCGCCACGAACTCAGTCCCCTTTCTGAGAGCCGCCTGTTAACAGCCCCTGTAGTCACTGAAGCACCGGTTGCATTCCGGATTGATGTTAACTATGAATCCTGGGCTCTGTGTGCCCTACTGATGACTGCTCGATCCTCTCGTTCTGCCGCCTCCCTCGGCAGACTGCTGCCTTCTTGGCGCTCTGTTCCGCTACGGACAGGCCAATCCTGCCACCATCGTCAAATAGTGGTATCGCTCCTATTCAGATGTCGAGCAATTCGCTGATTATTCCAACCGGCTTCTTTGAGCCAGCTACACGTCCTCTCTCGAATACTGACGTCTGCGTACGTTCTTCACGCGCCTGCCTGCGAGGCATATTTACTGTTCAACTGAGTTCGCAGAATGATATCCTCAAAGACTTTTTGCCCTGGTATCGACATATCTCCTGTTTAGTATCCTTGCTAGTTGCGCCACACATTCATCCACTGGTCGCCAAATATTTACAGATTTGCATTTTCCATCTATAGCTGTATCAATATCGATATGCGACCAGTTTGCGTTACTCCTTTTGTGGTGTGTCGTTTTTAGAACGTATTTTCCGGGCTGGTTTTATTTTGACACTCTGTACTCTAAGTAAGTTGGTTGGTATACAAATGAGATGATTAATAGCACATGTTTACGAATTCAGGAAAGTGATGGGAGAAGTTGATCAAATGAAGCCTGTCCTTTTCCGCTAGTAAGAAGGAAACAATTAATCAAGTATACCTTTTGCCAGACTGCATCATAGCGGTTAGAAGTTTGCAGACACACTACAGTGCTGTTTTCCAAGAATAGAGTAGGGGTCACTGCCACCAGTGTATTTCACTGTGTACTAAGTACCAGAAGCCAGACGGAAAACTCTGTGGACCCAGGAGAGTTGCTGACTGAAAAGTAGAAGTTAAAAAATCTGGGTGATTAAACACAGCTAACAGACAAAATACAGAAATGCATGGTTCACTGAAAATTTAATTAGATAAATATAATGATGACGTCTGAAGTATGATGTGGAAGGCAGAAGCTATACGGTATGCACCATAAAAGTATAATTTGTAAAATATGTTACTGTAATAACAGAAATAATGAATAAATGAATAAATAAAAATATACTTACATCCTAAATAGTTGTGGCTTTGTACTGATTCAGAGTTACGTCGTTCGCACAGCAGATTGTCGTTGTCCAGTTTGTTGATGCATCCGTTGTGACAGACACAAATCCGCTAGGCGTATGTAGAGTCATAGTCTTTGGTGTCATTTCAATACTGACAGTTCATAAATGAAAAAAAGTCTGTAAACGCTATGAGGGCAGAAAAAGTAAATTGATGGCTAAGGACGGTCATCAAAGAACTGTTATTTGTCATAAGAAAAGTGCTGCTACGATTCCCATTGCGGGTTCAATATACGTATGAGTAACCCAGCTTCAACTGAAGGGGTGGTAAGGGAAATGCACAAACAAAACTAAGGGTGAATGAAGTGTGTTATCAAGCGTCGTGTATGCAAGGTGAAAGTGGTGAAGAGGATTCCGTGGATTAGGAGTGCAAGACCTGGACACAGTAGAGTACCTTACACTTAGTTACGTTCACATAAATTATTTTTGACATTTTTGTTAAATAAATAAAATAATCAACCCCATTTTCTTCAATTATCACGCTTTGCGCGAAATTCATAACATTCGCGTTGACATCTGTAGTTCATCAAAGTAGGTGCAACTACACTCCTGGAAATTGAAATAAGAACACCGTGAATTCATTGTCCCAGGAAGGGGAAACTTTATTGACACATTCCTGGGGTCAGATACACCACATGATCACACTGACAGAACCACAGGCACATAGACACAGGCAACAGAGCATGCACAATGTCGGCACTAGTACAGTGTATATCCACTTTTCGCAGCAATGCAGGCTGCTATTCTCCCATGGAGACGATCGTAGAGATGCTGGATGTAGTCCTGTGGAACGGCTTGCCATGCCATTTCCACCTGGCGCCTCAGTTGGACCAGCGTTCGTGCTGGACGTGCAGACCGCGTGAGATGACGCTTCATCCAGTCCCAAACATGCTCAATGGGGGACAGATCCGGAGATCTTGCTGGCCAGGGTAGTTGACTTACACCTTCTAGAGCACGTTGGGTGGCACGGGATACATGCGGACGTGCATTGTCCTGTTGGAACAGCAAGTTCCCTTGCCGGTCTAGGAATGGTAGAACGATGGGTTCGATGACGGTTTGGATGTATCGTGCACTATTCAGTGTCCCCTCGACGATCACCAGCGGTGTACGGCCAGTGTAGGAGATCGCTCCCCACACCATGATGCCGGGTGTTGGCCCTGTGTGCCTCGGTTGTATGCAGTCCTGATTGTGGCGCTCACCTGCACGGCGCCAAACACGCATACGACCATCATTGGCACCAAGGCAGAAGCGACTCTCATCGCTGAAGACGACACGTCTCCATTCGTCCCTCCATTCACGCCTGTCGCGACACCACTGGAGGCGGGCTGCACGATGTTGGGGCGTGAGCGGAAGACGGCCTAACGGTGTGCGGAACCGTAGCCCAGCTTCATGGAGACGGTTGCGAATGGTCCTCGCCAATACCCCAGGAGCAACAGTGTCCCTAATTTGCTGGGAAGTGGCTGTGCGGTCCCCTACGGCACTGCGTAGGATCCTACGGTCTTGGCGTGCATCCGTGCGTCGCTGCGGTCCGGTCCCAGGTCGACGGGCACGTGCACCTTCCGCCGACCACTGGCGACAACATCGATGTACTGTGGAGACCTCACGCCCCACGTGTTGAGCAATTCGGCGGTACGTCCACCCGGCCTCCCGCATGCCCACTATACGCCCTCGCTCAAAGTCCGTCAACTGCACATACGGTTCACGTCCACGCTGTCGCGGCATGCTACCAGTGTTAAAGACTGCGATGGAGCTCCGTATGCCACGGCAAACTGGCTGACACTGACGGCGGCGGTGCACAAATGCTGCGCAGCTAGCGCCATTCGACGGCCAACACCGCGGTTCCTGGTGTGTCCGCTGTGCCGTGCGTGTGATCATTGCTTGTACAGCCCTCTCGCAGTGTCCGGAGCAAGTATGGTGGGTCTGACACACCGGTGTCAATGTGTTCTTTTTTCCATTTCCAGGAGTGTATATAGAAAGAAAATTTAACTAAAGGATAAAAAAAGGCACTCCGTCTTCACGCCACGAGTGGCCTACCGGGACCATCCGACCGCCGTGTCATCCTCAGGGGAGGATGCTGATAGGAGGGGTGTGGGGTCAGCACACCGCTCTCCCGGTCGTTATGATGGAATTCTTGACCGAAGTCGCTGCTATTCGGTCGAGTAGCTCCTCAATTGGCATCACGAGGCTGAGTGCACCCCGAAAATGGCAACACCGCAACACCGCATGGTGGCCTGGATAGTGGGCCAACCAAGCGCCGACCACGCCCGACAGCGCTTAACTTCGGTGATCTCATGGAAACCGGTGTAACCACTGCGGCAAGCCATTGCCTACTAAAGGACAAAGCGTTTATGAATATTTTTTAGTATTGTGAACTTTGACTAAACATTATTCTACAACTGTAACTAGAATATGTACAGGAAATTATAAGAAACTAGTGTAATGTGTAAAAGCTGCGGCCGCTACCTATGGAAGTTCCGTCACGGTGACATAGCGAGACGGGGCGGTGGTGAGCCTTTGGATTTGCATTGAGGAGAGCGAATGTTCGGACCCCTATCCAGCCGTCCACATTTATGTTTTACATGATTCCCCTAAATCGTTTAAAGAAAAAGCCGAGGTGGTTCCTTTGAAAAGGACACAGCCGATTTCCGCATCTGCAGCCTTTTCCGATCCAAGACGTTAAACTCTAATCTTTCTTCCTTCCAGTTCCGCTAAACTGGTACTATACAGTACGAGAAGAAATAAACGCAAAGAGGTAACTAAAACGGCAAGCGACAGAGGTACTGCGAATTTCGTTGCTGCAAGAAAAGGACGACTCTGCTGTTGACGGAGTTGGACATGTTCTCGGGAACACCGCCGTATAGTGGAAGTGGATCTCCTGTTCAGCAAATGCCCTGAAGTAAATACTCCGACAAGGACCGCTGGCTGACGGCTGAGCGCGGTGGAATGTTGCTGCCGTTAATGTGCGGCGTTTAATTTGTGTCGCGCTGAAGGCATTTACTCTGTAACGGCGGCAATATGTCAGCCTGGACCGTCACACTCGTACATTTAGTTCTTATAAACGTACAGGGACTAAATGGACTTCATTCCTGCAATGAGGTTACGGTAAACACCACTGTGTACTTGAGTTATAAAGCAATTCTGCCTACGTGAACAGATTTTAACTAGAATCGAGTGCAACGGTTGCACGTTTCATTATCCTTTCCCACCGGTACGCACTGCTTGTCGTATACAGATACCTGTGTACCGCTTTTTAACAGAATGCGTTCATATCAAAATATGATGGCTGAAGCCGACTTACCAGCTGATTTACCACTATTTTAGGAGACAGTGAATCGAATGTAGTTCGTCTTTTAAGGTTCTGTCTGATATCTAACCTTCTACATAATTTCTTAGTTAGAAAATATTTATTTCTGCGATGATTTCAGTTCACGGTTGGCAGTGACTGAAGGAACTCTGACGACACAATAGTATATCACGGACAGCCTGCATCCTCACGTGTTACCTCTTATTTGAAAGTACCGTCTTGTCATTTTTCGATAGAAAAATGCTCGTCTACACACGGCACCTGTCTCTATCAATTGTCTGCGTGAGGCTGAGGTACTCTCGTGGTCGCGAAGATCCCAAGATCTGTACCCAACGGATCACTTGTGTGACCAGTTCGGAAGTCAACCCCATTCCATTGCCAGTATACAGGATTTCAGATAAGTTTTAAGACAGCCTTTGCCACATAATTAGGGCACGCAACGAGGCCAGAGAGAGCAAAACGTCATGCTGATAAGTGGGCTCATACTGCTAAATCCTTTCTAAATCTGATGTTATCACTGAAATAATATCACACACCTTTTAAAGCCGTTAAGTTCCCTTTCGTCTCCTCCTCTCCTTCTGGGTAATTCACTTTCCTCGTCAGGCAGTGTATTTTGCAGTTACTCGATGTGCTAGCTAAGGCAAACAATGATGCAGAAATTGAAGTAATGAATTTAAAAAATGATGATAATTTATTTTGCACACTATCTGTCACTGGACGCATAAAAGGTAAACTCAATGTAATAAACCACGTACAAGGATTTCTGGTCATATAAGTACTGTCAATAACAGTAGAAATAGCGGAAGAAGGATTCGTTATGAATAGAAAATTAGGGCCGAGAGTGAGACATTGTGAATGGTTTAGTGATAGTGTTGTTCTCATCAGAATCGACACCAAACTAAACCGAAAACGATAATTCAGGTGTATATGCCAATGTCGCAAGAAGAAGATGAAGAGACATAGAAAGTATATGAGAACACTGGACGGGTAATTCCGTATGTAATGGACGACGGAAATCTAATAATAATAAAGGATTGGAATGAGAATGTAGGGGAAGGGGTAGAAGAAAGTGCTATGGGAGAATATAGGCTTAGTAGTAAGAATGCAAGAGAAGAAAAACTAACTGCATTCTATAATAAATTTAAGCTTGTAGTAGCGAATTCTTTGTCCATCACAAGAAGAGGACGTGCACTTGGAACAGGCTGCAGGGTACTGGAAGATTTCAGTTAGATTGCAAGCTAGCCTTTGGTGGCGGCAGTTCTCCGTCTGCCAAACGACTGAAAAGTCGTAACCACCACACCCAAGAGGCGCCACATTTATCGACAGTGCAAGGAAATCTGACATTAAACAGTGGCCCCTGTGTGCATCACCCATGAGATAGCTAACTAGACATGAAATTAATTTAATTACTTGAAACCCACAACAAAATAAATGACATCGTAGGAAATGAGAATGGGTATCGCTGAAAAATTAATAACAAGGACCTACGGTATCGCAAAACGATTTATTAACTAATATCAAGGTAAAGAGAGAACAAACATATAAGCAGAAACTTCAACTGTGTATCATTTCATTAACATGAACTCAGGTTGGTTGGCAATAGACCTGGGGAACCTAACTGGAATTCACGTGTGAATGAGACTGGCTACTGTGAGTGGAAGGATTGGGCAAGCACACGCTGCTGCATCGTTCCACTGATTGCATCTTGCGTCAAGATACAATTAAGCCTGCAATGGACACTGGGAGTGACTACTGTGAGTCCAAGGCTTGTATGAAAAAAGATGGTCGTAAAAACGATTGATAGGCTTCTGAATTTGCCGAAGCTGCGCAACGTTGCCGATATTGCCAGTGAAAGACGAGACGCTGTTGTCTGCATGCGGGCACTGATGAAGCGTCATACTGCGGGACATGACCCCAAGTCCGCCGGTAATTGTCTCACATCCGCGAAAATATGAAGTTTCGCCTGGGTGCCAGACGTCTGTATAACTAACTACTCTCTCCGTATAAAATTGGAGAGCTCTAGCGACTGTACTCCGCGACTGTCAAGAAGCACGTCACCGCTTCTCCGTTTTGCTCAAAACCTTCCGAAAAACAGCTGTTGCCCACCGATGTTCTCGAATAAACCTATCATGTCCCAGCAGTGGTTACCGCGTCAATCATGTTTTCTAGCAAGGAGACCCGATCTTCCTCAACCGTCACATCAGTGCAGTACACATTCTTTCTGCGAAAAAACAGCACACAATGCCTGGAATTCCTGCAACGAAAGCCCCGGCGCATTTCACAAGATGAGGGAAGCTTCCCGGTGAAAACAAGCTCCGTCTCCTCCATAAAACGATTTAGTGGGCTCTGTTTCGGCGGGGACGCCGCAGCATCTAAGAAACGCGACATCCGGAGAAATTCTGTTGTGGACTGGCAAGACAGCCAATCCACTATGACAGGAAGCCCTTAACATAGACAAATGTAATGTATTGCGAATACATAGAAAGAAGGATCCTTTATTGTATGATTATATGATAGCAGAACAAACACTGGTAGCAGTTACTTCTGAAAAATATCTGGGAGTATGCGTGCGGAACTATTTGAAGTGGAATGATCATATAAAATTAATTGTTGGTAAGGCGGGTACCAGGTTGAGATTCATTGGGAGAGTCCTTAGAAAATGTAGTCCATCAACAAAGGAGGTGGCTTACAAAACACACGTTCGACCTATACTTGAGTATTGCGCATCAGTGTGGGATCCGTACCAGACCGGGTTGACGGAGGAGATAGAGAAGATCCAAAGAAGAGCGGCGCGTTTCGTCACAGGGTTATTTGGTAACCGTGATAGCGTTACGGAGATTTTTAACAAACTCAAGTGGCAGACTCTGCAAGAGAGGCGCTCTGCATCGCGGTGTAGCTTGCTCGCCAGGTTTCGAGAGGGTGCGTTTCTGGATGAGGTATGGAATATATTGCTTCCCCCTACTTATACCTCCCGAGGAGATCACCAATGTAAAATTAGAGAGATCAGAGCGCGCACGGAGGCTTTCAGACAGTCGTTCTTCCCGCGAACCATACGCGACTGGAACAGGAAAGGGAGGTAATGACAGTGGCACGTAGAGTGCCCTCCGCCACACGCCGTTGGGTGGCTTGCGGAGTATAAATGTAGATGAAGATGAAGCCGAAAGGCACGCGTTTAAGCTCACGCAGGCTGGCGTGAGGTATGTTTTACAGCATCAATAGTAACTGGTAATGGCACCTTGCTAGGTCGTAGCAAATGACGTAGCTGAAGGCTATGCTAAACTGTCGTCTCTGCAAAAGAGAACGTATGTAGACAATGAACCATCGCTAGCAAAGTCGGCTGTACAACTGGGGCGAGTGCTAGGAAGTCTCTCTAGACTAGACCTGCCGTGTGGCGGCGCTCGGTCTGCAATCACTGATAGTGGCGACACGCGGGTGCGACGTATACAGACCGCGGCCGATTTAAAGGCTACCACCTAGCAAGTGTGGTGTCTGGCGGTGGTTCTGAAGGACAGGCTCAGCACACAGAAAAGTTACAACAGGCTTTCGTGAAATTAAAAGCAAGGGTAATAACGAAAGTGTACAATGGGAATTCCACTTTTAAACGCAGAGGAGAGAGCAGGCCATTATGATGGGGAGTACTTGTCTGTGAGAGAAGAAACAGTTATCAATAGGGAGGAGATAGGGGATCCATTATTAGAATCATAACTTAAGAGAGTTTTGGAAGACTTAAAATCAAGCAGAAGCGATAGGTGACATTCCATCGGAATTTTGTAAATTATTGGGTAAATGTAAAAAAGAAGACAATTCACGTTCGTGTGTGGAATGTATGGCGACTATCCATCAGACTTTTGGTGAAGCATCATCCACATAATTACGAAATCTGCAAGCGCCAACATGTTGGAGAATTATCCCATAATCAGACTAATAGCTTATGCATCCAATTTGCTGACGAGAATAAAATACAGAAGAATGGAAAAGAAAATTAGCCGTGGCTGGCTCGTGTTAATGTAGTTCGTTCTTTGGCATTTTGTTGCAATCAAGTGGCGTGTTATTTCTCCCTGAGGTACTACCACTACGAGTTACTGACTTGCCTTCGTCAGTGGCAGCAGCAGCGCTTATCGGTACTAGTACCGCTGTAACATCTTTGGTGTGACTGCTCTATTTCCGTTTGGTGGTGTGAGTGGCAGTCGGTTGGTTGGGACAGAGCAGCTAGGCAGTCTCCGCAGCGTGAAGTCAGGACGGGACCGCTGGCGGCGTCCACGTGTGGTCAGATTGTGAGGCGCTAGCTGCGAGAGCTACAGAGGTCGTTGCCCTCCAAACCTGGACACTGACGTTGAGTGACCAGCTGTTATGGAACCACAGCTGGTGTGACATCTCTTCGTTCATTACCAGTTGTTGCTTCCCGAGCTGTTCCAGCTAGACGTAACATATGGTGTGTTGGAGTCGGCGAAATTTTGCAGCCTTCTTCCTGTATGGTCTTTAACTATTAAATTGGTCGTTACTTATCAGTGAAGTGCACCAGCGGTTTTTCTGCCTTGTGGCCGTTAACGCCCCAGTTACGTGCCCTGGTCGTTAGCGTAGTTTTCTGGCAGTGTGTTTTTCCTCGCCGTGTTGATGCTGTCTGGCACTGCATGTAGTTTGACAGCCTTTTAGTTTTTTTTTTTTCTTAAGAGTGTCCATTGATGAGAGATTAAATTGGAAGAAACACATTGATGATCTGCTGAAACGTTTGAGTTCAGCTACTTATGCAATAAGGGTCATTGCAAATTTTGGTGATAAACATCTTAGTAAATTAGCTTACTACGCCTATTTTCACTCATTGCTTTCATATGGCATCATATTTTGGGGTAATTCATCACTGAGGAATAAAGTATTTATTGCACAAAAGCGCGTAATCAGAATAATAGCTGGAGTCCACCCAAGATCATCCTTGAGCCATTTATTTAAGGATCTAGGGATATTCACAGTAGCTTCTCAGTATGTATACTCTCTTATGAAATTTGTTATTAACAACCAAACCCAATTCAAAAGTAATAGCAGTGTGCATAACTACAATACTAGGAGAAAGGATGATCTTCACTATTCAAGATTAATTCTAACTTTGGCACAGAAAGGGGTGAATTATACTGGCACTAAAGTCTTTGGTCACTTACCAAATAGTATCAAAAGTCTGACAGATAACCAACAAGTATTTAAGAAGAAATTAAAAGAATTTCTGAATGACAACTCCTTCTACTGCATAGAGAAATTTTTAGATATAAATTAAGAAAAAATGAAAAAAATTAAAAAAATAAAAATAAAAAATTAAAAAAAAACACAAAAAATAAAAAAGTTGCTATATTAATTTAAGTATGTTGTTAAATTAACTTAATTATGTCATGTATTGGAAAATTTGACTCGTTCCACATCATTACGAAATATCGTATTCATGATCCACGCAACTAGTATTAATCTAATCTAATCTAATCTAGTGGTTATTGTGCCTTGGCTGTTTTTAGATGCCAATTTTGAATACATATTGTTGCTGATGTCTTCTTCCTCGGCTGATATTTTCCGTTGTTGTACCGTTGGTCGGGCAAAAAGGGAATTGATAAGGTTGTTGGTCAGTCCTTCAGCCATCCCTGGGTCGCGTTGCCATCGAATTATTTAACCTTACTCTTGGCTGCCTGTCTCACCTCACCTTGTTAGAGCTACCTCCTCAGGCCGACCCTTGGAACACTTCTGAGCACCACAGTTCTGTTGGTGTTAGAGTGTGATTTTCATTTCAGTCTGATGTACTGTGTGAGGCCTTCAGCTGCCCATTAATTTAGTTTGTTTTAATTTTAAATAATGCCTGCAGCTGACTTACATTAAAGTTTGAAAATTGATTTGTTAAATAACTAAAATTTTAAAAGTCTTTTCTATCTGAAATTGTTGTTATCCAAGCCCTAAGCCCAGAATTGTTCAATGTCCAGTGTGTCACTTTCAGCCGAGCTTTTACATGAAGTGTTTTTAAGATAAGGCCTTCAGCCTTCTTAAATTATAGTTTGAAAATTGAATTGTTTAAGACTAATTGTTCAAAAATTGCTCAATCTCAAATTCTTGTTATCCATGCCCTAAACCCCGAGTTGTTCTAGGTCTTGTGTGTGGCCTTCAGCCGAGTATTTACATGAAATATATTTTTTTAAATAAGGCCTTCAGCCATATGTATTATTTAAAGCAATTTTTATAACTTGTATTCAGGCCTTCAGCCAGTACTGTTTTTGGTGTGTTTTGGGCCTCCAGCCCAGGAGGTATCTCAAGTTTTCTTAACTAGACCTTGAGTTATATCGTTGTAATTTGATCCTTTTAAGGCATTGTGGAATTAAGTAGTTCTCAAGAAAATAAAAGTTTGTGTGTTTTGTAGAATTAACAGTGACTGATTACGGCCCCACAATAACCTGATCCACTCTATACTGTGAAACCGGATTTCCACTGGTAGCAGAACGTAGTTACGATTGTAATATTGCCATTCCAGTTACTGTTAGTTTGAATTTTATTTCTGTTAGTGTTGCACTATATTGTTTTGGTTGGTTATTGTTTCAGGTGACTTATTTTAATACCGAGTGAGTTGGCGCAGTGGTTAGACACTGGACTCGCATTCGGGAGGACGACGGTTCAATCCCGCGTCCGGCCATCCTGATTTAGGTTTTCCGTGATTTCCCTAAATCACTCCAGGCAAATGCCGGGATGGTTCCTCTGTAAGGGCACGGCCGACTTCCTTCCCTCATCCGATGAGACCGATGACCACGCTGTCTGGTCTCTTTCCCCAAACCAACCAACCAACTTATTTTAATGGGGGTCATGGAGCGCCTGTTGAGGCCTGTTGTGGAAAGACAACCTTGTTCATGAGTTGGGGATCAGGCGGCAGCCATTGAGGCCTGTGTTACGGACCTAGTGGCCCGCTTGCGTGCTGCCGTTCTCCACCCAGCTGACGTCACGCTGGAGGCGGTGGGTGAGACAGAATCAGCCTTTAAATTTTTGTTTAAGGCTGTTAGGGGCATTGAGGGCACCATTTGTGTTTTGGAAGGCATTCAGCCTAGTGACAGTCAATTGGGCAGGGTGCAGGCACACTTAGTGCATTTAGCCAATCTGATAGCGGATTTAGGTGTGTTAGGTTTGGAGGATCATCATAAAAAATCAACTGTCGAATTGGTGTCTTTGGTTAATGCATTGCAGTTTAAGCTTACATGTGTAGAATTGGATGGGAAGAGGACTGAAGAGTGGGACTTGCTATATCAAGGGGGAACTGGGAGCCAGCCTGGGAGTGGTGTTGTTATATCCTCTGCAAAGTTAGACAGCGTTTGCAAAATTGCCTAATCCTCTGGCGTATTTCTCGCGAGATACTTCTGAAGCAGTTGTATATCGACTTGAGCAGGTCGAAATCTTATTATGGTTGTTGGTTCATCTTGAACAACATGCTGCTGCCTTTGGCGTTCCGCACCAAGTAGTTTTGTCACTATTGTACCCGTTAGCTAGAGGGTTTTCCTTACAGCAGTTGAGGGAGCTTGTCATTAACCAGAGATTGACCACCGGAGTTCAGAAACAGCTTGAGTGTCGTAACATCTGGGAGATGCAGAAGGATAAAGAGGAGTTACATCAGTATTTCGACAGAGTTCAGACGGCCTGCTTGGCCTTTCTCAAAGATTTTCCAGAACAGGAATTGGTGTCTATTGTTATTAGGGGAATGCGAAAGGTGGATAAGTCGCACTTTGTTTTACGTTATCGTCCTTCAACCTGGGAAGAGCTCCGTGCCGCTTTCAAGGGAAATTCCGAATTGCCTACATCGGCTGGGTCACTAAAAGGGAACCCCGACGTTGCTTCAGGTGCAGTAGCACGGCTCATTTGCTGCACTCTTGCGTACAGCTTCGTTTGCCATGAGCCAACAAATGACGCCGGGCTGGCAGCGGCCTTTAAACCTTGGTGTACCCGTTTTGTCGCTCCCTCATCACCGCCCTTGCCTAATATTTGTTCTCGGGTAGGTGGGGAACCCATTTGTGTTCTTTTGGATTCTCGTAGCTCCCGTTCACTTTGAGCTTCGCGTGGTTTCTTGAATTTGGTCATCTTACGAAGCTATGGTCAGTCCCTTCTCCGGTGCAGAGCTGTCGGGTGGCCAATGGTCAGGTGTTGACTCTGCATGTTTGAATCAGGGGGAGTATATCGGTTGGGGATTTCTCCTGACCCTTGTCATTAGCCTTGGTCAATAAGCTGCCGGTCGATTTAATTTTGGGGCGTGATTTCATCAATAATACTGGGTTAGTCTTGGATTATTCCGGGCACACCTTCTTTTTTAAGCTAGCTCCTGCGGAGAAGGTTGGTTTCTGTGAGTGTGCTAAACGCACTGTGCATACAAATGCTGGAATCCTGGCTGTTGATGCTGTGCCTAATGAGTTCGATCTCGCCCATCTCTCCCCACATCTGGCCTCTCCGTTACAGGATTTACTACAGAAATTCCCTGAGCTTCTTTGTCATAGGTCGGGCGTTACTAATGTTCATAATTACCATATACGTATATCTTACGATATTCCTGTTAGGCAGTCCCCATATCGCCTCTCATCCTCCAAGGGGAAGATACTGAGAGCTAAAATATCCGAAATGCTTGAACAAGGGGTTATTAGGCCTTCGACATCTGCCTAAGCTTCCCCCATATTACTTGTCCCTAAGGGTCGGGGGTGGGATTTTAGGCCTGTTGTTGACTACTGGTACCTAAATGCTAAGGTTGCCCTCGAGTCTGTTCCTCTACCTGATCTTCGTACCTCCTTTAAGGTTTGCCGAAGATTCCCTTAGCTGAAGACTGTAAACATGTTACTGCATTTTGTACTGATTGGAATCTGTTTTAGTTTAACAGGGTTCCCTTTGCTTTGGCTACTGGTGCAACCGTTCTTATTCGTTTGCTTATCATTGGCGACTTGAAATTAGCCTGTGTGTGTAATTATTTGGAAGACTTAGTCATTTATAGCCGTTCGTTTCAGGACCATTTGGATTATCCAGCAAGTTTTTGAGGTTGCAGGGAGCAGGGATAGCTGTTAAACCCAGTAAATTGACGTTAGCCAGGCAGCAGGTGCCCTTAGGTCACCTAGTATCAAGTCAGAGTATTCGCATCGACCAGGAACGAACTAAGGCATTAAGAACGCTGCCTCCGCCTACTGATAAACGTGGAATTTCCAGGTTCATAGGCATGGCGAATTATTTTAGGCATGTTGTCCCTAATTTTGCTCAGTTGGCGGCTCCCTCAAATGAATTGCACCGGAAAGGAGTGCATTTTGAATGGGGACCTGTCCAAGAGGCCGCATTTGAGCACATTAAGGCAGCTGTAGCCAAACCTCCCGTTCTCGGAGTACCGGACTATAATAAAAGGTTTATTTTGCAAACTGATGCATCTAATGCGGAACTCCTCAAGGAGTTCGAAAGTCAGAGACAGCCATTTGCTTACGCATCTCGTCGATTAACCAGTGCTGAACTTAAATATTCAGTCTACGAGTGCGAGGCATTGGTCATTTCGTTTGCGCTGGAGAAGTACCACTTTTACCTTGAGTATCGGGTATTTCAGCTAGAAACCGACAATCAGGCATTCAGCTGGGTGTTAGCCTGGTCACTGAAAACTGGCCGTAAGGTCAGGTGGGCAGTACGCATTTCTGCATTTCATTTTTAAGTTAAACACGTAAAAGGCACTGAAAATGTCCTTGCCGATCTCCTGAGCAGGATGTTCACTGAATTTAAACCTATTAGAGGCACCCGGGAAACAGAGGCAGGCAGTCTACCAGTTGCCTTAGTTGTATCGGTTTAGGTGAGATTCCTCTTTTATTTGATGATGTTGCTCAGCATCAGGACCAAGACACTACTTGGTCACACATTAAGCAACGCCTGTTGGCTGGGGAACTGTTGGATGACTACGTTTAATAACGCAAGGGAATTTTGTGTAAAAGGGTGGAACATGCTAAGCAATTAAAGATCTGTTCGCCAGTATCTCTGGTGCGCCCGGTTTTTCATTGTTTTCATGATTCGTTGTTTGGTGGGCACTTAGGAACTTTTAAGACCTTGCAAAAAATTAAGGAGCGTTTGACTTAGCGCTCCATTGACTGTGACGTGAGAGAGATGGTTTCTCCATGTCGGTTGTGTAATGTAGCCAAACCTAAGAACGCTCTTCAACAGGGTCTGTTCAGTTCTGATTGCGAATCCTGTCCTATGCACAAACTCTATATCAATTATGTAGGGTCCTTACCTCGTACTAAGAGAGGTTATCGGTACGTATTGGTTATTATTGTTTTGGAGATTTACCTGGCTCCTTCCGAGCAGTAACGTCACTGCAACCACCACTGTTTCGCATTTAACTAATGATTTCAGTGTTTTTGGACCCCACGCCCCAAACAGATCGTTAGTGATAATGCGCCCACCTTCATTTCGGCTCCCTTCAAGGCCTTCTGTTTTCAGAACTGTGTCAAGCACGTCACTACAACGCCATATTATCCGCAGGGATCTTTTGCAGAGAGGGTCAATCGAAATCTTAAATCCGCATTGATTATTTATCCCCAGATGACGCCTAGTAAGTGGGAATCTAGTCTTCCTTAGCTTAGTTTTGCTTTCAATACCGCCATCATGAGGCCTTGAAAGCTATTCCGGCCTCCTTGTTCCTTGCCTATCCTGTTAATTTCCCCCTTTCGAACTTGTGGGGAATTCAAGATTTAATACTGTAAGTAGGCTGTTTATGTTTTCTTATTGGCAACGTTACGTAGCGCTCTATATGAAAATCACTGGCTGTGCTGTGTGCAGTCTGTGGCTGGTTTGCATTGTTGTCAGCCATTGTAGAGTTGGGCAGCTGGATGTTAACAGCGCGTAGCGTTGGGCAGTTGGAGGTGAGCCGCCAGCAGTGGTGGATGTGGGGAGAGAGATGGCGGAGTTTTGAAATTTGTCATGAACTGCTATATATATTATGACTATTAAGGTAAATACATTGTTTGTTCTCTATTAAAATCTGTCATTTACTAACTATGCCTACTAGTAGTTAGTGCCTTCCGTAGTTTGAATCTTTTATTTAGCTGCCAGTAGTGGCGCTCGGTGTATTGCAGTAGTTCGAGTAACGGAGATTTTTGGTGAGGTAAGTGATTTGTGAAAGGTATAGATTAATGTTAGTCAGGGCCATTCTTTTGCAGGGATTTTTGAAAGTTAGATTGCGTTGCGCTAAAAATATTGTGTGTCAGTTTAAGCACAGTCGTGTACAATTGTTCTAAGGGGACGTTTCATAATAGTAGCGGATATTACCCCTCAGGTCGTCAAGGAGAATTGGAACCGTGCCAGACAAAATATTCTCAGGGCCCATAACAATCAGGCTGAGCGTTACAATCGTAATCGGCGTGCCTTTAGGGGAAGGCCAGGAGATCAGATCTATGTCCATAATTTTCCCAGGAGGCAGGTGCGTGTCGCAAATCTTAGGAAAGTCACTCCCTGTATTTTTGGTCCTTGCACCATTGTGAGTATTTTAGGCCTGGTTAATCTGCTGGTTAAGGATAACTGCACCAGTAAGCAGTACCGGGTCCACCTTAGCCAAGTTAAATATGGTTAGCGCAATTGTTGAGTTACCCCCAGGGTTGGTGTCTGAGGGGGGGGGGGGGGGGAGAGTGAGCTATGGCATGCTCGGATTGATGCCGTTTGTTCTGTGCTATTTTGTCGCAATGGAGTGGTAGGAGTGGTATTTTGTACCTCCCTCAGTTACTACCATAACGAGTTTCTGACTTGCTTCCATCAGTGGCAGCAGCAGCGCTTCTCGATACTAGTACTGCTGTACCACCTTTAGTGTGACCCGTTTTCGCAGCGGAGCTCCACGCGATCCTGACGGCACTGGAGCAGATGCATCGTGTTCGGGGCGATCGATTTCTTCTCTGCTCCGATTCTCTTAGTGCCTTACAATCACTGCAGAACCTGTACCCGACTGAAGAGATGGTCCAGCTGATACATGACCAACTGTACTTGCTCCAACGGCGGGGTAAAGAGGTATCCTTCTGCTGGGTGCCTGGTCATGTCGGCGTGTGGGGCAATGAACGGGCTGATCGGGCTGCCAAGGAGGCCTGCAGAGAGCAGGATGTGGTCCAGTGTCCTATCCCCTTGCAGTCAGTCATCGCTCCACTCCACAGGAAGTGCATGGAGTTGTATTAAATTATAATTTTGAAAATTGATTTGTTTAAAATTAATTTTTTTTAAATTGCTCTATCTGAAATTCTTGTTATCCAGACCCTAAGCCCTGAATTGTTCAATGTCTTGTGTGTGGCCTTCAGCCGAGTATTTACGTGAAATATTTTTTTTAAATAAGGCCTTCAGCCGCGTGTATTCTTTAAAGCAATTTTTGTAAGTTGTGTTCAGGCCTTCAGCCGTTCTTGTTTTTGGTGTGGTTTTGGGCCTTGAGCCCTGGAGGTATCTCACGTTTTCTTAACTAGGCCTTCAGTCATATTGTTATTATTTAATCCTTTTAACGCATTGAGTAATTAAGTTCTTAGCAAAATAAATGTTTATGTGTTTTGTCCAACTAACAGTAACTGATTACGGCCCCCTCCATAACCATAATTTGATCTGCTCTATTCTGTGAAACCAGGTTTCAGAAAACTGAGAGCTTGTTAGCTGATGATCAGTATGGCTTTAGGAAAGGTAAAGGCACTGGAGAGGCAGATGTGCCATTGCGGTTGATAATGGAAGCAAGAGTGAATTAAAAAAGAAGGACACTTTCACAGATTTTGTTGACCTGAAAAAAGCGTTTGACAACGTAAAATGTACAAGATTTTCGAAATTCTGAGAAAAATGTGGGTAGGCTATAGGTATAGAAGGGTACTATAGAATACATACAAGAACTGAGAGGGAACAATGATTGAAGGTCAAGAATAAAGTGCTCGGATTAAAATGAGGGTGAGGCAGGGATGCAGTCTTTCGCTTCTAGTTTTCAATCTGTACGTCGCAAAAAGAATGACGGAAAAAAAGAAAGGTTCAAGAGTGGGATTAAAAGGTGGGATTAAAGGTGAAAGAATATCAACGTTAAGGTTCTATGGTGACATCGCTGTTCTCAGTGAAGGTGAATAAATCAAAGAATGACCACAGTAAATAGGAGAGGCAGAAATGAGAACATCTAGAAACCTAACAACAAAACTGACGGTAATCAAGCAGGTGAAGTTAGGGGATTCTGATATCTAGACAGATGGGGCAAGGAGGATATAATAAGCAGAGTAACATAGGAATAAAGGTCATTCCTGGCTAAGACAATGCTACTAATGTCAAAGATAGGTCTAAATTTGAGTAAGAGTGGACATTTAGAGTTCAGTATTGTATAGTAATGAGACACAGAGTGTGGGAAAACCAGAAGAGAACAGCATCGAAACGTTTGGGATGTGGTGTTACTGAAGAATGTTGAAAATTAGGTGTACTGATAAAGTAAGGCATGTGGAGGTTCTCTACTGAATGAGCGAGGTGAAGAATGTATAGAAAACACTGAAAAGAAGAGGGGTCAGGATGTTAGGACATCCGTTATGGTATCAGGGAATACCTTCTGTGGTACTAGAGGGAGTTGTAGAGGGTAAAAATTGTGGAGGAAGACAGAGATGGGATCCAGCAAATAATATCGAAGATGTAAGTTTCAGGTGCTACTCTAGTGTGAAAAGATTGGTACAGAAGAGGAATAATGACGGGCCGCATCAAACCAGTCTGAAGACTGATGAATCGTCAAAAAAGTGTTGTAGTGATTATGTGACAGCATACAAGCAAAAACGTTTTAACATGACTAAGCAAATGGTAACAATTACACTGGTTAACAAAGAATCTTTGTTGGGCACATTCAAGGAGGACTGAAAAGGTTAATGCGTTCGTGCAGTGTAATTATGCTACAGGCACATTTGAAAGAGAGCAACCATTCACTGTATGAAGTGAAAATATCAGGCATCTGAGGCGGGGTGGGGTCGATCATCTGCGTTTTTGTTAACGCTATCGTTCAGCCCACCTATCTCGATAGGATTCTTGACGATTTCCCTTCAATCTGTGGTAGCAGATACCTGCTAGGCAGTGTAAAGCAGCGTTGATTAAACCACCACCTAATTTCTACCGCACAGGGGTCGCGTAACTCTAGTTGAAAGACAGTTCCTGAAAGTTCATGATTACAAAAATCGAGCGTTCATCTACATCTACATCTACATTTATACTCCGCAAGCCACCCAACGGTGTGTGGCGGAGGGCACTTTACGTGCCACTGTCATTACCTCCCTTTCCTGTTCCAGTCGCGTGTGGTTCGCGGGAAGAACGACTGTCTGAAAGCCTCCGTGCGCGCTCTAATCTCTCTAATTTTACATTCGTGATCTCCTCGGGAGGTATAAGTAGGGGGAAGCAATATATTCGATACCTCATCCAGAAACGCACCCTCTCGAAACCTGGCGAGCAAGCTACACCGCGATGCAGAACGCCTCTCTTGCAGAGTCTGCCACTTGACTTTGTTAAACATCTCCGTAACGCTATCACGGTTACCAAATAACCCTGTGACGAAACGCGCCGCTCTTCTTTGGATCTTCTCTATCTCCTCCGTCAACTCGATCTGGTACGGATCCCACACTGATGAGCAATACTCAAGTATAGGTCGAACGAGTGTTTTGTAAGCCACCTCCTTTGTTGATGGACTATATTTTCTAAGGACTCTCCCAATGAATCTCAACCTGGTACCCGCCTTACCAACAATTAATTTTATATGATCATTCCACTTCAAATAGTTCCGCACGAATACTCCCAGATATTGTACAGAAGTAACTGTTACCAGTGTTTGTTCCGCTATCATATAATTCGCGTTCGGGATCTTCAGTCTCTTTACAGAAAAGCGTTTATGATTAGATTAACTCTACTTTTTATTCATATTGGAAAACTTGAAGTGGTTATCAAGTCCGTATTTAATATGGTAAAAAGTTATCATTGAAATTTCACAGTCTGTATAACAAATGTTCACTCGAAAAGCAGCCAGAATTTTAGTGAGTCCGACCCGACTAATTTTCACGCTCTACCAGTGACAGACCCACAACTATTCGCGAGTTAAACATTCGGTCGTTTCAGTGGTCTTCTTCGTAAGAGGTGCTCACAAAATGTTCCGTACAGAGCACGAAACACGCCACGCGGAGTTGTTACTACGACCAGAAAGTTCACACGCTCATATCTCTCGAACTATTTAATTTAGAAACGCCAAACTTTCATTAAAAAGTTCGTAACACCAGTCGCTTCAGTCACGATATGTTCGAATTTCACAATTTCCTCATCTTACAGAGTATTTTTAAGGATCGATCTGACATCATGTTATGTTTTGACCGGCTGTGATTGGCTGTTGATCTAAACGACCAATAAGAATATTCCTTCCAGATCATTCTCACGGCAAATCTTGTCTTATGTCGTCACTAATTTGATAGTAATTCATGTCAGCAAAACTTCAAATTCTTGTGTTTTGTTTAATCAAAAGAAACGAAGTGCGAAATATTCTTCAAATTGATAAATAAACTTATTCCGCCTCTACCTTCTATTCTGGCTGCTTTTATACAAAAGAAAGCACAAACCAACATACGTCCCCTGAATCATGGTTGCAATATAACATTCCCACAGTTCGTTTGCACAAGGGTTTACGTAAAACGAAATATTAAATTTTTATGTATGTCCCACATACACTATCTCAATCATTCTCACTCACTCACACGGCAAAATCTAACCAAATAATAATTTTGACCGATTTTTGTATTACGTTCAAAAGAAAAATTCAAAAAGAAAATTCTAATTAATTGATTTTTATGGACTGATAACTTTTGAATTGCTTCAAATGATAATGAAAGTCAACCTGTTATTGTTCCTAACTTGGTTTTAAAAATCAAGCGTAGGTTTTAGGTAATTGTCTTTATCTCCAGAACCATAATAAATAAAAATCTGTAATGTTGATAGCATCATTCTATTAATAACAAAGGGCTGTGTACCAAATTTGAACAAAATCGGATAATAACTAATATGTATTATTTGGATTCGTAGAGGGTATGAATCTTCGTATCGACTGGATGTTACGCTATGCAGTTCTCATTGCAGGCAGCGTTAGCTGTGCTGTGAGTAAAGCGAAAAGAAAAACACAGCCATCCTGCAGCCACAGTAGTAGACGGCTGCGTGCCTTACTGCAGCGAATGTCGTCTCGTAATAACTTGCTGCGTTACACACCGACCATCGTCCTTGGACAATCGATGCTTGCAAGAAGGTTTTTTTGTCTGCGCGTCTTTGCGAACAGTTAAGCGTTAATTAGTTCTCTGAAAGCTACGTGCTGATGTTACCAACCACGTTGTTAGCTGAATCGTATCACTCTGAAAAACACGTATGTCATTTGCAAGAGAATTTAGGTAAATGTTGTCACTCATAAAAACACTTACGTCATTTGCAACCGAAGTTTTTTGAATCATCTGTCATCTTTAGTGGCTGAGCATTAATGTTGTTACTATTTTCATCTTCTGTCCGAAGACTGGTGCAGCTCTCAATGCTAGTCCATTCTGTGCAAGTATCTTCATCTCTAAAAAACTACTGCAGCAGACATCCATTTGAATCTGGTTGCAGGTCTCAAACTTTTGACTCCTACAATTTTCACCCACAATACTTCACTTCATTACCAGTCTGACGAACCCTCATTTTAGTCGAGTTGTACCACAATTTTTTTTTCCCTCAATTCGGTTGAGAAACTCCTCATTAGGTATTCGGTATACTAGTCAATTTTCACCATTCTTTTGTAGCAAGACGTTTCAAAAGCTTCTATTTTCTTCTTGTCTGATCTGCTGCTCGTCCATATTTCACTCCTGTACAAGGTTATGCTCGACGTAAGTACTTTCACGGAACAATCGTAACACTCGAATGTGTATTACATGTCAAAAATTTCCATTTTTCTTGCTGCATCCAGTCTGCATTTGATACCCTTCGTCCACTGTCATTGTTTTGCTGCCGAAATTAAAAAACCGTCTGCTACTTATAGTGCCTCATTTCCTAATATTCCTTTGCACCCAGTGATTTAATTCGACTACATTCCATGACGCTTCTTTTACTGTCATCGATGTTCATCTTATAGTTTCTTTTCAAACTGCTATTCATTCTGTCCAACAGTTTTTTCAAGTCTCTCGCTATCTCTGGGACAGATTGTCAAGAAAGGCAAAGGACCTAAAACAGAACCTTGGAGCACCCCAGACTTTACCTGAACCAATACAGATGGTCTCTTACCTGTTTATAGACACTAGAGGACAAAACTCTACTGTGTACTACTGAGATATGAGTCATTATTGACAGTTTCACCACAGAACATGCAACTAATTTTTCGAATATAATATTTAGTATACTTCAAACAACATTCAACAAAATTCAGGACCGGATTATGCAGACGTGCTGTGAACAAAAGTTGGTAGCAAATGATGGTGTACGTACTGCTCTGTGTTTAGGGACTGGTTAATCCAAAATTGAGCCAGAGCCAATGTTTAACTAGTGAAATAGTGCGACGCGGTATGTAAGTTTAGTTTCCCCATCACACTAGCCGTGTTGCCTCCGATACAGGCGACCAGCTGCCTGCGCGGCCCGTGCGGTCAGTCCTGCAGGCTTGACGCCCCGTCACGCGCCAGCCGCCAGCCGCGCCGCCCACACGGCTCAACTCTCGGCCCTCGGCTGCAGACACGCAGCGGCCGCAAGAAACTGACAGGCACGCGCCTCCGCTGCCCACGCCGACACTCCTCCTCCGTCACCCGCTGCCCGTCTCCTCACCTGCCAGACAGCTCCATCAGCACGCAGGACTCATTCCGAGTTCCTGACCAGCGCGACGTCTATGACAACATATTGGTTATCACAAATTGTGGAAATAAACGGAAGTAACACCGCGAAACTTAAAGCAAGTTGAGCTGGTTCTCAACGCAGTAGTTCCTCTTCTCTTCTTCTTGGCTTCTAAGGGACTCGAACCCTCCGTGAAGTCTCACATGTTGCCATCAAATGTTTCTACCTGGCAGTACTTCCTGAAAGCTATTTATGACCATCCTATCGCGTATTATTTTAATCACATTTACCTATGTGCTCCTGGGTTTCCCACTGAGTTCCTCACCAAATGGATTCTCCCAGAATATTCTTGGAGCCACTTAGTCCTCTTTCATTCTCATTATGAGTAGTTTAGGAAGGATTCATGATTGCAATACAGGATCAAACAATAAACACCAGATATTACAGCAAGCATATTATTAAAGATCCCAATACCACAACAGATAAATGCAGATTTGCAAACAACAAATAGAAGCAGTAGATCACATCACAAGCGGATGTACAATACTAGCAAATACAGAATACACCAGAAGACATGACAATGTAGCAAAAATAATACATCAACAACTTGCCATACAACATAAACTAATAAAACAACACGTTCCTACATACAACTATGCACCACAAAATGTACTGGAGAATGATGAATACAAATTATACTAGAACAGAAACATGATAACAGATAAAACAACACCACATAACAAACCTGACATCATACTCGCCAATAAAAAGAAGAAATTAATACAACTAATCCAAATATCCATACCAAATACAACAAATATACAGAAAAAAAACAGGAGAAAAAATAGAAAAGGAAGTCAAAGACATGTGGCATCAGGATAAAGTTGACATTATACCAATTATACTATCAACTACAGGAGTCATACCACACAATATCCACTACTACATCAACGCAATACAGCTACATTCAAACGTATATATACAACTACAGAAATCTGTATTTATTGATACATGTTCAATTACCCGAAAGTTCGTAAATGCAATGTAACATATACCGTACAGTTAAAACGAAGTCACCCTTGATCAGGGTCCGCGTCACTTTCCATTTTTAACCAGACATAACGTCTGAGAAAGCAAAGAAATAATAATAATAAATAGTAATACATTCCTTATTTATAAAAATTCAATTTGCATATCGCTGATGTGGAAGGATGTAGGGTACTCTATTTATTTCATCATCTTTGGAATACTGCCGCAATCTTTGACGGCACAATCCAAGTTGGCCGTCCCAGGACACTGATGCAGTCTAACTCCCCTCCTCTTGTTGTAGGGAAATTCAAAAATCAGCGGAAAAATTCAGATTTTTTCCTTTGGATGTGGAGTATGGGAGTTGGTGAGGAGTAGCTGCCATTGACCAAGCGCTAGAAAGTAGCTCCAGCTAGAATAAATACTGGATGTAGAAAGAATATTTTCGTTATTAGTCTAGCACTAGAGACTTGCTCCATTCAGTGTAGCCAATAGCCCTATGTGGGGAGGATGGATAACAATATGACAGAAAAGTATCACTAAGGTCTGGGGGAATAGCCTCCTGTTGATCTAGATGTGAACAACTGCTGCGAGGTAATAATATTAGCACAGCGATCCACTGTCTCAGTGCTGCTATAAATCCATGTTCCCTACGTACAGAAATCATGTAACAACAACACTGAAGAACGAAACACACTTTTATCTATTTACGAGTCGGAAGTCACATCCTAACCAACAGGCACCTGGGGAATACATTGCGCGATATTTTTTACTATTGTAGTGCTCACTGTTTACTTGAACACGGCATCTCAAGACGAAAAAACTGGACAGTCACCTCCAGTCTAGTCCTGGAGTAGGATATGTGTGGAAGTTCAAATGGTTCAAATGGCTCTGGCACTATGGGGCTTAACATCTGAGGTCATCAGTCCCCTAGAACTTAGAACCTCTTAAACCTAACTAACCTAAGGACATCACACACATCCATGCCCGAGGCAGGATTGGAACGTGCGACCGTAACGGTAGCGCGGTTCCAGGCTGAAGCGCCTAGAACCGCTCGGCCACATCGGCCGGCTGTATGGAAGTAAATAGACCATTATTTGTTTACTCGATCAGAGCTTGAGATTGGGGTGGAAGGGTAACCGACAATACTGGTGCGATGTACCCTCCATGAAGCAGTGTATTTTACGTGTAGAATGTTCGCAAGTGATAGAGTTGTCTGCAAGCAGGTGGGAAATCTATGGTGGGGCTGGTAGTTGATCTGAACGTAACTAAATCTGTTACACATAAATAGGACTGGAAATCCAATACACTGTCGATGGAAGCGTTAGTAGCAGTAAAATAACTAGCAGTAAGCATCTGGAACGAGCAGAAGAAGAATACATATGTCGGGTTCGGATTCATTTGCTGGAATCTTAAGGGAAGCAGCCCAAGTACAAAGTACTGACAAGTCGGTGAGCTAAAGCAGAAGGATATTTCTAGCTCAAATTCATTTGTATGGGTTCTATAGAGGGCGGGGTGTAATCTGCCCACTAAGAAGTGAGAGTATAGGAGGCTAGTGGCTATAGATCTCGGCACTACATCACCTAGAAACAGTGGCACTGCAGTTCGAATGAAAGTGTAAGAGGTACCAAGATGGGAGCTGTTGCTAGAGGGAACACTGACATTCATTTGGTCTGACTTGTACTTGTTGGCTTATTGGCTGCTGATGTACGATAGTTGGATAAACGTGTAAGTGCTGGGCTTGTTTCTAAATAAATAACTACCACTGTGCATATGCATACCACCCATTTGGATATAAACTACTCTAGACGGAGTATAGTAAAATGGCAGGTCTTTTATCGAATAACGCTTGGGGGTATAAATGAATAATGCTGTCATTAAGTCCAGAATCTCGCCCTGCTCTTAAAGATAAGTGTTATGGAGGTATGCTCTATCTGAGGAAAGGGTGATATTTCTCATGAAACACTATGCTGTCAATGAAGACTGCCGTATTTCTAGCGTAGTAATCATGGGAATACGATAAAGGAGATTAAGACACGTACAGGGGGATATTTACAGACAATATTTCGATATCGATGAATTGTAGGCCTTATGCCTCTGAATTTCTTGGTGCATTTCTTTTATACTCTGATGGTTATGAATTTCTTCCCGAACGTTAATGTGCCATTTTTATCATTGTGATAGATCTCTACTTAGTCAGTGGCAGGTGGTGGAGTAGACAGCCTTCTAACTAATGGAACAGTGCCATCAGAACGTGATGGGATTTAGACAGAATCATGAGGGGTTTTTGATTTAGCGGCTTACATCTCTTTCTCGTCAGTATCACGAATATTCAAATACTATACATCAATGACTGGAAGGTTTGTGAGAGTGTGGCGGGTAAGCTATACTCTGACAAGGGGGGAACTGAGAGGAGAGCACCACACCGCTTCTTCTAAGTATTGTCGGCAGTCATATTACAGCCTCTCAAATTGTCTCGCGAAGTGACTACAGTGAGAAAAGTAGAGGCAATTACGAAGGCTTTTGCTGAGAGACAACCAGAAATTTTGATAAATAAGAGACAACATTCTTCTATAAGTTTTGTGTGCCTGTAAACGGATGGACTGGCATCTTAACAGGTATACTAAATTTACATCTACGTCTATATGCATAGTTAGGAACCCAGCGCATGGTGAGTGGCAGAGGGTATCCTGTACCAATACTAATCATAGCTAGGGAAAGGCAGACTGTCTATATGCCTCCACATGAGCGCTAATTTCTCTTATGTTCACGGTCCTTAAGCAGAATGTATGTTAGCGGCAGCAGCCTTTTTCTGCACTTAGCTTCAGGGATCCCCGTTTGAGTTCGCAAAGCATCTGGCCATTAATTTGGTGGGAGCCAATAGATAAACTTCTACAGGGCTGTATTCTGAGGGAAACCCAGGTCTGCAGGCCCATACGTGTTTGGGAAGGGGTGGTCGGCAGACAGGTATTTTGCTATTTTTCGCTCGGTCAGCTTTTCTGGGGATCTTGAAAATATATCTCAGAACATTTCGGTGTGCACACAGGATGAGGGGAAGCACATTGCTCAACATCCAAGTATTCGCCCCAGCGACGTTTCCGTGCCCAGTCCTCCTAAGAGGGATAGGACAGTTTTCGCGAGTCTTGGATCTTTAACAGCTATGTGGCATGACGAGTGGTGGCTTGTTGCCAGGGAGTGATGCAGCCCTGATGTGCAGCCAGAGTTTCGTGATCCACTGGCAATGGTGGCAGTTGTACGCATGCAACCCGGTGGCAGCGGCGGGGATGGGGGCAGAAGGTATCTCGTGGGCAACGAAGAGAGTGACACGTCCTACTGCCCCCATAAACCGACAGGTCTCAGCAGGGTTAGTTCAGAAGCAGTGTACCAGAATTAGGGCTTACGTCTACCAGCATGACAGGACCACCGACAGACAGAACGCAATTATCGTTGGAGATCTTCACCTACCTGACGACAGTTGCCACGCATTTTGGTATCAGGGAAAGTGACTACCATAGCCCGTGCGAAGTCTCTAGAGACGTCATAGAAGTCTCTGTCATAGTTACGAGCCGTGTGAAATTCGACTGATGGAAAAAATTACTCGCCTTGAGGAGGGACTCTCATGGTCAGTTTAAGTGAATAGTCAATCAGTTTGATATCAGTGACGTGCTGAGGGGAGGTTCTAATCGAGGACGAGAGTGCCATAGGTGTGATTCACTAGTTGGAGTGGTTATCGGTTTGTTGCTACAGGATCTTTTAACGAAATTTCAGTCTCCCATCCACACAGGAAGAGATGACCATCGTAATAAAATCACCTGTATTACCGAACGTATAAAATGATGCATAGTATGACCCTGATGTTTGCAACATCTCGGTGCTACTATTTGGCTACCTTAAGAGAGTTCATAGGTGTTGAGGCATTTGGCTACCTTAACAGAATTCGTATGTGTGGGGGCATCCTGTAGCAGAGGCAGAGCATGCTCTTAGCCCTCAGTCATCATCCAAAAATAAATTTAATATTCTACTCCTGTGATACAGGACGTAACAGATATCAAGCTGATAAGAACAAATTATTTTACTGGACGAGACAATACTTAAAGAAAATATACCCTATGCCATATAGTTTTACAGGATTTGCACACTAAGAATCAACAAGTAACGATACTTGAGCGATATGAAACTGCATGCATACTCAGATTTCTTCTGTCTTCGACAGTAATGCGCATAAAAAGGAGGTACCTACATTTCGTGTTGTAACAACACTAACGTTATCCTACTGTATATGTAATAAATTTTTATCTTCTGAATTTCGATAAATTAGTATAATCGATATTCTGGTTTCATTTCTTTTTTGTTTCATGACATTATGTTGAAAAAGCTATAAACAAATTTCGATGTAAATTTTAATATTTATGTCAAATTTCAAGTAATGTTGTAATCGAAGGGAAGTGTACCTAATGTTGAAACTATTGTAAGATGTGAAAGTTGTATTTGTACGCCTGGTCCATACGTAGGCAATGTATTAGAATATGTGGAATATAAAACCTGTGGTGAATACCCTGTCTGTATGGGAGCAGGAAAAGGTGGAGGCAGGCGAGCGCGGGAAAATGCACACGGGCGCGGTACGGTATAACGGGCTCAGCAGGGTAGTCGAAGTTGGGCATCGATCTGAGAAACACGTTCTGGATCGAGGGGGCTCTCCTGGAAAACGTGGTTTCGTTGAGCCTCGTATACGCCGTTTCCGACGTCTATACAGCATGGCAATATTCCATAGGCGCTAAATGGAAAGCATTGCGACGCTATGAAGAAGTAAAGTGCCGATATTTCATGAGCCATTGCTGTAATTGCATGTGTGCTTTGTGCCTCGCCATCTCGCCGCCTGCCGACCACCTCATCGATACGAACAGGTTGAAACTTTCAGTACTGTATTCGTGTGGACCAGTGTCACTTTTGCTACATACTGTTCAATAATAACTTAAATTTTACCAGAACTGTCCTATCAATTAATTATCCTCACAACTAACCTAGACAGGGTCCTTTCCACATGTTGTGCAATACGAGTATCCCAAGATGAAGATTTAAAGTTTATGTTAATAATAATTACCTGCAGACCTATCTATGTTAGAATGATGTTTAAAGAACTTTGTTGTTAATGAAATACTGGACGAATAATATAGGTCTGACCAAGTTGGAAGATAATATTGAAATTGGTTTAGTAATGAAGTTTATTTAAATTGAGACAAAAATAACGGTAGTTAAATGAGCAGGAAATAAGACAAAAAGAGTGGTAAATCATATATTGGAAATCTAGAAAGCTTAAGGCTCCTAATGATCAAACTTTCACTACAGTGATCATAACAGTTTCAGGGTCCCCCCCCCCTTCTCCATTCTTTCTTTTCTATTCATTTGAATCCTGAAGTGTGCTGAACTGCTTTGACCAGCAAAGTTAAAGTCAATATGAAACCTAAATTTATCAGTGTTTTACCCTTCTTAAAATTGACATTGTATGTGTGTTTCAAAAGTGCTATTTCTAGGGTAACCTATGCCCGATTTCAGTCGGATCAATAGACAAAACGCAGTTTGTAGTAATCATTATAGTGTAATGTTGTGTATTTATAGCTTGTCCAAATTAGTACAGAAAGTGAAAATGTTAGTTCAGTAGATTTTTCTGGTTCTAAAATTTACCATTTAATGCAGTATTACTACGTGTTGTTATGCTTGTACGTACATCCACTTGTACAAGGAAAAAACTCACTTAATGCCTAATTAGGCTGGCGACCGTATTATTAACAATAGGTAGCATCTGCTGTGTATGTTTCTTGCCCGTCCTAACGTGTAGTTGCACTTTAGTCTTGCTTGACGTATCATTGTTGTTACTGAGTGGGTGTAAGTCTGATTTTGCCTTCATTCAGGTACACGCAGTCAACATATTTACTAAAATCCTTTCTTATAAGGTGAAGCCCGTCAACTTACCATAGTACAGGCTTTAAAAGAGTTAACGTACGCCCGAGCGTAGACGTTACAGTGTCAGAGATTAGAGATTTATAGAAAATAGCATTCTCGTGTCAGACTCCACATCCAAGTTGCACCTACTTGTCTTGCAGTGAGCTAGGAGTTGAGGCCGCCGGTCTGTGGCCTGCGGCAAGAGCAGTCACGAGGGCTCGCACGACCAGAAGCCATGGCTTAGAGTTGCGACTGGGCAGGTGCAAAGAAAGGCTCCAAAGCGTCGCTCTTCAGGTACACAATGCATTCTGTAGATGACGCTGAGCTAGACTGGAAGTGACTGGCAAGGTTTCTCGTCTTGAATTACCGTGTTCAGGTAAGACAATGAGCACTACTTACTTACTTGCTTACTTTTACTGGCCACACTAACCGCAGTCGGTCCTTAGCCTCACACTGTCCAGTCTTCCACACTTTTCTGTAATCTGCATCTTCATCTCCCGGACCCAGTATACGCACGTCTCCCATCGTATTATCCTTCCATCTCACTCTCGGCCGTCCCAGTGGTCCCTTTCCTTCAGTTTCTCCATCCATTACAGCCTTTATTATCATGTTCTCCCCTCTCCTCCTCATATGTCCGTACCATCTTAGTCTCACACTTCCTACGAAGTCAGGCAGTGTGGATAATTGTCTGAGTTCTCTGTTTTTCTTTATTCTCCACTTAATTTTCTTTCACTGGTCCACGTATTTTGCTCAGTACTTTATTTTCAAAAGTGATCAGTTTTTTCTCTGTTCTCTTTGTTGGGGTCCATGTCTCACTTGCGTAGCACACTATTGGCTTGATGATGGTCTTTGTTCCTTCCTAGATAGTAACTTCGCTCTTATATTGTTGTGCATAGCTCCTAGACATGAGCACTACACTCATAAGAAATATCGTATGACGTATTTCCTACGTTTCTGTTGGCTAGGATGTGACTTGCGACTCGTAAATAGGTATAAAGCGTGTTTCATTCCGCCAATATGTTGTTACATGACTCCTGTATGTAGCGAGCATGGATTTATAACAGCACTGGGACAGTGGGTCGCTGTGCTAATGTTGTTACCCATCCTTATGTACCTCCCGGCAGCCATTCACTTCTACACAGGCAGGAGGCTACTGCGCCACACTCTAGTGACACTTTGCTGTCCTTTTATTATTACCCATCCTTCCCACATGGAACTATTGGCTAGACTGGCTTGAGAAATTCTTTAGTGCTAGACTAATAGCGAAAATATCGTCTCTACATCTAGCATTTATCGATGATACTGGGTAGAGCTACTCCCTAGCGGTCGATCAATGGCAATTACCGCACACCAACTCCCTTGTTTCACAGTCAATTTTTGAATTTTCCACCGACAGGTGGAGTGGAGTTAGACTGCATCATTATTCTAAGTCGGCCATCTTGGACTGGGACGACGTAGTTAGACTGTGCCAGCATTCCTAAGATGATGAAATGAACAGAGTACGCTACACCTATCTACACAAGCGATATGCAAATTCAATTTTTGTAAATAATGAATGAACTATTAATAATTATTATTATTACTATGTCCCCTGCAATGCAATGTAATTAGCATTTTAATGTACTACGAAAATTCTAATTTACCACAAAAATTTCAATTTCCCATTGAATTTCCCGCCATTTTTCCAGGTGGGGAGGAAGGTCAGAAGGGTGGAGGGTTAATTCATCAGTTTGATTTATTAATTGTCCGCCACCGTAACTGAATGGATAGCGCGCCAGTTTGTCGTGCCGGGGGGCCCGCGTTCTAGTCTCGGCTGGGTTGGGGATTTTCTCCGCTCAGGGCATGGGTGTTTGTGCCGTTTTCATCATCATCATCATCACTTCATCCTCATCGACGCGCTAGTCGCCGAAGTGGCGTCACCTCAAACGACTTTCACCAGGTGACCGGGTCTACCAGCCGGGAGGCCGTCACCACATGACATTTCATTTCATTAAATAATTTGACATCCAAAGGGCGACACCGGCACATCTACACCACGGGACATGAGGAGTGGTGGGATGCACCACCTTGAATAACTTAAAAGTGGGATCATACGAACTTTGCTCCACAACTGGCAATTTCCTGATATTACATACATTCAAGGATGATAGAGAGGGGTAATTATATCAGACTGAGATCTTAGTGCGGAAACGACCACGTCGGAAGACGTACGCTACTTACAGGATGTTTCAAAAATGACCGGTATATTTGAAACGGCAATAAAAACTAAACGAGCAGCGATAGAAATACACCGTTTGTTGCAATATGCTTGGGACAACAGTACATTTTCAGGCGGACAAACTTTCGAAATTACAGTAGTTACAATTTTCAACAACAGATGGCGCTGCAAGTGATGTGAACGATATAGAAGACAACGCAGTCTGTGGGTGCGCCATTCTGTACGTCGTCTTTCTGCTGTAAGCGTGTGCTGTTCACAACGTGCAAGTGTGCTGTAGACAACATGGTTTATTCCTTAGAACAGAGGATTTTTCTGGTGTTGGAATTCCACCGCCTAGAACACAGTGTTGTTGCAACAAGACAAAGTTTTCAACGGAGGTTTAATGTAACCAAAGGACCGAAAAGCGATACAATAAAGGATCTGCTTGAAAAATTTCAACGGACTGGGAACGTGACGGATGAACGTGCTGGAAAGGTGGGGCGACCGCGTACGGCAACCACAGAGGGCAACGCGCAGCTAGTGCAGCAGGTGATCCGACAATGGCCTCGGGTTTCCGTTCGCCGTGTTGCAGCTGCGGTCCAAATGACGCCAATGTCCACGTATCGTATCACGCGCCAGAGTTTACACCTCTATCCGTACAAAATTCAAACGCGGCAACCCCTCAGCGCCGCTACCATTGCTGCACGAGAGACATTCGCTAACGATATAGTGCACAGGATTGATGACGGCGATATGCATGTGGGGAGCATTTGGTTTACTGACGAAGCTTATTTTTACCTGGACGGCTTCGTCAATAAACAGAACTGGCGCATATGGGGAACCGAAAACCCCATGTTGCAGTCCCATCGTCCCTGCATCCTCGAAACGTACTGGTCTGGGCCGCCATTTCTTCCAAAGGAATCATTGGCCCATTTTTCAGATCCGAAACGATTACTGCATCACGCTATCTGGACATTCTTCGTGAATTTGTGGCGGTACAAACTGCCTTAGACGACACTGCGAACACCTCGTGGTTTATACAAGATGGTGCCCGGCCACATCGCACGGCCGACGTCTTTAATTTCCTGAATGAATATTTCGATGATCGTGTGATTGCTTTGGGCTGTCCGAAACATACAGGAGGCGGCGTGGATTGGCCTCCTTATTCGCCAGACATGAACCCCTGTGACTTCTTTCTGTGGGGACACTTGAAAGACCAGGTGTACCGCCAGAATCCAGAAACAATTGAACAGCTGAAGCAGTACATCTCATCTGCATGTGAAGCCATTCCGCCAGACACGTTGTCAAAGGTTTCGGGTAATTTCATTCAGAGACTACGCCATATTATTGCTACGCATGGTGGATATGTGGAAAATATCGTACTATAGAGTTTGCCAGACCGCAGCGCCATCTGTTGTTGAAAATTGTAACTACTGTAATTTCGAAAGTTTGTCTGCCTGAAAATGTACTGTTGTCCCAAGCATATTGCAACAAACGGTGTATTTCTATCGCTGCTCGTTTAGTTTTTATTGCCGTTTCAAATATACTGGTCATTTTTGAAACACCCTGTAAGTTCCGCCTTAGCCTCGAGCATCGCATTTTTTGAATCCTGATCGTGAAGTACAGAATTATTGGTGAATAGGCCCGATTATCCTCAGATAATTTCCAGTGTTCACGGACTAGGAACGGCATACATAACTTGATGATAGAGGCCAGTAATAATGGATTCAGTTTGCCTGTACAACTTTCACAAGCAGCTACATTTAGAAAAGTCGGTCAAAATGGCGTCCTACAGCGAAAATGCAGGCAAGGCGTCGCCACACAATGTTCTATCACAGTAGGCCTAATATCCGCGGTGTCGTTTCAACAGCCGCAGGCAGCGAGAATTCTTGTGAGGAAATCGTCATCTGTCTCGACAGGCGTCTCGTACACAAGCCTTTTCACGTGGTCTCACAAAAAGAAAAAAAATCAAGCGGGATGAGATCAGCTGAACATACTGCCCACGAAACAGGACATGCTCTGCCTATCCACTTCTCAATCTGGCCCATGTGTTCAAGAAACCTCAGGCCAAAGTTTCGTGGGCCTCCATTATGTTGGAACTAGATCCGTTGATGAATAAAAGTGTGATTTGTTAGAGGAACCTGGGTAATATGTCTCTGACGAAATGTGTCTACAGTATTGCACTTAAGCGGCTCCGGAAAGGCTCAAAATCATGAAAAGTTCAATTTTTACTTTTTTGCGTTTTCTGAATCTGCAGACTATTACCTTTTAATAGATATATAATTTATTCAATTCCGAAGACTACAACTATTTTTAAATTTTTTTTGAAATGTGTTCGACGTGGGCGTGACCCACTGTGGCGCTGTTAAACTGCTGTCAAATGGTGTTATTATTAACGTCCGTGTTCATCAGGTACATTTTAGTGATGTGAGATAGGGTATGTGTTGTGGCTAACCTGTGATGGTTCAATATATATCGCTGGTGTGACTGTCGATTGTTTCATGTTTATTTACTCTATCGTTATCTCGAAAATATTCGTAATTAATTCTGTTTCTTGAGTCTCTGTTTTGTTGAAGTATAATAATGTGTAAAAGTAAAGTTGCTGTTGCGACTTTCAATGATGGCAACATTGTAAGGTGCAAGGTATTTAGAAATATGGGAATGAAGATAGGTTCTAACATGGTACGAGCGATGCTTGCTTTAGACAAGGAACGCCTTCGGGCTGCAGACAGGGCTGTAAAGAGTCTAGAAATACAAGCAAGAGTAAACAGGAGGAGGAACAAGAGGAAGCTGGAGGAGGAGTTTGCAGAGGATGAAGATAATCCATCCTATGGACCTGGAATGCACTAAAAAGTTAATCCAATCTTTGTCGCTCGATCCCCAAAACTTTTATTTTCTCATACTAATTACATGTTTTCTAAGGATCTTCCAAACATATTTGTTTCAAACTTTCAGTAAATGTTACACAGTACCTTCTGCATAATTTAACACAGCCGTTTTCCAAAAAACTGTACATTTTTGAATATATAAATAAGAAATTGCAAAAAAATGTTGTGAACTTTCATTACAATTGAAAATAAATCATCTTTAATAACTGAACTAAAATTGTGTAAAATCCCTGTGTTAAGTTGTAGCCCATATTCCAATAAATAATCTGTAAAAAGTTCAACTTCCTACCTCAATTACTTTGTGAGGAAAGATGTAATTTATAAGCGTTATTTTAACATTGCAAGTATAGGGCGTTCCGGAGCCCCTTAAGTGGGGAGAGGAAGAAATGGACCTAGAGCATAATCATTGACTATGTCTGCTCACAAGATAATCTGTGTTGATGGAAATGAAATTAGCGTTTGGCGTCACTGGCCAGGAGGCCCTTACCGGGGCAGGTCCGGCCGCCTTGGTGCAGCTCTTATTACATTCGATGCCACATTGCGCGACCTGAGCGGAGAAAATCCCCGACCCTGCCGGGATTCGGACCCAGGTCCCTTAAGACGGCAGTCCGTCACGCTGACCGTTCACCTATCGGGCGGACATATGTGTTGATGGCTCTTCACAACTGCAGGAATGGACTCAGACATTATTATTGCGACAATTTAACATACCGTCTGTGGTGAAACAGGCTTCATCTGTGAAAGGAACATACTTTTGGCTGAACACGACACGACGTCCGAAGTCAGCACTACACAAAACATGCGCTTCTGTGGGATGGTAGCGGCGTAGCTGCCTCTCCTATAACACTCGCCTCAAAGTGCTTTACGAAACATTCATTTTGGGTATAACTGGCCGAGTGCTGGTTTTAGGCGCCTCACCCGCTCGAGCAAGCGCTGCATCTTTTGAGGCAGGAGTCCGTGCAGCTATTCGTCCTCTTCGGTCGGTGCACTCTGGTACCCATTTGCCTGTTAATCGCTGGAAGAGTCTTGACAACATGGGGTGAGCCGGATGTCTTCTACGCTGGTATTTGCTTCTGAAGAACCTTTCCGCTTCTCTACTGCTTCCATTTGCTTGCCCATACACGAAAATCATGTCTGCAAGTTCCGTGTACACCAGGACTGCTACCCTCAGTACACAGTACGCCATCTTCATTAGATTACTTGAGTTATTATCCTAACCTTTACATCTAAGTGCTCGTCCGGACAGCCTACCCTACAGTCTTAGCAATGTGTGTAGCTGTACATGTATTTCGCTGTCAGAGGTATCAGAACGAATTTTCGCTCATAACTTTCGACTCAGTCGTTTCCAGACCAGGGCCCCTTACCGACACAAAGATCGTAACATCATAACAAAATCACCCTGCGCACTGAATGCAGAGGGCTTTACTCGTACCTACTTCGTATGATTGTGCTGAAATTCTAATCTTTTGCATATCCATGCGTGTAGTACATTTCATGTAAATTTGACATGGTGCTACAGTTTTAACAGGCAGCAGTGTACACAAATTGTTTAAGCTTGAATGAATATCTGCGTTGATTATTACCCCTCCCCACTGTCTGCCGAATTCTGCTTAGTTTATGGATATCTCCCTCCCCTCTCTCACTCCCTCTCTCTCTTTCTCCGTCCGAACAGGCCCCGAAAGGACGAACCGTACCGACCGGCCGCCGTGTCACTGAATGCTGATATTGAGGGGCACGTGGTCATCACTCAGCTCTCCCGGCCGTTTTGAGTTTTCGTGACCAGGGCCGCTAATTCCCAATTAGGTAGCTTCTCAGTTATGCTCACAAGGGCTGAGTGCACCCCACTTGTCAACAGCGCTTTGCAGACACGGACAGTTGTAAGTAGGCTGTTTATATTTTCTTATTGGCAACTGTGTAAGTAGGCTGTTTATATTTTCTTATTGGCAACTATGTAAGTAGGCTGTTTATATTTTCTTATTGTCAACTATGTAAGTAGGCTGTTTATGTTTTCTTATTGGCAACGTTACGTAGCGCTCTGTACGAAAATCACTGGCTGTGCTGTGTGCAGTCTGTGGCTAGTTTGCATTGTTGTCTGCCATTGTAGTGTTGGGCAGCGGCAGCTGGATGTGAACAGCGCGTAGCGTTGCGCAGTTGGAGGTGAGCCGCCAGCAGTGGTGGATGTGGGGAGAGAGATGGCGGAGTTTTGTAATTTGTCATGAACTGCTATATATATTATGACTATTAAGATAAATACATTGTTTGTTCTCTATTAATATCTTTCATTTGCTAACTATCCCTATCAGTAGTTAGTGCCTTCCGTAGTTTGAATCTTTTATTTAGCTGGCAATAGTGGCGCTCGCTGTATTGCAGTAGTTCGAGTAATGAAGATTTTTGTGAGGTAAGTTATTTGTGAAAGGTATAGTTTAATGTTACTCAGGGCTATTCTTTTGCAGGGTTCTTTGATAGTCAGATTGCGTTGCGCTAAAAATATTGTGTGTCAGTTTAAGCATAGTCTTGTACAATTGTTCTAAGGGGACGTTTCACAGTCACCCATCAAAGTGTTAGCCAAGTCCGACAGCGCTTAACTTCGGTGATCTGGTGAGAAAAGGTGTTACCACTGCCATAGAACCGTTGGCGTTTACGGATCCGCAGTGTCTTTAATTTCCATCCACTCGTCCCAGGGTGCCCCTTTTGCTGATCTAGGCCTAATCAGTTCAGATCCTGTAATTCCATTTCCTTGCGTCGCCTGTTTTCATGTTTCTTGAAACTGTTTCTTGTTCTTAGTTCGTGTATTTCCTGCTCCTCTGGCATTCTTCCTGGTTTTATTCCCTCTTTGAATTTCTCTGTACTCGGGAACTGCCTGTTGTATGGGACGATTACCCTCGCACGAAATTTGGATTTCTTGTGTTTATGACTCAGTCTGTTTCTCTTGCAACTGCAATTCTCTACTCAAATTTTTCACCTTGGTGTTCCTTTCTAAGGTATATTCCCTCCATTCTGCCTCCTGTCCCTTCTACGTGGCAGGCTTGTAAGCTGTCGGGTCTTGTATCATACCCCAACAACTTGGTCCGTGTTCTTGTGAGTTTTCTGGATACGAGAGTACTATGGTAATTTTAAAAATAAATGTGCAACTGGAATGGCGAGGTAAAAGGTACATTTTAATTTGACCACAGTTGCGTAGTTGAAAGATTAGACTAATCACTGTGTGCAGAGAGGCGTTCAAGCACTCATTCTGCACTATGTACGTCAATGGAATGGGTAGAAGCCCTAAAAACCGCCACACTTAATAGTGGTATGCAGGGAATGGATGTAGATAATACAAAAGTAGATCTGAAGACGCAGTGTCAAAGGGGTTGCAGGGGATTCCACCCTTACCACTGCTATCCCAATGTTGTTGCTGAGAGCAGCAACCTGCGGCATGTCGACGGTTGACCGACACAGCTTCTGGTTGTTTCTACAGAGGGCAGGTGACGTACTGTCTGCAAGCTACAAGCGCACTCCACATCCATTTGTAACTGCTAAACTAAACAAGGGAAATAAAAAAGTAACTATGGTGTCTTTTACACTCTGCAGAAGGCGATATGAGTGCACAACGTCACAAATTTAGAAGCTCGAGGCGCAACATGAGCACTGACTCAGAGTGCGAGTGCACGGCTCACAGGCGTAACTGGCGTTCCTTCCCTTCCATTTTGGCCTACTGGGACCACGTACAAGTTTTACATTCTCCATCTTAGCTTCTGTCTGTTCCTTTTTCTTTCCTCTACACCACTTGAAAAATACTCTTACTGACTGCTTTGGGGTTCTTATAAGTTAAACATCTTTCTCCTAAAAACATCTCTTTCTGTTGCTCATTTTTCTTTTATGTCATTTACGAGGGCAGTTCAATAAGTAATGCAACACATTTTTTTTCTGAAACAGGAGTTGTTTTATTCAGCATTGAAATACACCAGGTTATTCCCCAATCTTTTAGCTACACAACACTATTTTTCAACGTAATCTCCATTCAACGCTACGGCCTTACGCCACCTTGAAATGAGGGCCTGTATGCCTGCACGGTACCATTCCACTGGTCGATGTCGGAGCCAACGTCGTACTGCATCGATAACTTCTTCATCATCCGCGTAGTGCCTCCCACGGATTGCGTCCTTCATTGGGCCAAACATATGGAAATCCGACGGTGCGAGATCGGGGCTGTAGGGTGCATGAGGAAGAACAGTCCACTGAAGTTTTGTGAGCTCCTCTCGGGTGCGAAGACTTGTGTGAGGTCTTGCGTTGTCATGAAGAAGGAGAAGTTCGTTCAGATTTTTGTGCCTACGAACACGCTGAAGTCGTTTCTTCAATTTCTGAAGAGTAGCACAATACACTTCAGAGATGATCGTTTGACCATGGGGAAGGACATCGAACAGAATAATCCCTTCAGCGTCCCAGAATACTGTAACCATGACTTTACCGGCTGAGGGTATGGCTTTAAACTTTTTCTTGGTAGGGGAGTGGGTGTGGCGCCACTCCATTGATTGCCGTTTTGTTTCAGGTTCGAAGTGATGAACCCATGTTTCATCGCCTGTAACAATCTTTGACAAGAAATTGTCACCCTCAGCCACATGACGAGCAAGCAATTCCGCACAGATGGTTCTCCTTTGCTCTTTATGGTGTTCGGTTAGACAACGAGGGACCCAGCGGGAACAAACCTTTGAATATCCCAACTGGTGAACAATTGTGACAGCTCTACCAACAGAGATGTCAAGTTGAGCACTGAGTTGTTTGATGGTGATCCGTCGATCATCTCGAACGAGTGTGTTCGCACGCTCCGCCATTGCAGGAGTCACAGCTGTGCACGGCCGGCCCGCACGCGGGAGATCAGACAGTCTTGCTTGACCTTGCGGCGATGATGACACACGCTTTGCCCAACGACTCACCGTGCTTTTGTCCACTGCCAGATCACCGTAGACATTCTGCAAGCGCCTATGAATATCTGAGATGCCCTGGTTTTCCGCCAAAAGAAACTCGATCACTGCCCGTTGTTTGCAACGCACATCCGTTACAGACGCCATTTTAACAGCTCCGTACAGCGCTGCCACCTGTCGGAAGTCAATGAAACTATACGAGACGAAGCGGGAATGTTTGAAAATGTTCCATAAGAAATTTCCGGTTTTTTCAACCAAAATTGGGCGAGAAAAAAAAGTGTTGCATTACTTATTGAACTGCCCTCGTATCTCAATTTTGTGAAGTGTTTTGGGTAGAGCTAGTGAAATAATCGCTCTACCACTCCTTATTAATTCTGCATCTTTGTCTATACACCAGTGCTTGCAGATTTCTTTGGTTCTTACTGTACGTTAAAGTTTCTTCATGAACTTTTCCTCCTTAAATTTTCTTCATTTTTCTCCTTAAATTTTCCTTCTTAATTTGCTTTGTGTTTTCCCGAGCTACGCCTGTTTATTTATCCAATCTGTCGTCGTAGTGCTTGTACTCGCAGTGAGTCCGGCGTGCTGATGGAGCTGTATGGCGGGTGACGAGACAGACAGCGGGTGACGGAGGAGGAGTGTCGGCGTGGGCAGCGGAGGCGCGTGCCTGCCGGCTTCTTGCGGCCGCTGCGTGACTGCAGCCGAGGGCGGCGCGGCTGGTGGCTGGCGCGTGACTAGGAACTGACCGTGCGGGCCGCGCAGCAAGTTGTCGCATCTGTAGGAGACGTAACCCAGGGCTGGTGAGAAGGAGGAAACGAAACTACATACCAGTCAAACGTAACCGGCTCAGACTTCTTTTAGTACATGATAGTATTTAAATATCACGTGAAATGTTACCATCATAAAATTCTATTAGTGTATTACTTTGAAGAACCCAAGAAACTGGTACACCTGCTCCCGCGAGCACGCAGAAGTGCCGCAACACGACGTGGCGTGGACTCGACTGATGTCTGAAGTAGTGCTGGAGGGAACTGACGCCATAAATCCTGCGGAGCTGCCCATAAATCAGTAGGAGTACGAGGAGATGGAGATCTCTCCTGAACTGCACATTGTAATGCGTACCAGATATGCATAATAATATTAATGTCTGAGGAGTTTGGTGGCCAGCTGAAGTGTTTATACTCATAAGAGTGTTCCTGGAGCTACTCTGTAGCAATTCTGGACGTGCTGGGGGTCGCATTGTCCTGCTGGAATTCCCCAAGTCCGTCGGATTGCACAATGGACAGGAATGGATGTAGGTGATCAGACAGGATAATTACGTACGTGTCACCTGTCAGAGACATTTCTAGACGTATTATGTGTCCCATATCACGCCAACTGCACACCACCCACACCTTTACAGAGCCTCCACCGATTTGAAGAACCCCTGCTGACATGCAGGGTCCATGGATTCATGAGTTTGTCTCCATACCCGTCCACGTCCAACCACTCGATATCATTTGAAACGAGACTCGTCCGACCAGGCAACATGTTTCCAGTCATCAACAGTCCAATGTCGATGTTGACGCACCAAGGCGAGGCTTAAAGCTTTGTGTCGTGCAGTCACCAAGGGTACACGTGTGGGCCTTCGGCTACGAAAGCCCATATCGATGATGTTTCGTTGAATGGTTCGCACGCTGATACTTGTTGATGACCCAGCATTGAAATATGCAGCAGTTTGAGGAAGGGTTGCATTTCTGATCACGTTGAACGATTCTCTTCAACCGTCGTTAGTCCCGTTCTTGCAAGATCTTTTTTTCGTCCGCAGCGATGTCAGAGATTTGATGTTTTACTGGATTCCTGACATTTCCGGTACACTCGTGAAATGGTCGTAAGGGAAAATCCCCACTTCATCGCTACCTCGGAGATCCTGAGTCCCGTCGCTCGTGCGCCGACTATAACACCACGTTCAAACTCACTTAAACGTTAAACTTCTGTAGACCTGTCTTCCTCATTTGCATGTAATATTAGGGTACATTCATAATTTTTACTTTATGGACCGTCTGACAGTAACTGAATGAAACATTGCAAGTGTTCAGTTCATAGTGCTGTGAAATGTGGGAAAAACCGCAAACTGGCATTTATGAGAAGAAGAACAACACCAAAAATGCTACAGGAGGTAATATGTAGAAAACGTCCACACAACCTGCCCCTGAAGATGCCTTGCAGGAAATAAAGGCGAAACGTGTATGGCACGAAAATTGTGTTGCTGTCAGACTGTCACTAACGTAAAAATTATCAATATACCGTTTCTCAAATCTTGATAACCCACCTTTGCAGCTGCAGTAACCGATCTAAAAACTGTGCCAGACACTTGTTGTCTTACATAGGCATTGCCGACCGCAGCGCCGTATTCCACCTCTTTACTCATCTCTGTATTTGAACATGCATGCCTATACAAGTTTCTTTGGACCTTCATTGTAGGTGATCTAAATCTTCCTAATTCACTCGTATAGTTCCGTCCTATAACTTGTTATTTCACAGCTTGGCAATAATATAGAAGCATGGAGTGATGCGGAAACTAAAATTACATATGCGAAACGAAGGCGTATGTGCATTTGAATCAGACTGGATTATGAAAGTCATTCTCTTCCTTGCATAATATTTTATGAAACTTGATCTTTGGTGTCAGTTTTGCAGCCATCATCAGATCTAAAAATGTGAAAATGCAAACAAAAATATATGAAAATATTTGCCAAAATAGTGCCTTGAACGCCTTTTAATGTACGAATAAAGTGAACAAGTTATATGAAAACATAGCCGCGTCATGTAGGCGCATCGGTAGTGAATTAAAAGTACAAAGGCAGTGAGTGCACATTTATGGACAAAATAATGGTTCAAATGGCTCTGAGCACTATGGGACTTAACAGCTATGGTCATCAGTCCCCTAGATCTTAGAACTACTTAAACCTAACTAACCTAAGGACAGCACACAACACCCAGCCATCACAAGGCAGAGAGAATCCCTGACCCCGCCGGGAATCGAACCCGGGAACCCGGGCGTGGGAAGCGAGAACGCTGCCGCACGACCACGAGACGCGGGCGACAAAATAATGTTTCAAATGATTAGTTCCAGTGTCTCCAGTAAACTACTCGCTACAGACATAGTGTATATTAGATGCAGAAATGAATACTTTTATAATTTAATCTGTATATTTAAAATAGATAATAAATTTAATACAACTAAAAACTACAGGTTAGCTTTTATCAGATATGTAAAAGAAAGTAATACACTATGTCAGTTAAACGTTAAAAACATAAAAGCAATTTAAAATGCACTTGAAGACTGCATCTATGCAGTTGGATAACAGAGGCATTATATGAATAGTTGTACATAGCACTTTGAGCACTGCAGCTGTACACATGATACCAAATAGCGTTAGGACATCCCAACAAGCACAAGGACGATTCTAAAAACCTAAAAACTGGAGACGTGAACTTACGATGTCTTAAATGAGAATTTAATAAAGCAAATAGAGATAAAAAGATATGACGAAAATACGTCGACTCAGAATGTAGGTGTAGTTGACGTAGTCCATATGACGCCAGCAGTCGGATGAGTTCAGGGCACCACTGCCCCTCAATGGATGCCGAATGAGCTCCTTCGACATACTGGATGAGGCACCCAGGCAAGAACACTCAGTATACCTAATTTCCTTCCCATTTCTCGCTGCTGTTTCCCTACAAGGTAATTTTATTCACTGCAACTTTGAACGGCTGACTACTGACCCCTGCCACTTTGCATTTGCCTATTGTTTACGCCTGACACGCTAAGGTAAATCTCACTGCTTCAGTTTCGGTATCAGTGGGAGACAGCACCTTGAACTTGTGGGTTGTGTGTATGAGTTCGTCATCGTCCCTGTCTGCCCTGTACAGGACACCAAGGACCTATCATTGAAACACGACAGGCAGTCAAGTGGATGAGTACTGATGGATCCTGTATTCCCTGTAGAAGAGTCAAGATCCACAGGAGAGGATAGTACTTGTGGTACCTTTGATATCTCAGATACATGACTCCCAGTAGTACTCTCAAGACACCTATTCACATCAGCTTGCAGTCGCTTGACAGTTAACAGGGTGATTTTCAGCTGCGTACAAATGGCGAGCAACTCATGTACTGCCCAACAACAGTAAAAGTGCGACTACATTATCCCTGGTGCGATATTTCCTAGAATAGTAAAGAGATAATTTATGCCTGCTGCATTATATTACGGAAAAATAAACAAATAACTTTAAACTAAATTTGTAAATACTGTTTTAATTTATGAGTCTGATACGCTACAAATACTACGAGGTTTTTAAAGCTGAAAGGATTAGCACATACAACGAGGTATGAATTACGACAGCAGAATTCTCTTGTTACAAGCTTTATTGTTTCTCTGAAATGTTTTTCAGATAATGGTCACTATCAAATTCGACAAATGCAATAACTTTCAATGAATGCAGACGATATATACTCCTGTTAAAAGAGGAAACTAATGTGACACGATTTGTTACTTATTTAAAGTAAACGTAAAGCACAAAAGCCTATTTACTACCTAGAAGACCATGTAAAACGCTCGTAAATTACGAAAATCTTTGCAAACCTCTGAAAACTATATAATGAAGTTAAGAATCTGTTGGTTTTGAACGGGGAAACTGTGACGAAAAGTTTCTGAAAGTTACAGTTACAATTGATATTATAATGCTGAACAATGTATTACTTTCATGAAAATGTTACATTTACTGTTGACGATACAGTAATACACAATATACACTCCTGGAAATTGAAATAAGAACACCGTGAAATCATTGTCCCAAGAAGGGGAAACTTTATTGACACATACCTGGAGTCAGATACATCACATGATCACACTGACAGAACCACAGGCACATAGACACAGGCAACAGAGCATGCACAATGTCGGCACTAGTACAGTGTATATCCACCTTTCGCAGCAATGCAGGCTGCTATTCTCCCATGGAGACGATCGTAGAGATGCTGGATGTAGTCCTGTGGAACGGCTTGCCAGGCCATTTCTACCTGGCGCCTCAGTTGGACCAGCGTTGTGCTGGACGTGCAGACCGCGTGAGACGACGCTTGATCCAGTCCCAAACATGCTCAATGTGGGACAGATCCGGAGATCTTGCTGGCCAGGGTAGTTGACTTACACCTTCTAGAGCACGTTGGGTGGCACGGGATACATGCGGACGTGCATTGTCCTGTTGGAACAGCAAGTTCCCTTGCCGGTCTAGGAATGCTAGAACGATGGGTTCGATGACGGTTTGGATGTACCGTGCACTATTCAGTGTCTCCTCGACGATCACCAGTGGTGTACGGCCAGTGTAGGAGATCGCTCCCCACACCATGATGCCGGGTGTTGGCCCTGTGTGCCTCGGTCGTATGCAGTCCTGATTGTGGCGCTCACCTGCACGGCGCCAAACACGCATACGACCATCATTGGCACCAAGGCAGAAGCGACTCTCATCGCTGAAGACGACACGTCTCCATTCGTCCCTCCATTCACGCCTGTCGCGACACCACTAAGGGCGGGCTGCACGATGTTGGGGCGTGAGCGGAAGACGGCCTAACGGTGTGCGGGACCGTAGCCCAGCTTCATGGAGACGGTTGCGAATGGTCCTCGCCGATACCCCAGGAGCAACATTGTCCCTAATTTGCTGGGAAGTGGCGGTGCGGTCCCCTACGGCACTGCGTAGGATCCTACGGTCTTGGCGTGCATCCGTGCGTCACTGCGGTCCGGTCCCAGATCGACGGGCACGTGCACCTTCCGCCGACCACTGGCGACAACATCGATGTACTGTGGAGACCTCACGCCCCACGTGTTGAGCAATTCGGTGGTACGTCCACCCGGCCTCCCGTATGCCCACTATACGCCCTCGCTCAAAGTCCGTCAACTGCACATACGGTTCACGTCCACGCTGTCGCGGCATGCTACCAGTGTTAAAGACTGCGATGGAGCTCCGTATGCCACGGCAAACTGGCTGACACTGACGGCGGCGGTGCACAAATGCTGCGCAGCTAGCGCCATACGACGGCCAACACCGCGGTTCCTGGTGTGTCCGCTGTGCCGTGCGTGTGATCATTGCTTGTACAGCCCTCTCGTAGTGTTCGGAGCAAGTATGGTGGGTCTGACACACCGGTGTCAATGTGTTCTTTTTTCCATTTCCAGGAGTGTATATCTCTTGGAGTTAAGTGTTATATGTTATTTAAGTGTTGTCATTTTTTTTTAAAAAAGAATAAATTTCATGTGGTGAATAATCCTCCTGTTTTACGTGGTTACTGTTTAAGTTGATCGGACACTGATGTCAGGTTGTCAGTCATGCAGACTGGGCTAGTAAGCCACATTTTACGCTGACGCAGCTACTGGTTGTCCGACTGGCTAAGAAACTATTGCGGTGTGCCTCACCAGCCGGGCGACGAAGACGGGACGGGAAGTGGGAGCGCTCCTCGGCGGAGGCCGGTACTTCGGCCTCACTGGGGCCGCTGTTCCGTGCCGAGTTGCGGTTGCGGGTCGTCGGTCACCGAAGTTTTGTTCTTGTGGTTATTAAGACGCTCTTTCGCGGGACTCTACTTAATCTTCCGTTCCTTGTTAAACTTGCCCTTGCCTGCCTTCCCGGCATCAAGCTTCAAAATAGTGCAAGTAGGAAGGTTTCAAGCCATCAGACAGTTACTAAATTTCAGCAAGTTAAACTCTATTGCAAATTTAGTTCACCACAGACACAGAAACGCGCTCGCGCACACACACGCGGACACACAAACACACACACACACACACACACACACACACACACACACACACAAATACATATTATTATTATTATTATTATTATTTGCTTTTACGGCTTCACTGGGCCAATTCAGTCAATCATTTCCTGGTCATCTTCTTTAGTAAGCGCATGTTTAGTTCTTTGTTAACTGCCCAGTATCTTTTCTGTCTTTCCTCATCTGTAAATACCCTTTTCATTGTGTGTCGTTTAAATCTTGGTTTAAATCTTATTTTCTTCTGTTTCAGTTTCTTGACATTTTCTGTCTTGTTTTGCAGATCATCCAAGGTTATATCTAGTCCTCCCATATCCTCTTTAATTTCCTTGATCAATCCTACTTGTTGCTTCATATTTCATAGTTACTGTATAATTTTTCTTGCTAATCTGATTTCTGGTGTCCTCATTACGTGTCCAAAGAAAGAAATCCACTTTTTACGTATAGTATCTGTGATGGGCTCCAGTTCCCCGCATACTTCTTCATTCAGCATTATCCGCCATTGTCCTTCCTTCTGGTATCTTTTATTTATGCATGTTCCAGCTGTTCTTCTCTCTACTTTTGGTATTTTGTCGACTGTTTATCTGAGTGACTAAAAAGAGTCTCGCTTGAGTATGTTACCTCAGGCTGAACCACCGTCTTGTAGCCTTTTAATTTTGTTTCAATTGATCTACATTTCTTTCTGTATGTAGACCATGTTAGTTTTTGAGCTTTTATCATTTCATTCGTTCTTTCTTGCCAAGCAGGTTTTCCATCCAAGTTGTGTGTTATAATCTCTCCAAGATATTTAAATTGCTTCACTATTTTAATTTTTCTGTTGTGACATGGCCTGTATGTCCTTTACATATATATTCAAGTGAGACCCGAATGTTGTGGCAGTATATGCACTCTAGACTCTGAAGTGGGTGTATAAGCACTGACATGTAGGCTAGGGTTTGGTGTGGCAATCGTGATTCTCTGATGTGCAGGCGGTAACTGTTATTCTTGGCTGTAAACGTCTAATGCAAGCCTCTAAGTAATAAAAGGGCGGGCTCAGTAAAATAAAATAGAAGGGCAGTGTAATAGGCAGCCGGTGGCGTGTCGGAACCTGTGCCCTTTCTGGTGAGCAGGCGCAGAGGTGACGCAAGGTGAGCTCTGCCGTAATGCGTGAGGCCACAGGCGGCGGCCCGACTCTCTGCCGAAGACCTGCCAGCCGCGGAGGCCTCGGCAGTCCGCTAGCAGGCCACCAAACAACGGCAACGGGCTGCCTCGCCTCTTTAGCACAAGAAAGATGGCTCCCAAAAGCCTGAGGCTCAATCTGGGCGAGAATGCTCACCAGTCTCATGAATAAAATTGAAATGATTGGCCAAAATGAGATGCCTCTACCCATAATCATCGCCAGAGCTTGTCACGACAGGATACGTGCCTCCACAAGTGTTGTTGATACTTATAGCAAGGCCAGTTTAACTTCAGGAAGCTCGAAGGAGAGTGCAGAGCGGGATACTACTAAGGTTTACAGGTGCGTGAAAATCCACCTCCGCAGGTCAGCTTAACATAATATTAGGAATAGACCAGGTAATTACGAAGTTGGGACTGCAGTACTAATTGCAAAGAGGGGATCTAGAAAGAATGACCGCTATATTAGGGCACAGATCAAAATCCGAGACAGAAATCGCTACGTACGTAATTAGTGAATGTCAGGAGAACTGGGATGCAGGTACGACAGAACATCAGATCTGTTTCTTTCTAAGTGGCGGCCAAAGACTTCAGAGGGAGCACAGTCTGTCTATAGAGATTTCCTGCCATTTCAAACAGTCGTAACTTGGAAAATATTAGAGATAGAGCGCCGCGGTTTGTAGTAAAATGTTCAGCAGCGCTCAGAACTACACTCCTGGAAATTGAAATAAGAACACTGTGAATTCATTGTCCCAGGAAGGGGAAACTTTATTGACACATTCCTGGGGTCAGATACATCACATGATCACACTGACAGAACCACAGGCACATAGACACAGGCAACAGAGCATGCACAATGTCGGCACTAGTACAGTGTATATCCACCTTTCGCAGCAATGCAGGCTGCTATTCTCCCATGGAGACGATCGTAGAGATGCTGGATGTAGTCCTGTGGAACGGCTTGCCATGCCATTTCCACCTGGCGCCTCAGTTGGACCAGCGTTCGTGCTGGACGTGCAGACCGCGTGAGACGACGCTTCATCCAGTCCCAAACATGCTCAATGGGGGACAGATCCGGAGATCTTGCTGGCCAGGGTAGTTGACTTACACCTTCTAGAGCACGTTGGGTGGCACGGGATACATGCGGACGTGCATTGTCCTGTTGGAACAGCAAGTTCCCTTGCCGGTCTAGGAATGGTAGAACGATGGGTTCGATGACGGTTTGGATGTACCGTGCACTATTCAGTGTCCCCTCGACGATCACCAGTGGTGTACGGCCAGTGTAGGAGATCGCTCCCCACACCATGATGCCGGGTGTTGGCCCTGTGTGCCTCGGTCGTATGCAGTCCTGATTGTGGCGCTCACCTGCACGGCGCCAAACACGCATACGACCATCATTGGCACCAAGGCAGAAGCGACTCTCATCGCTGAAGACGACAGGTCTCCATTCGTCCCTCCATTCACGCCTGTCGCGACACCACTGGAGGCGGGCTGCACGATGTTGGGGCGTGAGCGGAAGACGGCCTAACGGTGTGCGGGACCGTAGCCCAGCTTCATGGAGACGGTTGCGAATGGTCCTCGCCGATACCGCAGGAGCAACAGTGTCCCTAATTTGCTGGGAAGTGGCGGTGCGGTCCCCTACGGCACTGCGTAGGATCCTACGGTCTTGGCGTGCATCCGTGCGTCGCTGCGGTCCGGTCCCAGGTCGACGGGCACGTGCACCTTCCGCCGACCACTGGCGACAACATCGATGTACTGTGGAGACCTCATGCCCCACGTGTTGAGCAATTCGGCGGTACGTCCACCCGGCCTCCCGCATGCCCACTATACGCCCTCGCTCAAAGTCCGTCAACTGCACATACGGTTCACGTCCACGATGTCGCGGCATGCTACCAGTGTTAAAGACTGCGATGGAGCTCCGTATGCCACGGCAAACTGGCTGACACTGACGGCGGCGGTGCACAAATGCTGCGCAGCTAGCGCCATTCGACGGCCAACACCGCGGTTCCTGGTGTGTCCGCTGTGCCGTGCGTGTGATCATTGCTTGTACAGCCCTCTCGCAGTGTCCGGAGCAAGTATGGTGGGTCTGACACACCGGTGTCAATGTGTTCTTTTTTCCATTTCCAGGAGTGTATAATGTCAGCAACCGTTCAGTCATCTCCAGGTGAATATTTCCCACGAAGATATCTGCTGCATCACCATATCGTGCATGAGACCAGCACACCGAACACAACGCTTCTAGCTGTCACCGACATGTGACGTGTTTTGTGTGTTTTCTTCGGAGTAAAAAATCCTAATTTAATGGCTGTTCACATGTGTAGAAATAAGGAACGCTCTTCCGTCTGGAAGTAACCACTTTCTTTGGTAGTTATTGCCTCTAGGTAGGACAACATGGAATACGTGAACTGGAAGGTCTTTTCACTACAATGCCTGGACCATTTGCAATTTGTGGGCAGAAAAGTGTAATCGTTTATGTAGAACTTCATGGCCAGTTGCTCTGGTTTCCCCGTTAGCATGATTTACTACGTATTGACTCGAAATGCAGCTTGCACTATGTGAACACGTACTTGAAACACGTGGTAACGTCCACTTCGAGGAACATTTTTTGACACTGCATCTCTCTTCCAAATTTTTAAATGGCCTCAATATGAGGTTATTTAACATCATTCTCACCGCTGACTGTAGAATTTCGGCCTTTAGGCGATTATCAATGGATGTACTACAGAAAGTTGTGCTCTAGCCCATGTCAAACTTCAAAATTCCTCCGTCACATACCTGTTTCATCGTCGTATCTGAGCCTTTAACAGGATTAACATCCATAACACAAATTCCAATAAACTATTCTTCTCCTATACTGTTTACGTGTGAACAATGTGATTGTATTTGGCGGTGTTGCCCTATGATATTTTCATTTTACTTGCTGCTTTATTTTTTATGATCTCCTTCCTGATTTCATAAGGTGGATGCTGAAGTGATCATTTAGCCGTCACATCTGGTTGAGGAGTCTGAGAGGCCAGGGGAGGTGGGGAGGGCTGATTACAGCTCCATCGGGTTTCCACCTGCGTACGCACCGTTACCCAAGTTTCTGCAGCATTTTAAATAACATAATTTAACATAAAATTAGGAAACGGAGGCATAAGTATTGTTTTGACATTTAAGAAGAATAAAAGGAATACTCCATACATGGCAGATGAGTCAATATCGCCAGCGTTGTGACTTGGTGGTGAACTCCTCCGAATTATTGCCATTGGTTGTCAGTAAAAATTCTTAAAATGGTGTGAATGGTCGCAGATCGATTGCGTAGTGGTTATATGATTGACACTACAGCCATTTATTCTATTATTCTATTATTATAGCACTGGCGTCGGTAGCTACGCAGTACCATTTTCAGAGATCTGAATTCTAGTACATACGAGATGACACATTGCGCCTTCTCCTGGTCTGTCGTAATTCTGATGGATAAATGTACAATGTGCAATGTCAAACGTGAAACAAAGGACAAACGAAAAGAATGAAAGCTTCTAAACTTTTTGCAAGAAACGACGGCTCTCTACCTCTAATGTTTCCAAGTTACGATTTTTTTGAAAGTGTACATCGTAATTTCAAGAGGTGTGATTTATTTTCCTCCATCACATGTATCTGAACAATGACGAATTAAAGGTAAATATTAGCATGAGAAAGCGGAACACCAAACGATGTTGGTCGGTGCTGTATCCAATTCAGAGATATGAGCGAATACAGAAAGTTGATATAGGGTACAAAATAATATACAATATCATTCGGGACAAATAATTATGGTATAGGTTAAATGAAATAAAGGAAACAGGGCCGAGGAAAGAACTGGAGAAGACACAAGACAGAGCAGTGTATGAATCATCATAAAGAACTAAATATACACTGCTCAGCAGAACTTAAGGATGAGTTAAATAAAGTAACATAATACACTCCTGGAAATTGAAATAAGAACACCGTGAATTCATTGTCCCAGGAAGGGGAAACTTTATTGACACATTCCTGGGGTCAGATACATCACATGATCACACTGACAGAACCACAGGCACATAGACACAGGCAACAGAGCATGCACAATGTCGGCACGAGTACAGTGTATATCCACCTTTCGCAGCAATGCAGGCTGCTTTTCTCCCATGGAGACGATCGTAGAGATGCTGGATGTAGTCCTGTGGAACGGCTTGCCATGCCATTTCCACCTGGCGCCTCAGTTGGACCAGCGTTCGTGCTGGACGTGCAGACCGCGTGAGACGACGCTTCATCCAGTCCCAAACATGCTCAATGGGGGACAGATCCGGAGATCTTGCTGGCCAGGGTAGTTGACTTACACCTTCTAGAGCACGTTGGGTGGCACGGGATACATGCGGACGTGCATTGTCCTGTTGGAACAGCAAGTTCCCTTGCTGGTCTAGGAATGGTAGAACGATGGGTTCGATGACGGTTTGGATGTACCGTGCACTATTCAGTGTCCCCTCGACGATCACCAGTGGTGTACGGCCAGTGTAGGAGATCGCTCCCCACACCATGATGCCGGGTGTTGGCCCTGTGTGCCTCGGTCGTATGCAGTCCTGATTGTGGCGCTCACCTGCACGGCGCCAAACACGCATACGACCATCATTGGCACCAAGGCAGAAGCGACTCTCATCGCTGAAGACGACACGTCTCCATTCGTCCCTCCATTCACGCCTGTCGCGACACCACTGGAGGCGGGCTGCACGATGTTGGGGCGTGAGCGGAAGACGGCCTAACGGTGTGCGGGACCGTAGCCCAGCTTCATGGAGACGGTTGTGAATGGTCCTCGCCGATACCGCAGGAGCAACAGTGTCCCTAATTTGCTGGGAAGTGGCGGTGCGGTCCCTTACGGCACTGCGTAGGATCCTACGGTCTTGGCGTGCATCCGTGCGTCGCTGCGGTCCGGTCCCAGGTCGACGGGCACGTGCACCTTCCGCCGACCACTGGCGACAACATCGATGTACTGTGGAGACCGCACGCCCCACGTGTTGAGCAATTCGGCGGTACGTCCACCCGGCCTCCCGCATGCCCACTATACGCCCTCGCTCAAAGTCCGTCAACTGCACATACGGTTCACGTCCACGCTGTCGCGGCATGCTACCAGTGTTAAAGACTGCGATGAAGCTCCGTATGCCACGGAAAACTGGCTGACACTGACGGCGGCGGTGCACAAAACTGCGCAGCTAGCGCCATTCGACGGCCAACACCGCGGTTCCTGGTGTGTCCGCTGTGCCGTGCTTGTGATCATTGCTTATACAGCCCTCTCGCAGTGTCCGGAGCAAGTATGGTGGGTCTGACACACCGGTGTCAATGTGTTTTTTTGTCCATTTCCAGGAGTGTATATTAACTAGTGGGTGGAAATGAATGAAAGTGCAGGAGCATGTTACTAGATATGCCCCAATCGTGCTCAGATAGTTGGACATCACAGGGCATCAGCTGAGCGTGATTATAGCGACAAATAGGGCTGGCCTAAAAATACCGGGCAGCTGAAAGCGTGCTGGCGTAAGCTGGCAGCGGCACACCACGCGACATAGAGATTGTGAGAAAATCGATAGAGGCCAGTGACAGAATCGCAGAAGTTCGCCGCCAACGCCCCCTCGGCGCCAGTATTTAGATCGCTGCTGCGGACTGGAGGGCCAGTCTGTTTCACAGAATGAGTTCCATCTGGAGTCGCAAAGTCAGCCTGTAGCTCAGAATCAGGCAGCACATAGCGACCAGAACAGCGTAGGTAGCGGACTTTTATTTCACTGGCGAAAGGGCTAACGTGGACTATTACAGAGTGAAACGCTTGGTTAAATCCGCAGGACAGAACACGAAGTTCGAATTGTGGAAAGGGGCCAAGATGAGCGGCTGTCAGTTACACTCGAACACATATAACTTTATTTAGTTGCCCAAACAGTACAGCGCAAATTCCCGAGCTTAACTATCGACTGAATATGTCGCACAATCTTATGGCTTAAGGGCATAACCTGTTTTAATTTTAAAACGGCTGAAGGCCCATGATTGAAAAACACAACTACAATAAATTTTCAAAAGGCAGAAGGCCCAAAGCTTTATCCAAAAATATTTTAAATGAGGCGGAAGGCCCAAACAATCTAAGACTTAACATGTAAGGAATTTTAATTTTAAGATGGCTGAAAGCCCATGATTGAAAAACACAACTACAATGAATTTTCAATAGGGAAATAGCCCAAAGCTTTATCAAAACAAAAATTTTTAAATGAGGCTAAAGGCCCAAACAGTGCAAGACTTGACAAGTAAGGAACTTTCAATTTAAAAACGGCTGAAGGCCCATTATTTAAAACCCAATTAAAACCATACAAATTCAAACCATCGGCTATGAGCCATTAAAATACACAATCAAACACCAATAAGAAAAGGCCGTACAGCCAGCGGCGCTCAGAATTTTCCTGGGGTCGGTCTGCACTTGAAATATTAACGTTCGCTTAGAGGAGACAGGTAGTCGGCCCAACTATATCCGATCCACCGGCAACCCTACCAAGAGACAGTCAACGGACTCACCGACAAGACGACTTGCTTTCCACCCGAAGCCGGGCGGTGTGGCCGTGCGGTTCTAAGCGCTTCAGTCAGGAACCGGGTGACCACTACGGTCGCAGGTTCGAATCCTGCCTCGGGCATGGATGTGTGTGATGTCCTTAGGTTAGTTAGGTTTAAGTGTTTCTAAGTTCTAGGGGACTGATGACCATAGATATTAAGTCCCATAGTGCTCAGAGCCATTTGAACTATTTTTTTCCACCCGACAAGTACACAAGGCACTACAAAGCCAAAACGTAAAAGACGTACACTCCCAAACTAAATATGCATAAGCTATGAAAACTACATACACGTGTTGGACAGCGACAACACGGCGAGGAAAGTACACTGCCTGAACTTTACGTCAGCGGCCAGGGCAGGTAACTGGAACGGTAACGACCACAAGGCAGAAAATTCCGCTGGTGCACTTGGACTTCACATAACCAAAATACAGTTAAACTCCACCGGATGGTGGCTAAACTTTCGGTGACTCGAACACCTGCTGTTGCTCACGGGAATACTCCCAACAACCAACCATGAGAACTAATGGCACAATGTGAACAGACTGGCTTCGGTAATTAAATCACCACTCAACTCTGATGTCCTGGGTCGGTGAGCCACGAACCTCGTAGCAATCGGAACAGCTCCCACACACTCCGACACTGTGTAGAGACCGCCCCGGCCCACTGCGCCCGGCGGAGACTTCGTGGGTGATCCATACCAACCGACCGACTGCCGCACACCGGCTAGCCGGAAACTGTAAGTACCTGACCAAAGATAGTACAAGGTGCGAATATCGATACACACCGCTACTGCCACACGTAGAAAGAGGAAGAACCACGGCACAAACGCTATTAATGCGAGAAACCAAACGCAGAGTAACAGTCAAGGTTTAAACGAACGTATAAGCTGGGGCCAGCACCGCTCACACAGAGCTCGTGCAACAACGACTATCTTGAGATAAGTAACTTCCTATTTTTATGAACAAAGAACACTGTTAACACATGCATGCAGTTTCTGTTATAGAAAAAGGATACTGGCCACCAAACGACATCCTCCCCTTGCTCCCATGGTATACTCTGCAGAGACAGTGAGACGACATAAAAGAAAAGCTGGGAAAGGCAGTGTGTATCTATTATCAGTGACAAGTTATCGAGCAATGTGGTGGTGTTCTTCGTTACCTCGTACAGAAAGGATCATCGCGAAGTGGGGAAAAAGGACAGAGTGTGATCGGTGTATGACAAAAGTATGGGTTTGCTCACAGCATTGTTTCACGTCCGTGGAGCTGTTACAAGTCAGAGGCACCGCTGCCCGAGGAAGAGGAGATGTTCGACTGCGATCAGTGACAGTGGTAGATGAGCATTACATGGTGCATCAGGAAGAAGGGAGCCACATCAAATAGCGGTACACCTTGTAATGGTCGCCTGGTCGTAGATATTGCTAATTGCTATAATCGCACTATTTCACTCCCATTTACGGAGCTTGTTAGCACTTGATGTTAGGTTGGCGCCATTAAAATGCATTGTGTTGTGGTAATCGCTGCTACTTGCTGGATCGATGCCGTCTCTCGATGCTGATGCTGGCTCTAAATCTGGTTGTCTAGGGTTAAACACACGAGGTCCCGTGTTTTTTATGTGCTTTTGATGATAAAGAACGAGCGAAACCAACAAATATGTAAACTTCAAATATTTATTACTCTGGTGGCCATCTTAATTCCACTGTCCACCAAAGACCATGACATAACACAAAGGAGTACTTCCTTTACATGTTCTTTCCATTGGTTATCCACCTCAAACAATAACACACAAACACACTTTACCAAAGTGACATTCCGACTGCCTCTCGACCCTTCTTGCTGCTTGTATTTATAACATTGTCAAAGAACTACTAAAAAGAGATACAGTTTATAAGTCACATGTACATCTGTTATCATAATTTGTGCAGAAAAGTTATTAATTTGCATCGAGTGACATAATTTAACATGTTATTAAAATGACAGACAGATTTGTTGACTTGACAGAATAATTCTTTGTTACAAAAAGGCCGTTTTTTAGAAGTTTGTCAATTGACTTCTCTAATTTGCATAAATAAGTAAATAACATGAATTATTAAGAATTACATTGGTTTTCGTCTAAAATAGGATTGATTTCGTGAATACTGAGTGAAACCGCTCCTAGTGAACAAATAGGTTTCACTGGGTGATTTTTATTTAAGGAGATCTAAAATACCAAAGTTGGCCACTATTTTTCGTACTTCATATTAATTATTTAAGATGAACTTAGTGTTTTTTCATGATGACATTTGCTGTATCAGTGATCAAGTGATATAAACTTTTGTGTGGGTCAGTTATTCAGTATAATTTAATGGGTTGACTGTTTATGGAGACATGTTATGCAATTATTGTTAACATACACAATAACTTTTCTATACTCATAAATACTCGTTAAACTGGTTGAATTTGGAGGGTATCGCATACTTCGGTAAAGTAAAGCCTTTAATATGTTCCGCTACAACCTGCAATCACGTTTAGCAGGGCTCCAAGGCATGCAATTTCACGTCCACGGTGGCACGACGACAGTACAAGGGAGGTCTCATTAGCCGACGACCAGCACGTGGTGTCCCGTTGAGACCCGCTCTTCAGTGGCAGTGTTTGGGGTGATGCCAGGAACATAGGGACTGGACCAACGAGAATTGGGGTCGTGTGCTGTCCTCGGATGAGGTTCAGTGTAAGTAGTTGTAACGTCTCTTAGTAAAAGACATATTATGTGATAAAGAGAAAACATTGTGTATCATATTTTGTTATTGTATAAAATTATGTATTTTTTTTATTATTTATTTTAGATAATATCTGTGTCGGCGAGTAATGAAACCGCCACAGACGATAAATATCAAACAAAGATGAGAATATGTGACTAGTATAAATAATACATAACGAACATTAATTTCTCTGTCTTCTTCTTGGAGATTGAACCCGTGGTCTAGGGGTGCCGGCACTGTAACTCAGGGCGTTCGGTCAGAGGGTTAGCTGCCCTCTGTAATAAAAAAACTGAGTTAATGGATCACCGACGAACTGAAACGAGTGCCTTGCGACGTCCGCCCCGAGCAAATGCAACGAGCGAAAACGAACAAAATGAGATTAAAAAAAAAAAAAAGGTAGCGTCTTTCATTCATAATCAAAACGTCTTCGGTCCCGGGTTCGAGCCCCGCCACTGCCTAAATTTTGATAAATAATCAACATTGGCTGCCGAAGACTTCCGGCATAAGAAGTCAGCCTCATTCTGCCAACGGCCTTGTCAAAGAGGGTGGAGGAGCCGATAGAGGTTCAGGGCACTCTCTTGTCCTAGGGGTGGGAAATTGCCCCTAAAGGCGGAAGAATCAGCAATGATCAACGACATGAGGATGCAGAAGGCAATGGAAACCACTGCATTAAAGACACGTAACGTGTATGCACAGGACATGTGGCCTATATTTGAAGAATAGTCCCCCATTCGTATCTCCGGGAGGGGACTGCCAAGGGGGAGGCTACCATGAGAAAAAGATTGAATAATCAACGAAAGGATAACGTTCTACGGGTCGGGGCGAGGAATGTCAGAAGCTTGAACGTGGTCGGGAAACTAGAAAATCTGTAAAGGGAAATGCAAAGACTCAATCTAGATATAGTAGCGGTCAGTGAAGTGAAGTGGAAGGAAGACAAGGATTTCTGGTCAGATGAGTATCGAGTATTATCAACAGCAGCAGAAAATGGTATAACAGGTGTAGGATTCGTTATGAATAGGAAGGTAGGGCAGAGGGTGTGTTACTGTGAACAGCTCAGTGACCGGATTGTTCTAATCAGAATCGACAGCAGACCAACACCGACAACGATAGTTCAGGTATACATAGCGACGTCGTAAGCTGAAGATGAACAGATAAAGTCTATGAGGATATTGAAAGGGTAATGCAGTATGTAAAGGGGGACGAAAATCTAATAGTCATGGGCGACTGGAATGCAGTTGTAGGGGAAGGAGTAGAAGAAAAGGTTACAGGAGAATATGGGCTTGGGACAAGGAATGAAAGAGGAGAAAGACTAATTGAGTTCTGTAACAAGTTTCAGCTAGTAATAGCGAATACCCTGTTCAAGAATCACAAGAGGAGGAGGTATACTTGGAAAAGGCCGGGAGATACGGGAAGATTTCAATTAGATTACATCATGATCAGATAGAGATTCCGAAATCAGATACTGGATTGTAAGGAGTACCCAGGAGCAGATATAGACTCAGATCACAATATAGTAGTGATGAAGAGTAGGCTGAAGTTCAAGACATTAGTCAGGAAGAATTAATACGCAAAGAAGTGGGATACGGAAGTACTAAGGAATGACGAGATACGTTTTAAGTTCTCTAACGCAATAGATACAGCAATAAGGAATAGTGCAGTAGGCAGTACAGTTGAAGAGGAATGGACATCTCTAAAAAGGGCCATCACAGAAGTTGGGAAGGAAAACATAGGTACAAAGAAGGTAGCTACGAAGAAACCATGGGTAACAGAAGAAATACTTCAGTTGATTGATGAAAGGAGGAAGTACAAACATGTTAGGGGAAAATCAGGAATACAGAAATACAGTCGCTGAAGAATGAAATAAATAGGAAGTGCAGGGAAGCTAAGACGAAATGGCTGCAGGAAAAATGTGAAGACATCGAAAAAAGATATGATTGTCGGAAGGACAGACTCAGCATACAGGAAAGTGAAAACAACCTTTGGTGACATTAAAAGCAACGGTGGTAACATTAAGAGTGCAACGGGAATTCCACTGTTAAATGCAGAGGAGAGAGCAGATAGGTGGAAAGAATACATTGAAAGCCTCTATGAGGGTGAAGATTTGTCTGATGTGATAGAAGAAGAAACAGGAGTCGATTTAGAAGAGATAGGGGATCCAGTATTAGAATCGGCATTTAAAAGAGCTTTGGAGGACTTACGGTCAAATAAGGCAGAAGGGATAGATAAAATTCCATCAGATTTTCTAAAATAATTGGGAGAAGTGGCAACAAAACGACTATTCACGTTGGTGTGTAGAATAGATGAGTCTGGCGATATACCATCTGACTTTCGGAAAAGCATCATCCACACAATTCCGAAGACGGCAAGAGCTGACAAGTACGAGAATTATCGCACAATCAGCTTAACAGCTGATGCATCGAAGCTGCTTACAAGAATAATAAAGAATGGAAAAGAAAATTGAGAATGCGCTAGGTGACGATCAGTTTGGCTTTAAGAAAAGTAAAGGTACGAGAGAGGCTATTCTGACGTTACGGCTAATAATGGAAGCAAGGCTAAAAAAAAAATCAAGACACTTTCATAGGATTTGTCGACCTGGAAAAAGCGTTCGATAATATAAAATGGTGCAAGCTGTTCGAGATTCTGAAAAAAGTAGGGGTAAGCTATAGGGAGAGACGGGTCATATACAATATGTACAACAACCAAGAGAGAATAATAAGAGTGGACGATCAAGAACGAAGTGCTCGTATTAAGATGGGTGTAAGACAAGGCTGTAGCCTTCCGCCCCTACTCTTCAATCTGTACATCGAGGAAGCAATGATGGAAATAAAAGAAAGGTTCAGGAGTGGAATTAAAATACAAGGTGAAGGGATATCAATGATACGATTCGCTGATGACATTGCTATCCTGAGTGAAAGTGAAGAAGAATTAAATGATCTGCTGAACGGAATGAACAGTCTAATGAGTACACAATATGGTTTGAGAGAAAATCGGAGAAAGGCTAAGGTAATGGGAAGTAGTAGAAATGAGAACAGCGAGAAACTTAACATCAGGATTGATGGTCACGAAGTGAATGAAGTTAAGGAATTCTGCTACCTAGGCAGTAAAATAACCAATGACGGTCGGAGCAAGGAGGACATCAAAAGCAGACTCGCTATGGCAAAAAAGGCATTTCTGGCCAAGAGAAGTCTACTAATATCAAATACCGGACTTAAGTTGAGGAAGAAATTTCTGAGGATGTACGTCTGGAGTACAGCATTGTATGGTAGTGAAACATGGACTATGGGAAAACCGGAACAGAAGAGAATCGAAGCATTTGATATGTGGTGCTATAGACGAATGTTGAAAATTAGGCGGATTGGTAGGGTAAGGAATGAGGAGGTTCTACGCAGAATCGGAGAGGAAAGGAATATGTGGAAAACACTGATAAGGAGAAGGGACAGGATGATAGGACATCTGCTAAGACATGACGGAATGACTTCCATGGTACTAGAGGGAGCTGTAGAGGGCAAAAACTGTAGAGGAAGACAGAGATTGGAATACGTCAAGGAAATAAATGAGGACGTAGGTTGCAAGTGCTACTCTGAGATGAAGAGGTTAGCACAGGAAAGGAATTCGTGGCGGGCCGCATCAAACCAGTCAGTAGACTGACGACAAAAAAAAAAGTTACCGTGATAGCAGTTGTAGGGCTTTGGACCAAGTAGTTGCCGTCAGCGACCTGTCACCGTAACGACCAAGGACACACGAGGAAGAGAGCCCGAACGCCCATGCGCGGTGCAGCGTCTCTCCTTCCTGGAGTCGTGGTGGCCACCATGTCGGAGGACGTCCAGGGATGAATGGCAGGAAAGTGGAGACTTCTAAGGAAGCACTTCTCACAATTACTGGAATGTTTAACCTGATGACAGTTTTGCGGATTCCAGGCACAATATGCCGTAAACTTGGCGGATTCTATTTTTGAGGTACAGTCCAGTTTCTTACACAGAAAGCAATGACAGTCATTATGTATTGCTATTGTTACCACGTACTTTTCCCCCTTCCTAATGCCTCAGTGGCTGCTTGCGTTACAATTTCTTGAATTGTATTCTATTCTCCATTTACGGTGTTGCTGGTTTATTTTCACAAGAACTTTCAGTGTTTACGGACTGATAATGAATACGACTTTGAACATCTCATAATGACTCCGAAGGTCTCATAACAATGAGAGAAATGCAAAACGTTTACAGGAACAAACTCGATTTATGCAATGCAATTTACAGGGTGATTATAATCAAAGTTAAACTTTCAAACCGCTGTAGAAATAACACTACTGGTCAGAATGACGTTAAATTGTAACGAAATATTATGGGGGAAGCGGAAAAAACGTATGGCAGAAGAAAACAGTTACAAAATGTAGCAATTGTTGGCGCTGTAAGCAACATAATTTAATAGTGGTCGACTACAAATGACAAATGAATCATAAAACAATGCCTAAGGTGAACGTTTGACGTTGAACAAACTGTACTACTCAGTGTGCCTGGGTGTACAGGTGTAATACTGTTAATTACGTAAGCCGATCCACCACGGCAAGGTCATAACACATTGGATGGGAAAAATTGATTTTTATTTGTCCTAAGACAAAACACCGCATAGAAAGCATCACTCACGTCGGTTTTTAATTGCCCTTAGGCCAAAAACCGCATAAAAAGCATCAATCAAAATCAAATCGTATTATTAATTTCCCTGTGACTAGCGTCAAACAAGTTCAGTATGCTGTCCTCCGTATCCTGCAACAAGTTGAAATCGAGAAACAGCATGTTCCACAACTGATGGAAGTGTTTCGGGGTCACGTATAGAACGTGTTGCACAATGCGTGCCTCCAATGCAGCTAAGTTTGCAATCGGAACACTGTACACAGGAACTTTCAGATATCCCCACAGTCAAAAGTCACACGGATTAAGATCAGGTGACCTTAGGATTTTACGCACAGTGGTCACGGGTATGTCCAATGTTCGGGCAATTCTCCGTGCCCTTTTCGTTTGCACACCATCACTCGTCTCCTCCTGCATTGCTGTGACCACTGCTTCCACTGACGTCGAATCAATTCGTTTCCTTCCTCTACAAGGTTGCACACCAAAAGAACCCTTCTATTCGAATTTCCAAATCATTTTCTCCAGACCAACGACAGTCATCGGATTTTTCAAACACTCCAGTGTCCGGAACTTCTGCAGAGCGACATGTGCACAGCCATCATACTTATAATACAGCTTTACAAGTAGAGTGCGATCCTGCGTTGAGACAGTCATCGCGAACGTCGCAGACGCGAAAGGAGGAAGAACTTCAGTGGGTCGTGAGCATGACAGGTGTTTTCACTTACGTACTCTGACAGATAAAGCGCCATGTATTGATCAATTTTCACAGTATTTTTTTTCTTCTGCCTTTGTGTGTGCTATAATTATAGACAAGAGATTAATACTAACAGTGGAGGCACCAATGCTGGAGCTACGACATGATACTAAAAAAGTTAGATAATATTCTGATCGTAGTTTCACTTCGGCACAAGTAGCTGAGAAGAGAAGAGAATTCAGATTAGAAACTTATGATATTTTTATCGATTACAAACAGGCTGTGCAGGGTAAAAATGAAAGTACTTTAGGTATCTCTAAAGGTAATGGGGGTCCCAGACAACCTATTTACGGCAATGTAATCAATAAAGAAAAATCATAAAATAAAGATCCGTGCTGTTTGGAAGGATATAAGGTGTGCCGATATTAATCAAGGAGTTAGACAAGGCTCTTCCCTGTTTCCACCCTTCTCAGTGTTTATACACGATATCAGCCATAAATGGTTGATTATATTAAACAACACGCTATGAAATGATACTTTTAATCTCATTACGCTGCAGTTTCCTAATGATCATCTTATAATACGCGAACGTAAAGAAAAGATCTAAATTGAATTAGATGAATTGAGCCAAACAGGGACTGAGAATATCGTCAGATAATACGATAGTGCTCACAGTTCAAGGATTGGAAACCGTAAAAGCCAAAACTGTTACAAGTGGACAAATAACTGAAGAAGTAAGATAGTTTAAATATCTAGGATGTAATTTTAAATTACCAAGTCAGATGATGTATCGCTAAATCTTCCCACATGCAGACAGTTCTGTGGAATCACAAAACGCACCTTAAAACATAACTTATGGACTTGTAAATAACAGATTTCAGCTATGAGTCGTCCTTTGGAATTTTTATTGGCAGATCTAGATTTTAGCTAGAAACTAGCCATTCTCAATGTACTATCATTTTTGGTCAATGCATGTAACGCCTGTTGGTCGGGCTTTGTCCACTGTTAAGTGAGAATAACACACTATGGGATAATGCCACAACGGACTACAATAATAATGTTTCACTAAAGTGATATGGATTACAGTGGCTGTACGTACTGGCTTCTAATTAACTTCACATCAAATAAATGTAACATGGTGCTAGTCTTCCTTGGTTTCCTCTCTGTTCTCTATGAGCCCGTGGGAACGGGAGGCATGCTGGATCTGGAACAGGCGAGGCAGTGACCGACGTAATGGAAAAAGCAGAACGCTGCTAATGAAACGGAGTCTTTGGCTTGCCATCCCCACAACATTATGTATGTGATCGTTCCAGTTTAAGCTGTTCGTAATTGTAATTCTTGGTATTTAGTCCATTTGACAGCCTTTAAATTTATGTGATTTATTGTGCAACCGAAATTTAATTTTTGTATTCATGTAGATGGCCTCACACTTTTCCTTCTTGAGAGACAATTGCCAGTTTTCTCACTAACGTTTCGTGTCTAATTGTTGCAATTGTTCTGATGTCTTTAGTAGACAGTAAATGACAGCATCATCTGCAAACAATTTAACAGTCTCCTGATTCTTTAATATACGCAGATTAGGAAGAGGAGAGGGCCTATAAAACTTGCTTGGGGCACGCAGGGTATCATTGCTGTTTAAATCGACGGCTTTCCGTCTATTACTATGTACTGTGACGTTCCTGTTAGAAATCACGAATCGAGTCGCACAACTGAAGCGAAACTCCATCGGAATGCAATTTGATTAGAAATCTCCTGTGAAGAACGGTGTCAAAAGCCTTCTGGAAATATAGAAGTATGGAATCAATTTGAGATTCGCTGCCGATAACACTAATTAAATCGCGCTTATTAAGAGTTGGTTGTATTTCATAAGAATGGTTCGTAACTGTATGTCAATGGACCGTTACCTTTGAAGTAATTCGTAATTTTCGAGTACAATATACATTTCAGAATCCTTCTGCAAATCGACGTCAATGATATGGGTCTGTAATTGAGCTGCTTACTCGTATTTCCTTTCTTGAATATTGGTGTGACCTGTACAACTTTCCAGTCTTTTAGTACGGATATTTCATCAAGCGAGTGGTTGAATATGACTGCTAAGTATGGGGCTATTATATCAGCATACTCTGAAAGTAACTTTATTGGTACTCTATATGGACAGGAAGACTTGCCTGCTAATGCGTAAAGTCATTTACGTTAGAATAACAACGAAGTAACATCATTACAGCCGATTTACAGTAACGTCACGGCACGTGGATAGGTGAAAGGTGCCACACGGGGTAGCCTCCTCGCCTTGTCACGTTCCGCGCAGCTCCCTCCGTCGGAGGTTCGAGTCCTCCCTCAGGCATGGGTGTGTATGTGTGTGTGTGTGTTGTCCTTAGCGCAAGTTAATTTAAGTTAGATTAAGTAGTGTGTAAGCTTAGGGACCGATGACGTCAGTTCGTTCAGCTGAACTTCCAAGTCCTTTGCAGTCACTGACAAAATTACAGTGTCATCAGCAAGCTAGAAAGCTATTATTTTCTTCTCTCCGAACTTTCATTCCTTATCAAATACTTCTTTGACTTCCTTTACTGCTTGCTCAATGTACGGATTAAAATAATATCCTGGTTAGGCTAGGAACCTGTTTCACCCCATTTTTCACTACAGCTCCCCCTTCATGACCCTCCAGTGTTACAACTGCCGCCTGGTTTCTGCAGAAGCTGATAGTAGCCTTTAGCTCCCATACATAACCTCTACTAGCTTCAGAATTTCAAAGAGTGAACTCCCGTCAACATTTGCAAAAGATTTCTCTATATCAACGAATACTATAAACGTAGGTTTTCCTTTCGTTACCTGATATCCTAAGAGAAGTCGTAGGTTAAGTACTGCTTCGCGTGTTGCTACATTTCACCGGAATTCAAAATGAGCTTCCCCGAGGTCGACGTCTACCAGTTTTTCCATTCTTCATCATCATCATCATCATCATCATCATCATCATTTAAGACTGATTATGCCTTTCAGCGTTCAGTCTGGAGCATAGCCCCCCTTATACAGTTCCTCCATGATCCCATATTCAGTACTAACTTTGGTGCCTCTTCTGATGTTAAACCTATTACTTCAAAATCATTCTTAACCGAATCCAGGTACCTTCTCCTCGGCCTGCCCCGACTCCTCCTACCCTCTACTGCTGAATCCATGAGTCTCTTGGGTAACCTTGCTTCTCCCATGCGTGTAACATGACCCCACCATCTAAGCCTGTTCGCCCTGACTGCTACATCTATAGAGTTCATTCCCAGTTTTTCTTTGATTTCTTCATTGTGGACACCCTCCTGCCATTGTTCCCATCTACTAGTACCTGCAATCATCGTAGCTACCTTCATATCCGTAACCTCAACCTTGTTCATAAGGTAGCCTGAATCCACGCAGCTTTCGCTCCCATACAACAAAGTGGGTCGAAAGATTGAACGGTGCACAGATAACTTAGTCTTGGTACTGACTTCCTTCTTGCAGAAGAGAGTAGATCGTAGCTGAGCGCTCACTGCATTAGCTTTGCTACACCTCGCTTCCAGTTCTTTCACTATGTTGCCATCCTGTGAGAATATGCATCCTAAGTACTTGAAAACGTCCACCTGTTCTAACTTTGTTCCTCCTATTTGGCACTCCATCCGTTTATATTTCTTTCCCACTGACATTACTTTCGTTTTGGAGATGCTAATCTTCATACCATAGTCCTTACATTTCTGATCTAGCTCTGAAATATTACTTTGCAAGCTTTCAATCGAATCTGCCATCACAACTAAGTCATCCGCATATGCAAGACTGCTTATTTTGTGTTCACATATCTTAATCTCACCCCGCCAGTCTATTGTTTTCAACATATGATCCATAAATAATATGAACAACAGTGGAGACAGGTTGCAGCCTTGTCTTACCCCTGAAACTACTCTGAACCATGAACTCAATTTACCGTCAACTCTAACTGCTGCCTGACTATCCATGTAAAGACCTTTAATTGCTTGCAAAAGTTTGCCTCATATTCCATAATCTTGTAGAACAGACAATAACTTCCTCCTAGGAACCCGGTCATATGCCTTTTCTAGATCTATAAAACATAGATACAATTCCCTGTTCCATTCGTAACACTTCTCCATTATTTGCCGTAAGCAAAACATCTGGTTCTGACAACCTCTAAGAAGCCTAAACCCACACTGATTTTCATCCAATTTGTCCTCAACTAATACTCGCACTTTCCTTTCAACAATACCTGAGAAGATTTTACCCACAACGCTGATTAAAGAGATACCTCTGTAGTTGTTACAATCTTTTCTGTTTTCATGTGTAAAGATTGGTGTGATTACTGCTTTTGTCCAGTCTGATGGAACCTGTCCCGACTCCCAGGCCATTTCAATTATCCTGTGTAGCCATTTAAGACCTGACATTCCATTCTTTTATAAATAATTCGTATCGATATTTCGCAACCATTTCGGTAATATCCACATGTTTCAGCACCTGCCTTCTTTGGAAATGGAATTATTCGTCATGGTTGGCTCTCACAAGGCTGTCGTTATTTCAGGAGGAATGTTGTGTACTACAGGGGACTTTTTTAGACAATATACCACAAAGTAATGAACAAAAATCTAGGAGAAAGGGAGGTTTATAATCCACTTACAATATAACAGCAAGATAACAGCCACAAAATGAGTTTTAATGTTCCATCCAGTTTGACTACAACTGAAGCCTTCGAAGGCTAACACTGTAACCAAGTACGAACAGTAATGAGCTGGCAGTTAGGAATGCGGTGGTTTGGTGCTGCCCTGGTTCCAGTCGTTGCGTGTGACCACCGTGGGTGGACGTGCGCCTCCGATGCAGCGACAGCCGCACGCCTTCACTCTACTCCAGCAGGCGGAAGTTACCCGATCGCCACCAACCAGTCTGTAGTACCGGAATTGTAACACTCTCAAGCCACGCTTCATGTTTGTGGTTGCTTCCTGAGGCCAATAAGCCATCCACACTGCACCTCATGTTTGCGGTTGTTTCCAGAGGCCAATGAACTGTGCTGCACTCGGTCTAATTACGACCATTAATTGTGCTTGAGAGCCAACTGCTTCTTCCTCTACTTTATCAAGATACGAAAATTTTCAGTTACTCCACTCACGTAGGTTATTTGCTGACACGGGCTGCTCCTGAAATTGTACAAATCTGCCCTTACGTTAATGTCTCAGTTAATTTAGTGTCACCAAAACGTTGTAGTCCTCTACCTTGGTCGACAACTATCATATACCATTTGCTCAAACGTATCTGGGAAACCCTACATAATGTGGTACTGACCAGCCACTACAGAAAGGGGCGGAGAGTATTGTCACAGCCGATACAGAAACGCCACAGAATTTCTAAACCACTAAACAACATTAAAAGAAAGGAAGGGCGATTGATACTATACAAGTTGTGAACCATAGTGCTATATACTAGGGCAATTTGGAAAGTAAGGTCCTATCAGTCGCGAGATAGAAACGACTGTGAAAATTAATTTTTTTTGTTTGCAAACGTTAGCTACACCTTCGAGCTACCTCTCTCCATAGTCGCCGCTCACACTAAGACATTTGTCGTAGAGCTGTACCAACTTTCCAATATTCTCGACATAGACGGCAGCCGTATGTGCTTTCCACCAATTCTCTACGCTGGTCTACAGCTCGTTTTTTTTTTGGTCATCAGTCTACTGACTGGTTTGATGCGGCCCGCCACGAATTCCTTTCCTGTGCTAACCTCTTCATCTCAGAGTAACATTTGCAACCTACGTCCTCAATTATTTGCTTGACGTATTGCAATCTCTGTCTTCCTCTACAGTTTTTACCCTCTACAGCTCCCTCTAGTACCATGGAAGTCATTCCCTCATGTCTTAGCAGATGTCCTATCATCCTGTCCCTTCTCCTTATCAGTGTTTTCCACATATTCCTTTCCTCTCCGATTCTGCGTAGAACCTCCTCATTCCTTACCTTATCAGTCCACCTAATTTTCAACATTCGTCTATAGCACCACATCTCAAATGCTTCGATCCTCTTCTGTTCTGGTTTTCCCACAGTCCATGTTTCACTACCATACACTGCTGTACTCCATACGTACATCCTCAGAAATTTCTTCCACAAATTAAGGCCGGTATTTGATATTAGTAGACTTCTCTTGGCCAGAAATGCCTTCTTTTCCATAGCGAGTCTGCTTTTGATGTCCTCTTTACTCTGACCGTCATTGGTTATTTTACTGCCTAGGTAGCTGAATTCCTTAACTTCATTGACTTCGTGACCATCAATCCTGATGTTAAGTTTCTCGCTGTTCTCATTTCTACTACTTCTCATTACCTTCGTCATTCTCCGATTTACTCTCAAACAGCTCGTTATCTGTGCCAAAATGTTGTTTTCATAGCCAGCAGGTCACCCGAGCAGAGATGAAACCCAGGGGGAGCCAATTATGAACGGTATGGGAGTGATAAAAGATTTGCCTGTCATCGAAAACGCTGCAGCAGTATATTCGTTGTCCCTACAGAGTGCGGCCGAGAATTGTCACGCAGAAGGAACCGCGTGACAGTTATGTTATGTTATGTGGCCTGCGTGACATCAAGCGAAATCTCTCTCCGGGACCTCATACTTTGAGGAGACACTATTTACCTGTACACATTTACATGGTCACTGTGCGCTCAGAACCGAAAAGAGCGACGTGACGCCATCGAGGTGGTTTCTAGAGACACTGCCTAACACATATCTCCAAAATGTCATCAGCTTTTCTCGTTTACCATATAGCCCCGATCAGGCCTTTCTTTCGAAATAACCCTCATGAAATAAACAGCGTCAACTCTTCCCCACTACAAGCCCCACAACATACGTCGACACGACGCCGCAATCATAGGTAACAGTCTGATGACGGCCACACACCGACCGTTGCGTTGGTACAGGTAATCAATTTGTCTTGCTGAGCTTTTTGAGATTGTAACTGCTTTCAGAGATGTTAAAGCGTTTGATGATGTCTCCAGAATTGGTATACGAAACATTAAACACAGATGTATGCCTTGGATCTTGCATCTGTTGTTGTCTTCAGTCCTGAGACTGGTTTGATGCAGCTCTTCATGCTACTCTATCCTGTGCAAGCTTCTTCATCTCCCAGTACTTACTGCAACCTACATCCTTCTGAATCTGCTTAGTGTATTCATCTCTTAGTCTCCCTCTACGATTTTTACCCTCCACACTGCCCTCCAATGCTAAATTTGTGATCCCTTGATGCCTCACCACATGTCCTACCAACCGATCAAATCTTCTAGTCAAGTTGTGCCACAAACTTCTCTTCTCCCCAATTCTATTCAATACCTCCTCATGAGTTATATGATCTACCCATCTAATCTTCAGCATTATTCTGTAGCACCACATTTCGAAAGCTTCTATTCTCTTCTTGTCCAAACTATTTATCGTCCATGTTTCACTTCCATACACGGCTACACTCCATACAAATACTTTCAGAAACGACTTCCTGATACTTAAATCTATACTCGAAGTTAACAAATTTCTCTTCTTCAGAAACGCTTTCCTTGCCATTGCCTGTCTACATTTTATATCCTCTCTACTTCGCCCATCATCAGTTATTTTGCTCCCCAAATAGCAAAACTCCTTTACTACTTGAAGTGTCTTATTTCCTAATCTAATTCCCTCAGCATCACCCGACTACATTCCAGTATCCTCGTTTTGCTTTTGTTGATGTTCACCTTATATCCTCCTTTCAAGACACTGTCCATTCCGTCCAACTGATCTTCCAAGTCCTTTACTGTCTCTGACAGAATTACAATGTCATCAGCGAACCTCAAAGTTTTTATTTCTTCTCAATGGACTTTAATACCTACTCGGAATTTTTCTTTTGTTTCCTTTACTGCTTGCTCAATATACAGATTGAATAACATCGGGGAGAGGCTACAACCCTGTCTCACTCCCTTCCCAACCACTGCTTCCCTTTCATGCCCCTCGACTCTTATAACTGCCATCTGGTTTCTGTACAAATTGTAAATAGCCTTTCGCTCCCTGTATTTTACCCTTGCCACCTTTAGAATTTGAAAGAGAGTATTCCAGTCAACATTGTCAAAAGCTTTCCCTAAGTCCACAAATGCTAGAAACGTAGGTTTACCTTTCCTTAATCTATTTTCTAAGATAAGTTGTAGGGTCAGTATTGCCTTACGTGTTCCAACATTTCTGAGGAATCCAAACTGATCTTTGCCGATGTCGGCTTCTACCTGGTTTTCCATTCGTCTGTAAAGAATTCGCGTTAGTATTTTGCAGCTGTGACTTATTAATCTGATAGTTCGGTAATTTTCACATCTATCAACACCTGCTTTCTTTGGGATTGCAATTATTATATTCTTCTTGAAGTCTGAGGGTATTTCGCCTGTCTCATACATTTTGTTCACCAGATGGTAGAGATTGGTCAGGACTGGATCTCCCAAGGCTGTCAGTAGTTCTAATGGAATGTTGTCTACTACCAGGGCCTTGTTTCGACTTAGGTCTTTCAGTGCTCAGTCAAACTCTTCACGCAGTATCATATCTCCCATTTCATCTTCATCTACATCCTCTTCCAATTCCATAATATTGTCCTCAAGTACATCGTCCTTGTATATACCCTCTATATACTCCTTCCACCTTTCCGCTTTCCCTTCATTGCTTAGAACTGGGTTCCCATCTGAGCTCTTGGTATTCATACAAGTGGTTCTCTTTTCTCCAAAGGTCTCTTTAATTTTCCTGTAGGCAGTATTTATCTTACCCCTAGTGAGATAAGCCTCTACATCCTTACATGTATCCTCTAGCCAGCCCTGCTTAGCCATTTTGCACTTCCTGTCGGTCTCATTTTTGAGACGTTTGTATTCCCTTTTGCCTGCTTCATTTACTTCGTTTTTATATTTTCTACTTTCATCAATTAAATTCAATATTTCTTCTGTTACCCAAGGATTTCTACTAGCCCTCGTCTTTTTACCTATTTCATCCTCTGCTGCCTTCACTACTTCATCCCTCAGAGCTACCCATTCTTCTTCTACTGTATTTCTTTCTCCCATTCCTGTGTTGTTCCCTCATGCTCTCCCTGAAACTGTGTACAACCTCTGGTTTAGTCAGTTTATCCAGGTCCCATCTCCTTAAATTCCCACCTTTTTGCACTTTCTTCAGTTTTAATCTACAGATCATTACTATTATTATCTGTTTTCAGATTTATTTAAAGACTGTCGTGTGTGTTTCTGATTGATGAAAATAATGTAGTTAAAAACTAATTTGCATAAATATGTTCGTTTTCAAAAGTAGGGTACCTACGACGATATTAGATCACACAGCGGTATCGAAATTTAAAAGTACTTGCATCACATTGCTAGCTAGAGGTTTTGACATATACACAGTTTCCGTGACTAACAGTTTCAACAAATGGTTCAAATGGCTCTGAGCACTATGGGAGTTAACATCTGAGGTCATCAGTACCATAGAACTTAGAACTACTTAAACCTAACTAACCTAAGGACATCACACACATCTATCCCCGAGGTAGGATTCGAACCTGCGTCCGTAGCGGTCGCGCGGTTCCAGACTGTAGCGCCTAGAGCCCTTGGCCACCCCGGCCGGCCCAGTTTCAACAGGTGGCGCTTTATGGCAGCACGTCACATCATGCTGATAAAGTCACCACCTCCGAACTGTTACTCTGCAGAGCGCAATACACGATGCTGTAAGATGTGTTCACATCCTTTTGCACCTAGCGTTGTCTTAAGTTCAATAAGGAGGCCTTGCGTTAAGAACAAAAAACCCATACCGTAACACCACTACATTCTTGGAGCCACACATGATGCCACGTAACGTACTCCAGGCATACGCCAAACCCAAATACTCCCACTCGCTGCACGGGGTATGTCGTAATTCCTCATTCCAGCTGTCTCGTTTCCAGTCATCTAACGTCCATTGGCTCTTGACACCACCTCAAGCGGCACTTAGCACTGACAAGAGAAACGTCTGGTTTGTGAAGAGCTGCCCAACCACTGTACCCAATTCTTCTCAACTGCCTGCTCACACTCATTGTGCTGGCTGGATTGATGGTACCACTTTGGAAGTACGAATGACTCCATCCACTGGTTTCATGCGGTACACTACAACTACCTTCCGAAATGGTCGCGATCCCTGACCAATGGGGACACATCGGATTTCAAGCCGTCATATAGGCGAAAGGTGGACTCAGCCCATATTAATGTCAGTTAATTGATGTACAGATAATTTTAACCATGTAGTGTATATATAATTTAGAGGTTGCAATAACCGTCACTCGCTACCATTGGCTTCATATACTAAAAGTCATCATCGCGCTTTCATCAACACTGACACAAAATTAAAAAAGAATTTAGTTAAGAGGAAATAAGTTTCGTAATGGAATACCATACATATGACCAAATGAATTATAGGCTCCTATAGAAAATTTTGGAAAAAGTGTATTTGTGCCGTAAGCTGTATAATTTTATGTTTATTCTCTACCGGTTTCGATTGTTACAACCGTCTTCAAGGAGACGACTGGAAGGTTTACGTAACATTGTAGCTGAGCCTCAAAATGAGATAGTTCAGGTACAAATTCTTTATCTATGGTTGTATGAACCTCAGCTTAATGTGATATCACTAGTTTTATTCCAAAAATTGTCATACAATGATAAAGATGTACTTTCATGTATGTTGTTGATAGTCATGTCTTCTCTAAAGAATGATAGTACAAACGGAAATACATGCAGCCTCACTACCTAGGTACTGCAACTATCAACAGGTCAAATAAACACATGTTTTTAAAGGTATGTACTCAACGTACAGGTCATCTGTTACTTATGGGTTACATAAGTAACAGAGGTCATAGTTTCAAATACCTGATGCCATGATTTGGCCATCTAGCAATTGAGATACCAGGCACTTATCATTCATAGTCTAAACAGATGATCTAAGGTGTAGTAGTGTACTTGGGACTACACCATCCGTTACTCGAGGTCTTTTGTGCCATCTTTCGCCTGAGGCCTAGGTTTCATCTGGTTATTGAGATTTACGGAACCTGCCACCTACGGTTGTTAATTAAAGATTACGTTGCAGACTCTATATTTACATTTCTTCGGATTACGTTTATTTGATGACTTTTTTACTGAAAGATGTTCTTAAACAATAAATAAACTGCCTCTTATGTAAACTAGTACCCACAAAATATGTCCTGAGATATGATTAGTTGTCTACATATCCTAAACTGAGATCATCCTGTAGAGCTTTTACTGACAGCTAATGGTTCATAAAAAGGCCAAATGGTACAGTAACAAGATTTGGTTGCCAGTTAAATGCAATTTTCTGGTTGGGCAAGTTGAATGGTTGATTTCCAGGGCCCGCATCTCGTGGTCGTGCGGTAGCGTTCTCGCTTCCCACGCCCGGGTTCCCGGGTTCGATTCCCGGCGGGGTCAGGGATTTCCTCTGCCTCGTGATGGCTGGGTGTTGTGTGCTGTCCTTAGGTTAGTTAGGTTAAAGTAGTTCTAAGTTCTAGGGGACTGATGACCATAGATGTTAAGTCCCATAGTGCTCAGAGCCATTTGAATAATTTTTTTTGATTTCTAGGCCTGACTTCAACGCTTCTCATGTTGTTATTGCCTTTTGTGATCTAGATACATAATAACTTTATCTGCAATTACCACATAGTGTAACAGTTTTTAATATTCTGCTCAATTACAGTCCGTTGAGTTGACTTCTTTCACATGTTTGGTGCAGATAAATATCTTCCTCTTAATTTCTGCAACACTACAGTATACGTACCAGATTATAACAGGTTATATATTTATGTTGTTGTTCAAAGAAAAGACGCCATGTTATATCATATTTCTGTTGTTGTATTCTTTGGCTGGATCAAAAAACATTTGTAACCGTTTAGTCATTCATACAGTGTATGTGTTTCAACTTGATCTCTTTGTCGATCGCATAGTATTTCTACCTTTATCAGTTATATTATGTCAAATATTAAGTGTTAAGTTGTCTTCAGATGTACACTACTGTAAAGGTGCAGCGTGTTTATAAGGACTGTGTTAACAGAGACTATTATGACAGTTATGTTCAACGTTTGTATGTGTTATATGTGACAGATATGTATAGTTGATACATTGATGAGCAAGATGTAACAAATGCACTCTAAAACATGACATTTTTTAATTCCTTCCTGCTTGTCTATATTCTACAGTCGTTTTCTTGTATCTTGCAGATTTCTCCTTGAAGATGATTGCAACAATCGAAACCAGTAAAACATAAACATAAAATTGTGCAAATAATGGCACGAATATGCTTTTTCCAAATTATTTAAGAGCTGTAGACTATCACCATCGAAAAGCTCTACCTGTATAACAGTTGTTGCTGACCCTGTCAGCCTAAAGATGAGACTATTATGATCCAAAATTTCTCAGGCGTCGCCATTAATTTCATGATACTGAGTGCCGGTGTCTTCAAGTTCACACATCCTGCTGCTCCACTGTCTTTGTGAAGATGCAGCTGAAGGCTAACAAACGGATCCAGCAACTAGGACAATAGGTTCCCGCTTCGTTCTACAGTGAGGGACGATTGCAGACGTACCATGGATTCCATTTCATCCCACGTGAACGTTATCCACACCGAGAGTACCTCCACCACAGATCTGAATGATTTCCTATCGGCGAACGGCACGTATCGCCTCCCGTGATTTTCGACCTGCTCGTACCCTGACACCGGCTGTTAGCTACGTATATCTCGACTACATAGTGTAGACCCTGTTTATGCACGCTTCAGGTCTCCATGTACTTTTCCATAAGCGATCTCTTTGTCCGGAAAGTATGGATAGAGTTACACATATGGGACTTACTAGCAGCCGGCCGTGGTGGCCGAGTGGTTCTAGGCGCTACAGTCTGGAGCCGCGCGACCGCTACGGTCGCAGGTTCGAATCCTGCCTCGGGCACGGATGTTTGTGATGTCCTTAGGTTAGTTAGGTTTAAGTAGTTCTAAGTTCTAGGGGACTGATGACCTCAGTAGTTAAGTCCCATAGTGCTCAGAGCCATTTGAACCATTTGAACTTACTAGCAATTATACAGCGAAGAGCCAAAGAAACTGGTAAACCTGTCTACTAGTATCGTTATGGCACTGCGACCACGCAGAAGTGCCCCAAAACAACGTGGTGTGGACTCGACTAATGTCTGGAGTTGTACTGGAGGGAACTGACACCATGAATCTGGCAGGGCTGTCTATAAATCCGTAAGACTACGAGGGGTGGAGATCTCTTCTGAACAGCAGGTTGCAAGGCATTCCAGGTATGCTCAGTAATGTTCATGTCTGGGGAGTCTGGTGGCTAGCAGAAGTGTTTAAACTTAGAAGAGAGTCCCTGAGCCACTCTGCAGCAATTCTAGACGTGTGGGGTGTCGCATTGTCCTGCTGGAATTGCACAAGTCCGTCGGAATGCACAATGGACATGACAGGATGCTTATATACGTGTCACCTGTCAGAGTCGCATCTAGGCACCATTACAGAGCCTCTACCAGCTTGAACAGTCCCCTGCTGACATGCAGGGTCCACAGATTCATGAAGTTGCCTCCAAAACCGTACCGTCCAGCCACTCGATACAATTTGCCAGTCATCGGTAGCCCAATGTCGATGTTGACGGGCCCAGGCGAGGTGTAAAGCTTTGTGTCATGCAGTCATCAAGAGTACACGAGTCGGCCATCGGCTCTGAAAACCCATATCGATGATGTTACGTTGAATGGTTCGCACACTGGCACTTGATGGCCCTGCATTGAAATCTGCAGCAGTTTGTGGAAGAATTGCACTTCTGTCACGAACGATCTCTTCAGCCGTCATGATCCCATTCTTGCAGGATCTATTTCCGGCTGCAGCGATATCGGAGATTTGATGTTTTACCAGAGTCCTGATATTCACGGTACGGGAAAATCCCCACTTCATCACTACCTCGGGGATGCTGTGTACTATCGTTCGTCCGCTAACCGCAACTCCACGTTAAAACTCACTTAAATCTTGATAATCTGCAGTTGTAGCAGCAGTAACCGATCTAACAACTGCACCAGACTCTGGCTGTCTTATATAGGCGTTGCCGACCACAGCGCCGTATTCTTACAGTTTACATTGTATTTGAATAATCATACCTATACCAGTTTCCTTACGCTTCAGTGTATATGCAACATCAATCATGTTTCATCTCTGTGTTGCACAGGTAGGCATTGCGAACGCACTGTCGATGCTAGAAACTGTATACCAGTCAAGTAGGTTACACATACTCGACACTTTGAATTTTTTTTCAATGTAGTCATCAAGTATCTTTAAACAACGGCTGTGGGTTCTACCAATCTTAAAGGTCAAAAAAAAAAAAAAAAAAAAAAAAAGGTTCAAATGGCTCTGAGCACTATGGGACTTAACATCTATGGTCATCAGTTCCCTAGAACTTAGAACTACTTAAACCTAACTAACCTAAGGACAGCACACAACACCCAGCCATCACGAGGCAGAGAAAATCCCTGACCCCGCCGGGAATCGAACCCGGGAACTCGGGCGTGGGAAGCGAGAACATTACCGCACGACCACGAGATGCGGGCTCTTTCAGTTCCTTGACCCTGAAAATCATGGAGCCATTTGAGAAATGCAGTGTGAACCTCCTCATAGTTGGAAAATCTATTTATCCCAGATATTATTGCAGCTTGGCAAGATGACGGAAATCGCAGTGTGCAAGACTGGGCTCCCCGATAGGCATCACCCACGTCTATGCAGCATTTCTCAAATTGTTCACGTTAGTGCACAGCTGCCGGACGTGACACTGCATTTGGTTCATACCTCTATGGAAAATTTGACGGTGAGTCTGTGTGTAATTTAGAAGTTTTGCCCTCAAGAATTGGTCTGTCCCGTTTTCTTTAACTGTGGGGTATGTTTCCAGTTGCTGCGCCATTCCAATCGCACACCGTAATGCACCATTGTAGGGTGACCAGGGGCACCATACGCAACCCGCACGACAACTGCACAGCAAAGGCAAGGAATGGCACCGCTCATTCACGCAGCCACATCGCCCTAGGCACAAGTTACTGGCAAGTCACCAGGAGGCGTGCCGGGAGCAAGGAGCCTCACCACCCATAGCTAGGAGCTGTTGCAGTACTGCTTATCCATGCGCCTGCTGGTCACGTGTGTGGAGAGGACAGCACATTTGGCTGCCAAAGATGCATGTTCCCTCCCTCACGTTGTTGAATGTGCCGTCCCCCTCCATGCTGTTACCTCCCTTTTGCGTTTTCGTGTTATGCGTCAATGGGAAGAGGAGTGGCTGGCAGTCGGTGAAGATAAGCTGCGTCTGGTCAAGGCCACCACGCGGCCATGGCGTACGTCCTACCAGTCATGCAGGCGGGATGAGGTTCTCCTCACTCGCCTCCGCATCGGGCACAGTCCCTTAACGCACGGTGCTTGTGGCGTCCAGATTACGGTCCCCCACATTTTACTTGACTGTCCTTTATTCTCTGACCAGAGGGCGGTGGTTTCCTTGCCACCGGATTTGCCCTCTATTTTGCAAGACGACGCAACGACTGTGGTTAAGATCTTACGGTTTTGTGTCCTGTCCAGTTTGTTGCCTCGGATTTTAGGGACAGGATTTTAATGTGCTGCTGGGTGACTGGCTCACCCAGGTTTTAGGTAAGAGGTCCGCCAGCCACGATTACCTACTTGTTTCACTTCGATTTCTGTTCTCTTTTCCTTGTGTTTCCTTTCCTCTTTTAGTGCGTTTCTTCTCCTCTTGTTTTGCCTCTGTATGTGAGGATTTGGAACTGCGTCAAGTCTGTGTCTTTTAGCCGTTCTCCTTGTTCAGTGTCCGTCTTCGTCCCTTCACTGCATGTGTTCCTGTTTCTATGCGTTTGGGCGCTGATGACCACGCTGTTTAGCGCCCGAAAACCTCAAACCACACACACACACTCTTTCGGAGAACGGATATTTCAGCAGGCGCAGCGACCACAGTGGGAGTTCCCGTCGGGCAAAGCTGACCACCTCATGCACCGGCTGCAGTCAGTAGCTCTCGGCTGCATGGCAACCAGGTCGACGACGATCTGAAGTGAAGCTTCATTTGAAGCTTCTGTGTAGATTGTTTATTTTCTGTCCGACTCTTGTGCACTAGACTATGTCCAGATTGTTAGTGTATGTGTCATTCTCCAGGAGGAGCAGAATGTAGTTTTTGCGTAATTTTTGTTATTTGTGTACCCTCTTGAAGGGAATAAATAACCTTTGTGAACTTCTACCAGGACTAGTCGATAAGGCCCAGTCTATGAACATTGTACCCCAGGCACCTGTACTGCAGCACATCTGTGTCTGGAAGAGGTCCAGAACATCTGGTACATTCTGACAATGTGCCACTCTTGTGTAACGGTGTTACCATTGGACGATAAGAGTAACATAGTTTCTGAAATCTCTACAAACAAGGGAACAGTTCAGGATGGAGATAATGGGTACTAGTTTATTATTAAAAGTACCTCAGGTCAGGTACAACTCGATTTCTGTCTGAAATAATACTTGACCAGGAGGCACTGTTCACGGACTGAAACACTAATATCAGCAGCATCAACACAGAATATGGATTTATTTATGTGGAGCCATGCTGGCTCGTATCGATATCTGCTTTGCAGCCTGCTAGCGTGACTTCATCATTCCACCACGTCGCGACTTTTGCTCTGATCTCTGAATCGAGTGCAAGACGGGTCTCTCAGGGGTGAGGGACAGAGGAAGAGACGGCCGTTGGGGCACGAATCAGGGCCCGTGTTGCCTTGTGCGCGGCAACTGTTGCGTTGGAGGGTTGATCTGTGGAGAACTTATAAAGCTCGGTGTTTTGAAAGCTGTTTCTCTGCTGCATTCCATTCGGGGCTATGTGGATCGCTCCTCCGCAGTTTATGCTGGCAGTTTATGCTGCACTAACTTGGACTCGTGCGCCTCCTGCAAGAGTCTACAGTTTCCTCGTGCATTTGGCGGGACGGTCAATCGCATGGTTGCTGATGCCGCGGGTTGTTTTCAGGTGGTCTGTTTCTGCGTTCTTCTTGCGTCATACTGCTCTCCGGCGTTTTATTAATGTCACTGTGAGTGTATTTGTTTCAATATAATTAATAGTAATAAATAATAATGAAGAAATAAGATTTCCCATTTGTAGCTGTTCCTGTATTAAGGACTTTGTCACTCTACTTAATACTTCCTAAAAATTCCTCTGCAAGTGGTAATCAGTGTTCTTCCTATTGACCTCATTGTGTGTTTAAGGTTACCTTACTGAGATAAGGTTTTCACGGCACATCGCTGTTACTTAATATTCTCCCTTACTGGTGTGCTAGTATCATAAGAGTTTCTTCTCACTTGTGCTTAATTCTGGTTATTCATTTAATGTATCTTCATGTTTTAATATGTATTGATTTTAGTTATGTTTTAGATGCGTGCCCTGGCTAGATCCTCATGGTGTTTGTCGAGGCCGTTAATAAGAAGAAATTGGTCAGTTGCTCGCCACTGTCCTGTCTGATTCTGAAGAGAGGTCTCGTTTGGCATTTCTTATGTGACTACATTCAGTTTGTATTTAAAAATATGCCATTTAATTGCACCTAATTGAAGAAGCTTAGGAGTCTATTCAGGTTGTGCTTCTTCTGGTGAGGGGCTATTTGGACCTGTCTTGCTTAGGAGATTCCTTCGCCGTGCCGTTTACTAACCGTGCAGCACTTCTTGCCTTGGTTGCAGGACCTGGGAGGACGCGGTTGTGGACTGGCCGTGCGTCTGCTCGGCGCTGCGCGTCTCCGGCATACTGTTTGTTGGGCGGCGCGGGTTCTGCCACCGTCACCTGTCTCTTCCACTCTACGGGCGCCTTCCATGCCGCTATGTCAGCTGGCTAAGTTGAGTTTCCTTTTCTTCCGTAGCCATTAGCTGCTTGTTCCTCAGTGCCTCACATACTGAAATTCTGTCTAGACCCTTGATCGTTACTGCCTGTGCAGCCCTGTGATATTAAGGACATACTGCCCTTGGCTGGAACACTTGTTACGCAACTGTATTTTTGCTAATTAATTCATTCTCTTATAAGAAAAGATTGTTGCTCTGAAATTGTTCTGGAGCCGATTCCTAACTTGGGATTGCTTTAAATTCAATTGTAAGTTTTTTATCTGTTTGGTTTCGTTAAATTCACAAGTTATTCAGTATTTAATATTTGTCCAATACCTAATATGTCTATTCTGTAGTGTTTCTGCTTATCATTCAGCACCGCCTCAAGTAACATTTTTTTAAAATTGTGCTTGTAATGTCGTCAACTGTTTTACTATTGTTCGAGTTCTTCTAGACGAATTAGATCTTTCCCAATTGTGAATACCTCCTTAAAAATAAATTGAAATTGCGAGGAATGATGAATGATGTCATAACCTGGGCCTAGCCTTCCACGAGGAGTTCCAATCCTTGTCCTATTCCTGGCGATTTCAGTTTGATTTAACAACAAAACATTTACTTGTAACTGGTTAAAATTTCCGTGCGACTAAATAAAAGGCTACTTGTTAGTTTGTCATAGGTGTTTCGCTTATTTTATTTACGAAGCTTCCTCACCTGCTGTGATTTATGTTGGTTCTCACTATACGTATGTTGCACTTGTTTGATAAAATACTTCAGACAGCGTTCCTACACTGCAGAGTTTAGTTGAAACACACCACTTCTTGTGCATCCGCTTGGGGCACTGAATTCGCTATTGGGTTCACGAGCCGTCAGGCAGACTGACAGGGTGGGCGCTGAGTGCTGAGGAAGTGCGTATATTGCGATTCCGTTTGGGGACTACGTGAGTAATGGCACCGTTTATCGATGAATCATTTCGGAATATATAGATAATAGAATTGAATACGGTATTAAGTTTTACCTATTGTCTTATGTGATGTGATAGTGAGGGGCTACTGGCTGCTGCTTCTAAAGATAGTGAAAGAATTATGGCAGGTGGAACAACCTGACTTTAAACAAGCTGACAGCTAGCAAATGCGAGAACGGTGCTGCTACTATTCTTTGGTTGTCACTGGGTGCTACTCATCATTTTTGGACAACATGGTTGTGGAGATGAAGCAGCGATTAGTATGATTAATCAATTATTCAAAAACAGTCTTAATCGCATTTATTATTATACCACCAACCGGTTTCAACCCGACGTAGGGGTCATCTTCTGGGCGTTTACACCACTAGTTTCCTGCCGTTATGTAGACAGGAGTGACACCACCAGCGGTCGACCAATGGTGTAAACGCCCAGAAGATGACCCCTACGTCGGGTGGAACCGGTTGGCAGTATAATAATAAATGTGATCAAGACTGTTTTTCAATAATTGCTACTCATCAGTTCTCGGCAGATAACACTACCTTTCATAGTCTCCTACTGTTAAGTTAGAAACAAGATTTTGGCTTGCAAGTACTGTAAATTTTAACAATTTGTTGTTCCACTAATGATTTTGTGATGTCATGTTCGCACAGGTGTATTGCGCTGGAGCTGCAATTGGTTGTGGTCTACAGACCAGGAGATGCTCTTGACATTTAATTGCATATTTCACTACAAATTCTTCACTTTAGAACAAGCGAATAAAAACAGTGTATTTACTGTGTGTAGTATTGTGAACTATCACAATGCATTCTATTACCATCATCGAGCTATTGTGACTGTATGCAGTTCAGTTTTAGTCTGTTCATGTGTGTGTTTGTGTGTGTGTCTGTGTGTGTGTGTCTGTGTGTGTGTGTGTGTGTGTGTGTGTGTGTGTATGTGTGTGTGTGTGTGTGTGTGTGTGTGAGAGAGAGAGAGAGAGAGAGAGAGAGAGAGAGAGAGGGATAGTGCAGGGAGTACTAGTCTAAGAGGGGGAATCTGATTTGGTGAAAGAGATATTATTGGTTTTTATTGTTTTTTATATTTAATGACTGAAGTAGAAGTGGCGGTAATATTGGACACTTTTCAGTTTAGCACGACTCTGTAATGTATCTTTCTGTTATTATTTTAGTGGATAACCTGAACAGTGTCAAAGGCCACATAAAATGATCAGAATATTTATCTTTGCAAGTCATCTACATCTTTTAGAAGGAAGTTTTTAAATGTACTATGCCTAATGTACTATGCCTCTCTCTTTCAGACAAAGAATGACACCTACTAAACGTCGTCTTCACTTTATGGGTTAGCAGCTCGTAAGTCTGTAAATAAAATATTATTCAGAAACATCTCGGTCAGTTAAAAATTTATGCACAGTTGATATTAGCAATGACAAATAACTGCGTTATATATGGGATGTCCATAATTAAAGTTCCAGCAGTCAACAGCTGAAGCACTGTTAAAATTAGGTAAGCCCATCCACCATATCCATCATGGGAAGGTCGTATGACATCGGATGGGAAAAATCGGTTCTTAATTGTCCTGAGGCTAAAAACCGTATGTAAAACAAAACGACATGGGTTTTTAATTATTCCGGGACCAAAAACCGGACAAATAGCAAAATGACATAGATTTTTAACGATTCCGGGGCCAAAGACCACATAAAAAGCAAACTGACGTCCGTATTGTCATGAGAGTGCCACAAGACGTGTTCAATATGCTGTCCATCATTTTCTACCAGAAGTTAAAATGGAGAAACAGTGTCTTCTGCAAAAGATCGAAACGTCTCAGGGCTCACGTTGAGAGAGCGTTGCACAACGCGTGTCTTCAATGCAGTTAAGTTCGTAATTAGAACACTGAACATATCTTTCAGATAATCCCCACAGCCAGAAGTAATACGGACTAAGATATGGTGATCTGGATGGCCAGTCTGATAGTTGTAGTATTTCCGTAATGCCTCTGCAGTAGCCGCTTCACTGGCTGTGCAATGTGGTGAGGAGCGTTATCTTCCATAAAAATGATGATTCTCACACATGCACTCTGTTGACGGGTAGGAATGGCTTTGGAGCCCAAAAGACAGCATTTACTAGTGACCAGGTAACAGTACCCACGGAACTCATCCCCTCGAAAAAATACGGCCCTACGATAAACGGTGCTGTCAATCCTCACCATTCAGTCTCCTTTGGAGAATGAAATGATACCAGCCGATGCGCGTGTGGATATTCCGTTGCCCATATGCTGCAATTACGCATACTGAAATGACCTTGGCAACGGGCTTCGTCTGCCAATAGAATGTTCAGTGGCCAGTCATTGTCCACTTCCATGCGAGGAAAACATTCCAGATTTTCCTGGCAACCCGGCGGGGTAGCCGTGCGGTCTTGGGCGCCTTGCCACGGTTCGCGCAGCTGCCCCCCGTCGGAGCTTCGAGTCCTCCCTGGGGCATGGGTGTGTGTGTTGTCTTTAGTGTAAGTTTAAGTTAGATTGTGTGTAAGCCTAGGGACCGAGGACCTTAGCAGTTTTGTCCCATAGGAACTTACCACAATTTTTTTTCTTCCTGGTAAGTCAGCAGAAATGTAGGAGATTTTGTATAGATAGCAATGCTGAATATTTCGTAGAATTTTATGTACCGTGCACTCAGCCATGTCCAAAGTTCGGCAGTGGATATATGCACACCACCGCTCGACCTCTCCTGCAGTACTATGGCCATATCTTCGACAGACATCAAAAAATGATTCAAATGGCTCTGAGCACTATGGGACTTAAAATCTGAGGTCATCAGTCCCCTAGACTTAGAACTACTTAAACCTAACTAACCTAAGGACATCACACACATCCATGCCCGAGGCAGGACTCGAACCTGCGACCGTAGCAGCAGCGCGGTTCCGGACGTAAGAGCCTAGAACCGCTCGGCCACCGCGGCCGGCGACAGACGTCAGATCAACTGCTTTCCTCCCTCCGCCACATTGTACTTCAAAAGAACCTGTCTTCGAATTTTGTAATTATTTTCTGAAGACCTTAGCAGACATCGAACCAATGCTTATTTTCATGCCCATGAGTGTCCTGAGTTTCTGCAGGGATAGCGGCACACCGTCACCGTTCTTGTAAAAGAGCTTTACCAGCAGCGCGCGATCCTTCATGGAGACTTCTCGGACGCAAACTGAGGAATAGCTGAGTGCCGTGCGTCTATTGGTGTGCGTGTTACGATTCGAACAGCACCCTCTATTGGTCATATTTAAATTTTTTTTGTTTCATTACTATTCAGTAATGTGCTGTTCAAATCTGACGTCATTCTGAGCAGTGGTTCTTTTTCTACAGCGTTTTAAAACTGTAACTTTAATTATATCTCCATGTCCATACAAGGTAAGCCCGCATCTCGTGGTCGTGCGGTAGCGTTCTCGCTTCCCACGCCCGGGTTCCCAGGTTCGATTCCCGGCGGGGTCAGGGATTTTCTCTGCCTCGTGATGGCTGGGTGTTGTGTGCTGTCCTTAGGTTAGTTAGGTTTAAGTAGTTCTAAGTTCTAGGGGACTGATGACCATAGATGTTAAGTCCCATAGTGCTCAGAGCCAATTGAACCATACAAGGTAACAGAAAAGACAGTGCAATTGACAATTGAAATCTTTCGGTTGATGTTATATACTACAATGAGATGAGAAAAGTCGTGGGCTAGCGGTATGCACATATACGGATGGCGGTAGTATCGCGTGCACAATGTATAAAAGAACAGTGCATTGACGGAGCTGTCATTGGTACTGAGTTGATTCTGTTTCGGGAATCGTCGGGGAATTCAGTATTCTGTGATCCACAATGTCAAGAGTGTGCCGAGAATACTAAATTTCAGGCGTTATTTCTCATCACGGGGAGCGCAGTGGCCGACGGCTTTCGTTTAACGACTGGGAACAGCGACGTTTTTTTGGAGTTGTCTGTGGTAACAGGACAACCAACACTGCGTGAAATTGATTACTTTTGCATACATTGTGGGAGTGAACAGTGATCAAAGTGTTACAAATATTTACTATCAAAAACAGTCTTGATCACAATTTATTTATTACGGTGACCGGTTTCGACCATTACTGTTGTCATCTTCAGACCAAAGAGTGAGGACCTCCTTCTGCTGGAGAATCACTACTCTGCAGCAGAAGGAGGTCCTCACTCATTGGTCTGAAGATGACCACAGTAGTGATCGAAACCGGTCACCGTAATAAATAAATTGTGATCAAGACTGTTTTTCACAGGAAAAAGAACTGCGTGAAGTAACAGCACAAATCAATATGGGACGTTAGAAGAGAGCGGCGAAATTTGGCGTAAATGGGTCATGGCAGGAGACGATCCAAGGGAGTGCCTTTGCTAAAAGCACGACATCGACTGCAGCGTTTTTCCTGGGCTCGTGACCGTATCGGTTGGACTCTCGACGACTGGAAAACCGTGACCTGGTCAGATGAGTCCCCATTTCAGTTGGTAAAAGCTGACCTTTCGAAGCCATGGAGTCAAGGTGTCAAGCAGGCACTGTGCAACCTGGTAGTGGCTCTATAATTGTGTGGGCTGTGTTTACAAGGAATAGACTAGGTCCTCTGTCCAATTGAACCGATCATTCACTGGAAATGGTCATGTTCGGCTACTTCGAGACTATTTGCAGCCATTCACAAACTTCATTTTCGCAAACAACGATGGCTGACAATGCGCAAGTCATCAGGCCACAATTGCTGGCGACTGGTTTTAGGAGCATTCTGGATAGTCCAAGCGAATGGTTTGACCACTCGCATTGACCGACATGAATTTTATCGAACATTTATGGGACATAATCGAGAGATAATACTTTCGTAAATATGGACGGTCGTAGGGCAGCAGAGCTCAGTATTTTTGCAGGGGGGTTGCAACGACTTCCTGAGTCCATCTAACGTCGAACTGCTGTATTACGACAGGCAAGCTGAGGTCCGACACGACGTCAGGTGGTTCCTCAGGACTTTACTCACCTCAGTGTGGTTTTCACGGCACATCTGAAGCCCTGTCCGGCTCATCTGGAGGGCCCGACGCTGCAAAGAATTTCTCTCTGTGGGCGACAGGGCGCTGGGATAATCTAAGCAGCAACCTGCTATCACCATGAGTGTCCTTTAGCGAGAAACCAGGACGACCGTGTACTGTCTGCCCGGGAAGAGCAGAACATGTAGGCACTTGCAGCAAGGGCCGAGGAAACTGGAGGCTGGCGGATGAACGGGAGCATAACATGCAGACAACGACTCCGGCTGTTCGGAGGACTGGCCCGCCGGTTTTGACCTGGTGTCAGAAGAGACTGTGCTTGGGATGTACGGGCAGTGACATCGCTTCATGCTGCGTGCGCCGCACGCAGGACTCCCCAAGTAAAACTCCCGTGTTTCGCAGCCATGAGGTTTCTTGTTTGGACAATCGATAACCTGAATGTAGCTCACAGCAATATTGTGTGTGATAATTCACAAGTGGTCGAAGTAGAGAGGATATCAAATGTAGACTGGCAATGGCAAGGAAAGCGTTTCTGAAGAAGAGAAATTTGTTAACATCGAGTATAGATTTAAGTGTCAGGAAGTCGTTTCTGAAAGTATTTGTATGGAGCGTAGCCATGTATGGAAGTGAAACATGGACGATAACTAGTTTGGACAAGAAGGGAATAGAAGCTTTAGAAATGTGGTGCTACAGAAGAATGCTGAAGATTAGATGGGTAGATCACATAACTAATGAGGAAGTATTGAATAGGATTGGGGAGAAGAGAAGTTTGTGTCACAACTTGACTAGAAGAAGGGATCGATTGGTAGGACATGTTCTGAGGCATCAAGGGATCACCAATTTAGTATTGGAGGGCAGCGTGGAGGGTAAAAGTCGTAGAGGGAGACCAAGAGATGAATACACTAAACAGATGTAGAAGCATGTAGGTTGCAGTAGGTACTGGGAGATGAAGAAGCTTGCACAGGATAGAGTAGCATGGAGAGCTGCATCAAACCAGTCTCAGGACTGAAGACCACAACAACAACAATTCACAAGTGTAGTAAGGGATTCCCCTTCAATTTATCGAACACTTTGCTATACATTTCATTTCTTAAAAGATTTAGAGAAAATCGAGTTAGATCACAGTTATTCCACGGGATTTTTCGGAATGCATGTTCGAAGTGTGATTAATGTACGATGAACTGAGTTATAGGAGCTGACTGTTAACTCACAGAAGGCTTTTACGCAGTAAACCTGAGAATTTAATTGAAAGCGATGTAATTAAGTTATTTTTGAGTATTATTTGGAATTGCTTCATTTGGTTATTGGTAACTCTCACCAAGTAGAAAAAAAAATGTTCGATGATAAAATTGTATGACTAGTAAAATATTTTTGTGTTCCCCATGATCCCCGATCCCTTCCATTCCTTAGCCTACTGCAGATGCTGTAGCATACGTACCACCACGTGCTGGCTACAGGTCTAACTGTGGACAATCGATACAGTTGACTTTCTCGTCACGTATTGTTGTGCTCTTCTTACCTCGCAAGTGCAGCGAGAAGTGATTACTGGGGAATGAAGCTGCTGAGTTGCAGAGTGCTTCTTGTGGCTGGGAGGAGCGGCGTAGGAGTGTGGGCGGCGAGGCGCGTGGCGTGCCGCCTGCAGAGCAGGCTGCCCGCACAGCGCAGGACGCGGCATAGGCTGGGGCGGAGCGTAGCGGATCCAGCAGGTGTCTGCGAACGTTCAGAGGGGCGTCTCCCGGTGATCACGGTGAGGGAATCAGGTAACGGGACCGGCGTGAGATTTGTGTTTTACTACATACATGCAGAAGAAATCGTTATCAGTCGTGTAGTAGCGTCGTGTTGTCGCAACATTTCGACGAGTTGAGTCGTGGTGGCTTTAATTTTGGCAGCCACGGCGCTCCGCTGGCGCTACTAACTACACTACTGGCCATTAAAATTGCTACACCAAGAAGAAATGCAGATGATAAACGGGTATTCATTGGACAAATATATTATACTAGAAATGACATTTGATTACATTTTCACGCAATTTGGGTGCATAGAACCTGAGAAATCAGTACCCAGAACAACCACCTCTGGCCGGAATAACGGCCTTGATATGTCTGGGCATTGAGTCAAACAGAGCTTGGATGGCGTGTACAGGTACAGCTGCCCATGCACCTTCAACACGATACTACAGTTCTTCAAGAGTAGTGACTGGCGTATTGTGTCGAGCCAGTTGCTCGACCACCATTGACCAGACATTTTCAATTGGTGAGAGATCTGGAGAATGTGCTGGCCAGGGCAGCAGTCGGACATTTTCTGTATCCAGAAAGGCGGTCGTGCATTATCCTGCTGAAATGTAGAGTTTCGCAGGGATCGAATGAAGGGTAGAGCCACTGGTCGTAACACGTCTGAAATGTAACGTCCATTGTTCAAAGTGTCGTCAATGTGAACAAGAGGTGACCGAGACGTGTAACCAATGGTTCCCCATACCATCACGCCGGGTGATACGCCAGTATGGCGATGACGAATACACGCTTCCAATGTATGTTCACCGTGATGTCGTCAAACACGGATGCGACCATCATGATGCTGTAAACAGAAAATGGATTCATCCGAAAACATGACGTTTTGCCATTCGTGCACCCAGATTCGTCGTTGAGTACGCCATCGCAGGCGCTCCTGTCTGTGTTGCAGCGTCAAGGGTAACCGCAGCCATGGTCTCCGAGCTGATAGTCCATGTTGCTGCAAATGTCGTCGAACCTTTCGTGCAGATGGTTGTTGTCCTGCAAACGTCCCCATCTGTTGACTCAGGGATCGAGACGTGGTTGCAAGATACATATCAGCCATGCGGATAAGATGCCTGTCATCTCAACTGCTAGTGATACGAGGCCGGTGGGATCCAGCACGGCGTTCCATATTGCCCTCCTGAACCTACCGATTCCATATTCTGCTAAGAGTCATTGGATCTCGACCAACGCGAGCGGTACGATAAACCGCAATCGCGATAGGCTACAATCCGACCTTTATCAAAGTCGGAAACGTGATGGTACGCATTTCTCCTCCTTACACGAGGCATCACAACAGCGTTTCACCTGGCAACGCCGGTCAACTGGTGTTTGTGTATGAGAAATAGGTTGGAAATTTTCCTCATGTCAGCACGTTGTAGGTGTCGCCACCGGCGCCAACCTTGTTTGAATGCTCTGAAAAGCTAATCATTTGCATATCGCAGCATCTTCATCCTGTCGGTTAAATTTCGCGTCTGTAGCACGTCATCTTCGTGGTGTAGCAATTTTAACGGCCAGTAGTCTACTTGGGCTGCCGATACCGATCCTGGTCATATGCCAGGGCTGGGGTCTTTGGTCGAGACGTTGTTGACGGCTGTGGTACTGACAGCTGGAGGACACATGGCTGGCAAGTTATTCATTTTGGGGGACTGCTGCTGTCCCGTAAGAGCCTCGAGAAGCCGCGACTGGTTAAATTGGTCGTAGGCAAGTTTGCCGGTTGGCTTAAGGACTGATAGCGGCGAATTGCGGGAAGAGCAGTGGACGCCGCGTGCAACCTGATCATCAAGTTCCTGGCCATCTCAGCAAGCTTAAATTTTAAAGCACCTCGAAGACCGCCTGTACGGATTCGAGGCAATAACGTCCCTCCTTGGAATCGTGAATGTCACAACTCCTTCAAACCTGAGTGGAGTTGTTGTTTTTTAATTGATGCTTGGCTTGTTATCCTAAGGCCACATCTGTGATGTCGTCAGTCATACGACCACACCGCCGCATGAGAGATCGACCCGCCGGATGCGATTCTCTCGATAAACGGAAAAGAACGACTGTGCTAGCCAAAGAGTACACAGGCAGCGGCAGTACTTATGCTCGCCGCGAGGCGCCGCTAGGGCACTTCGTGTGGAGCAGGAGAGTAGTGCAGTTGTGCCAGTCTACAGTTCGTAGCCGCGCTCAGTGGTTAGCCAGCGCCTATGTTAGTCATCGTCTGCAGCTCAGTCATTGCTGCCATCAAGTCTCTGTAACTCCGTTCCAAGTTAGTCTTCAAATTCACCGTATTCGACATTCAAGATTACGAGAGATTAATTAGTCACTGCAAGATTTGTGACTTGTAAATTACAATAATAAACTGGTAGCCAAGATCGCAGGATTTTTTTTTTTCAGACCCTGTTGTGACGCGAGCTGTGACAGTCATTGGCGCCTCTTCCACTAGCGCCATCTCGCGACGCGGCCTGTAGTGTAAGAACAGAACCGGAGTTGAGGTAGTACCTAGGTTGCGCTTGTGTGTGATGGAGACACTTAACATTTATAATGTCATCTCGTTTGGACGCCTATGTGCTACGTATGACAATTTTGTAAGGCCTGCATATTATAGGCAACTATTAATATCACCATTGTCTCCCTTGATGTTGTAACCTGTATGTGTCCTAAGGTATGTACCTTAATGTATATGTATACATGTTATATAAGTGGAATCCAAGCCCACTTTTATAGTGTTTTCTGCCCTCCCTAGATCCGATGATGGACGCTTTAATTTCACCGAAACCGGTAATCACGGAATAAAAAGAATTCCTGCGATCTTGGCTACCAGTTTATTGTTGTACAACCATCTAGATCGCTACCACTTGAACACAATGTTCTTCCTACAAAGCTTGTAAATTATGTCATTCTACAGACGCTTAGTCTAGTCGAGTCTTCTATAATTGTCAACCAACTGGTCATGGACTACAGCAAAGTTAAGTAATAAATACTTTCTTATTTTGTACTCCTGCTAATTAATTGTGTTTTCCTATTGTAGCTACCAAGCCGTTTTGGCATATTAGAACCCACGTTTCCACCTCCTCGACTACCTCATATTTGCCACCTCATGTTGATGGACTCGATTATGGTGGAAGATCGACAACCATCAACATCTGTGTTAATATGGAACTAGACCTTTTTTATTAACCCGCCTCCAAATGACTGTGGGTCGTAATTGGTTAGTATAACTGATAATAGTTTATTGTTCCAGGCCACATTCCGTGCAAACAAAAGCATTCTCTGAGGCAATTGAGTTGATGAAACTGAGATTCTAAAATAGTCTGTGTCGAAGGCAAAGAACTTTTACAGCTGAGTGCGCCTTAGTGGTTCGATTTGCAGGCGCCTGCAGTTTACCTCGTTAATTTTTAAGCAATTTTAAGGAGTGTTAGGCCTGCAACTTGTACGCTTAGTCACTTCCGAAGTAAGTTAATACTGCCTACGTCCTAGACTTTCTGGTTTGCAGCCTTATTTGGGCACACTACTGTTCCCTTCCGATGTGTGTTTGCAGGGTAATTTTGGCAGAGGACCACGCATTGCTGTTTCCTGTGCCCGGAGCAGAGACGCGTGTTCTTTCCGCTGCGGCGACGCTTCTATCGTCGCACGACGTCTAGGTTGGCGCGCAATCTGGTGCCTCTGCGACGCACCTCGGTTGCCTCAAGTTGAGTAAATCTGACCGTTTGATACGTGCCACGGCGGAGTATCACCGATTAATACCGGACCTCTTGAGCTATTTAACATTGTGAATTGAGCAAGCACATAAGCTTTGAAGTGTGTTAAATAAGTCCGAAGTTCCACGTCACTACTTGTTACTCTTTAACTACTTGTTAACCCCTGCGCCCCTATTGCTAACTCTGTGGCTTGTTAGATTTTAAAGCCTTTTACTTATGACTATGAAGAGTTTCTTTCTTTTTTACCATGATGATTGGCTGACTCCCTTCATTGTGAAACTTGCCTGCATGTTACCTGTCCGTTGTGACAGTCGTCCCCTGTAATTTGCCACCGTTCCTTGTATTTAGGGGGACTACATACTTATTTAAGGCTCATTGTTAATGATTCTGCTGGTGTGTACTAGTTGGGAGGTACCTTTAAATTGTATGCCTTCCCATATTTTGTTGTATTTTGGGTGATTGTGTATTTTATTGATTAAGGGATTTTCTTAAGGCTTATCATTGATAAGGGCTTTCTGTATTTTGGGTGGATGTTGTCTATTTGTTTAAGGTGTTATCCATGTTTAAGAATTGTTAGTACATTTAGTGACAGTCATTTGTAATTCACTTAAAACATATTCTTGAACCAGCTTGCAGCCACACCTAGTTGCTGTGACTCCTTACTTGTATTTGGGCACTATATATTCATATTTCAAGTCATGTTCTTCATTGTAGATGTTGCTAAAGTATTTTATTAATGAATTGATCCTGTTCAAGTTCTTTAAACCATTGTGAGTGTTCTTATTTTTTTAACAAGGCTTTTTAAATTTTAATCATAATAATTGTTGTTAAGGAGAACGTGTATTCCATGAAACAACAAATGACGAAATATGTGGGTCCACATTCCATGTGTTTTTCCTTAAAATTATCCCAACCCTTGTTGAGAGGTTTCACTCATCATCTTCAGGTGAACTAGGAAATATGTTGAAACAACACGACGCTACTACTCGGTCGGAAAGCTGACAACAAGTCATCAGTGAAATTCGTCAAGAAATTCCGCATTTCTACATAAATGTTATAATTAATTTCTTTTTGCTTCAGTATACCCTTTTTGCATGTTTGGTGCGCTATTTACATGACTGTCTGTTTAAAGCACACTCCCCGACAGAAAAATGATTCACACAAAGGACGTGGTCGGATGTCAATGTGCCTTGGTACATGCAAAGAGAATTGACAAGTATGTACGTGATTAGAGTTGCTGTACCACCAGAGTGCTTTACTGTTGTCAGTCTTTAGTGTTGCTACCGGGAGTCGTAGGGTATAACCAGGCCGTGAGCAGAACCAGATCTTGAATGATGACTGTGAAGGACATGGAGATGCCGTGTACTCGTGTTAGACAGCGCTGTCAGCCCTTGACGGAGTCTGAAACGGGCTCCAGAGTGGTCTCCATTTGGCCGTCTGGTCGAATCATGTAGCTTCCAGATTTTCGGGACATTCTGATGTGACAACAGCCCGATGGTAAACGTGAGAACAGCCACACTCGCCGTCAAGGTTCCGGTCGACTACCTTAGCCACCACAGAGGACGATCGCCATATTGTGCACCAAACACAATATAACCTCTTTGCATCTGAGCCTGCCACCTGAGAATTTGTAATAGTCGGAGACCAGCAGGAGCCCGGATCGCAAATTACCGTCCCGTGTGTTTGCTGCCGGCGAGAATGACGGCGACGTGGAGAGAATCTCATTCTTCCAACGTTTTGAAAAGAATTTCCTGTGTTACTCCTGATGTCATGGTACGGAGAGTCATCGAGAATGGTTTCTGTTCATGGCTGGTTGTGATCGAGGGAACTCTGACGACACAACAGTACACCGCTGACATCCTTAGCCATGATTGTGTTAGCTCTTATGTCACGATATCGTGGCACCATTTTTCAACTAGACATGCACGATCTGCCGCGGCATGTGTCTCTGTGGACTCTAGGAACCAGTGCATACATCCAGTCAGAGCGGGTGCAACGCCGTACTGATAAGTGGGCTCATACTACCGAATTCCTTGTTAATTTAACTACATGTTGCAGTCATTCAAATAACATCATGTACCCTCACAATCAGGCGTTTCGGAGTCTTTGCTCCATTATCAGGTCGCATATCAGATGTTAATTCCAGTTAGTGTAAAGCTTCAGCCGGCCACTGTGGCCGAGCGGTTCTAGGCGCTTCAGTCCGGAACCACGCTGCTGCAACGGTCGCAGGTTCGATTCCTGCCTCGGGCATGGATGTGTGTGATGTCCTTAGGTTACTTAGGTTTAAGTAGTTCTAAGTCCAGGGGACTGATGACCTCTGATGTTAAGTCCCATAGTGCTCAGAGCCATTTGAACCATTTGTAAAGCTCCAAAAATGTGTTCTCAACCAACGTAATCTACGAAGATGCACACCGCTGCAGATATTGAGACATAGTTGGTGTTAGCCGGCCGATGTGGCCGTGCGGTTAAAGGCGCTTCAGTCTGGAACCGCGTGACCGCTCCGGTCGCAGGTTGGAATCCTGCCTCGGGCATGGATGTGAGTGATGTGCTTAGGTTGGTTAGGTTTAAGTATTTCTAAGTTCTAGGGGACTGATGACCACAGATCTTAAGTCCCATAGTGCTCAGAGCCATTTGAACCATTTGAACCATAGTTGGTGTTCCAAGAGCAGCGCAGTGACGGCCAGTGAGCTAAAGCCCCGACATGTGAGCTGCTACTGTTGTGTCTAGACAAGACAGTCTAGACACAGGGTGAGGTTACCGAAAGGGCACGCGTCAACTCACGCCACCTGGCGTGAAGTCTGGAACAGGATAAGTTGTGAATGCTATAGAGAAAAGTATGCAGCTTAGGTTATACTTAACTTTTATTCCGTCATTGTGGTACATCGCTATTGACGATACAAATGAGACTTTAATTACAATCACTGTAAGGCTAATGGCACCTTGCTAGGTCGTAGTCATGGACTTAGCTGAAGGCTGTTCTAACTGTCTCTCGGCAAATGAGAGAAAGGCTTCGTCAATGTAGTCGCTAGCAAAGTCGTCGTACAACTGGGGCTAGTGCTAGTCCGCCTCTCTAGACCTGCCATGTGGTGGCGCTAGGACTGCAATTACTGACAGTGGCGACACGCGGGTCCAACATGTACTAATGGACCGCGGCCGATTTAAAGCTACCACCTAGCAAGTGTGGTGTCTGGCGGTGACGCCACAGCTACCTGGGGTTCGGCCCTCCACAGAAGCGCCAATCTGAGTTACGAAAGCCGTAGTGGACTTAGATCGACATAAGCAGCATCCGTACTGTACACACTTTACGACAAAGAGTATGCGTCATGAGGGGGACCATCTTCAGAAATTGGTGATAGTCGTTCTATTTTTGACGCAGTCATGTAATAATGTTCGAATGATGTCTCCAGCATTTGACTTACAAATTTCTTTATTTTACATACTGTTATGTTTCGGCCTTAAAGCATTGTCAAGTAGAACAATGAAAAATGTTTTTGTATAAATGCATGGAAAGCGAGAAGAAGCAAAATTTAACGTCAGCCAGTATTAGTTCGATGGCTATTCCAATGTCAGATTAAAAATTATCGAAATAATACTACTTACACGTTGGATAAGATTAAGTGAAGTTATCGTCAAGATTCAATGAACTGGGTGTCCAAGTGTGTAGACAAGTACAAAATCACAGGTAGCCAACATGTTTCAGCCATAAAACAACTGAGACAGAGAATAAATATCAGTATAGTAGTTACATGTGCAGTGAACATGATCTGAGAACATACAATGAATGTTTCTGACTGACTGGTGGTCAAAGATGAACACCGTAGGTTGTAAGTCTATGTTCCATAGTCCATGATTATTCTAATCCTAGTGTCATTGTGTTGTAAGCCATCAGGTATGTATTCAGGTTACGCCTGGTAGTGGTTGAGGGACTTCTGACGACAGAGCGGTACACCTCGGATAACCTTGCGTCCTCATGTTTTACCACTTACGCTACAGCATCTTTGTGCCTTTTTTCAACAGGACGATCTTCGTCCACACTTGGCTCGTTTCTCTATGGACTGTCTGTGTGACGCTGTGTCCAGCAATATCCCTTGGTCTGTCCTCGCACCGCACGTCGACTCCATCCGTGTGCCAGTATACTGGATACCATGGACAAGTTTGGACACCTGTGGGCCAGCTTGCCTCATGAGATGATAATTAAATCAAGACCATAATCTGCCGACAGGAGTTGATATACATCAACAGTCACAGTTGAGAATGTGTGCCCCGACCGGTACTCGAATCCGGAATCTCCTGCTTACATGACACACGCTCTATCCGTCTGAACCGCCGGGTCACAGAGGATAGTGGGACTGCAGGGATTTATCCCTTGCACGCTCCCCACATTCCCAACTTAATGTCCACACACTACATTCGTACTGCCGCTACCCATTACACTCATTATTCGCGGCAGACAATCTTACCGAGTCCCGTAATACTTCGGGCAATGCGTGTGCATCCTCACAGAAGAATAAGGTCATGTTCGAAGGAACAGATACCATCTTCATATATGCCTCAAGAGAGGATACGGATGCATAATGACGCCAGTCCGATCTGAATCAGCACATGCATCCAAGCCAGAAGGTATGTAACCGTTAAGTGCTAAATGGGCTCATACTGCCTACTTCTTCGTATATTTGACTCGATTTTGTAATCACGGAAATAATAGCACATACCCTTTTCAACCTGTGAAGTTTTATTTCGGTTCCTCCTCCCCATCTGGGAGTTCCACATTTTTTATCACGCAGTGCAGTTCACCCACATATCTTGCGTTACATCTTCGTCTCACTCCATTCATACACCTTGAGACGCAACCTTTTATTTCCGTGGTCCACCTACCATATATTTTTGTTTCATTTTATCTTCCACTGCAGTGTTTTCACCTGTCTTGTTTGTTTGTTACTCTTGCTTTCGCAGTAATTCCCAACAGGCATCTCTCCGGTGCTTACTGAACAATAGTTTCTGCATTAAACGTCCATGTCCCTCTGCCATAACTCAAAACCGATAACATACACTGTAAGTTTTCTCGTTTGAGCCTCATCGGAAGCCTGTATTTAATTTACTAAAAGCATTCCATGGCATTTTTCCCCTCTAATTCCCCTCTAATCATTTCTTTCCTGTCCAGGCAGCCACTGTCTTCAATTGCCCTAACTACAAAATCTCAACCGGGTGTACTAGTCGTTGTTACACAGGTACTGTCCGCGTCTCATTTGGCCTTAAGTTGACAAATTACTAGGTAACGGATTCAGAGCTTCTAATGACGACTTGCGATGAGAAGGATCTGGTTGTGATGCTATTTGTGTGACCCACGGATGAGAACTATGAAAAAAAAAAAAATTGGACATCACTTTTAATTTCTAATGCTTTCATCGTTAATTTCTCACAAATCATTATTTTATTTTTATTACAATAGATATTTAGTCCTAAATATCTGTTAGTTCTTCGAAATGTTGTAGAAATTTATCTGCTCTTAAGACACACCATATCATTTCGAATGGAAGTGCATGCTATATCTATTCCTCCTTCGTTCTTCCAGTCTGTTGAATAAAGTACGATGATACGGTTCCCGGTGCCTACTTGCCTTGTTGGAATCATATCGAACGCAACAACCGCTGGACTAATGCTGCTACCAAATTACCAAAGCATTGTCCTTGCAGGTAGGGAGTTTTACGTGCTTGCAGTGGGAGCTAATCCGGAGGTATTGATGACACAGAGTTTCACCCAAGCCTGACAGATCTCAGACAAGGAGCCAAACAATGTGTGTTCCACCTCGACTTATTGTCCAATACCTTTCCAATAATAATCCGGAGTTCATGGGTGGACTGAGTGACTCAAAATCTTACATAATGCTATCCAGTGACGGGAAAAAATCACAACACCAAAAGATAATTAATGTAATTTCGGGAATACGTTTGTCTAGGTAACCTATTTAAGTGATTAACGTTACATGATGATAGGTTATTGTGAGATCGAGGTAAGACATTCCAAATGTGAAATGCTGGTACATTGATAGCCCATGTAGGCGCCAGAATGTTGATTGAAAGCATGCAAACCTGCATGCATTGTGATGTAAAAGTGCCGGAGACCACTTCGTGGGATGGAGTTCCACGTCTGTTGCACTTGGCCGGTCAATGCAGGGCGGTTAATGCTGTTTGTGAATGACGCTGGAATTGTCGTCCATGATGTCTCACGTGTGCTTGATTGGCGACAGATCAGGTGACCGAGCGCGCCAGGGCAACCTGTCGACAGTCTGTAGAGCATGTTGTGTTACAACAGCGGTACGTAGGCGAGCATTATCCTATTGGAAAGCACATCTGAAATACTGTTCACGAGTGGCAGCACAACAGGTCGAATCCGCAGACTGAGGTATAGATCTGCGGTCGGATGACGTGGGATAACCACGAGAGGGCTCCAACTGTCATACGAAACCGTACTCCAGGTGTAGGTTCAGTATATCTATGACGGAGATAGGTTGACACCGGTTCTTAAGTGGTCTTCTCTAACCAACATACGGCCCCCAGTGGCACAGAGACAGAACCAGCTCTCGCTTGATACCACTGAAGTCGCAAATGGCGGTGGTTTGGGAGTAGTGGAGTACACGCTACAGGGCGTCTAGCCCGAAGCTGTCCTTTGAAGCAACCGATTTATAACAGGTAGTTGTGTCACTGTGGTGCCGACTGCTGCTCATATTGTTGCTGCAGATGCAGTACGATGCGCCAGAGTCACACGCCGGACACGAAGGCTTCCCTCTCGGTAATATCACGCGGCCGTCCGGAGCCCCGTCTTTCTGCGATAGTACGAGGGCAGTTAAATAAGTAATGCAACACATTTTTTTTTCTCGCCCAATTTTGGTTGAAAAAACCGGAAATTTCTTGTGGAATATTTTCAAACATTCCCGCTTCGCCTCGTATAGTTTCATTGACTTCCGACAGGTGGCAGCGCTGTACGGAGCTGTTAAAATGGCGTCTGTAACGGATGTGCGTTGCAAACAACGGGCAGTGATCGAGTTTCTTTTGGCGGAAAACCAGGGCATCTCAGATATTCATAGGCGCTTGCAGAATGTCTACGGTGATCTGGCAGTGGACAAAAGCACGGTGAGTCGTTGGGCAAAGCGTGTGTCATCATCGCCACAAGGTCAAGCAAGACTGTCTGATCTCCCGCGTGCGGGCCGGCCGTGCACAGCTGTGACACCTGCAATGGCGGAACGTGCGAACACACTCGTTCGAGATGATCGACGGATCACCATCAAACAACTCAGTGCTCAACTTGACATCTCTGTTGGTAGTGCTGTCACAATTGTTCACCAGTTGGGATATTCAAAGGTTTGTTCCCGCTGGGTCCCTCGTTGTCTAACCGAACACCATAAAGAGCAAAGGAGAACCATCTGTGCGGAATTGCTTGCTCGTCATGTGGCTGAGGGTGACAATTTCTTGTCAAAGATTGTTACAGGCGATGAAACATGGGTTCATCACTTCGAACCTGAAACAAAACGGCAATCAATGGAGTGGCGCCACACCCACTCCCCTACCAAGAAAAAGTTTAAAACCATACCCTCAGCCGGTAAAGTCATGGTTACAGTCTTCTGGGACGCTGAAAGGGTTATTCTGTTCGATGTCCTTCCCCATGGTCAAACGATCAACTCTGAAGTGTATTGTGCTACTCTTCAGAAATTGAAGAAACGACTTCAGCGTGTTCGTAGGCACAAAAATCTGAACGAACTTCTCCTTCTTCATGACTACGCAAAACCTCACACAAGTCTTCGCACCCGAGAGGAGCTCACAAAACTTCAGTGGACTGTTCTTCCTCATGCACCCTACAGCCCCGATCTCGCACCGTCGGATTTCCATATGTTTGGCCCAATGAAGGACGCAATCCGTGGGAGGCACTACGAGGATGATGAAGAAGTTATTGATGCAGTACGACGTTGGCTCCGACATCGACCAGTGGAATGGTACCGTGCAGGCATACAGGCCCTCATTTCAAGGTGGCGTAGGGCCGTAGCATTGAATGGAGATTACGTTGAAAAATAGTGTTGTGTAGCTAAAGGATTGGGGAATAACCTGGTGTATTTCAATACTGAATAAAACAACCCCTGTTTCAGAAAAAAAAATGTGTTGCATTACTTATTGAACTGCCCTCGTATATTTTCGTGACTGTAACATCCACGAGATAAATTTTAGCTACAGTGCGACGAGAGGAAATTATGCCTCTAACAGTTATAAACATTATCTATCCGACATATGAAAAAAAACAGTGAAATAAATATTGTTTATATAATATTTTATGATGTAATTGGACATATCGATGTGTATGGTACAAAGACATAGATAATTATAAATTCCTTTTATGATCTGCGTTTGTCTTCCTTTGTTTTTACCTATTGTTGGTTGGCTTTTGTAGGTTGCGGACGCAAGACGCATACCAAACTGAGGTGTGTTAAGAAATTGCAATTATTTGTTATTACTTGACAATAGAGTTCATTATTATTATAAATATGAGTGAATATTTGCAACTTTAATTCCTCTTTCAATAAGCATTATCTGTGTTCATTATTTCTTTCCGCTGCAAGGAGCGCAGCCGTTGATGATAGCGAGTTGTATCGCGTTTTCATCTGTGCTTCTTAGGAAAAACTGAAAGGTTTGCTTGATGAAAATTAGTCTACATAGTGCACAATATGAAAGTAAAGTTCAATATGCATTTCAAATACTTATCCTGTTAAAAGGAAAGTTGATCTAACAATAGAAAGTCTCTATCAATTGTCTGCCGCAATCTCAACAATTATCTCAGCGGCAAATTCATATTACGCAACTCTGCAGACGTAAATGCCGAAGGTAATAAAATTGTGTAAAAATAAATGTGCAGCGGTGCTCCCGAACTCATTTTAATGAAAATAGTTCGAATCAGACTGGTTCTTTAAAAGCAGTGCTCATAGCACGATCCATATAACAAACTTTTTCTTGCTGATGTATGGAGCCGAAATTAATTACGCACGAGTTGCGAAGATATTGTTTCAGCTAACATACGACAGTGCTGTGCGCGGCTGATATTCGGTGGTTTTAATGATCATTTTTCTGAAGATAACTGTTTCCAGCATACTCAATAGTTGAAACTATTCATTCTGGATAATCAATAGTTGTATAGAATCTGTTGTATGAACTGTGATTTAGTGACACTTCCACAACTTACAGACAATATTTTAACACAACGTTAACTTGAAGTTCTTTAGTAACTTGACCAAATCTTTAGCCGGGACAAAAATTATTTAGTAATTACTCAATGTAATAAAATAAGATTATCATTTTCATTTACAAATTAGTTAAATACCAAACCATTGAATAACACAGCGAACGCCACATGACCACCACTGCCAGCAATCATTTGGAGTGGCTACGTTCTTACCAAGTCTTTCTGAAGTATCGCAGAAGAAACATCCAGCTTCTTGTAGCCTTAAAGGTATTCTTGACTAACCAACCACGTCCACTCTCAAAGATAACTGACGCTCATAACGGTCTCATGGTGTATTTAAAGCAAATTTGACCTCTCCTAAATTTCTTGTCTGTTCCGATTCACTCAGTGCCCTTCACTCATTGCAACGTTTGTATCCGGCAGACAAAATTGTCCAGACCATCCAGGATGCCCTCCTCCGACTACAGCGACTGGGGAAGGTTGTAGCTTTTTGCTGGGTTTCGGGGCATGTCGGAATTGCTGGGAATGAAAGGGCAGATCTCGCAGCCAAGGAGGCGTGTCTCGATCCACAAGTATCTCAGTGTGCTATCCCCTTGCACGCACTCACCTCGCTGTTGAGCTCACGGGTCATGCGTCGGTGGGAGGATGAGTGGCTGGAAGTGACTGACAATAAGCTCCGTATAGTCAAGCCCACAACGTGTGTGTGGTGTACTTCCTTTCAGCCCCATCGACGGGACGAGGTTCTCCTCACTCGGCTTCGAATAGGCCACAGCCCTATGACGCACGGCTTCCTTCTCCGGCGAGAGGACCCTCCAATGTGTGGTGCTTGTGGCGTCCAGGTCACTGTGCGCCACGTTTTATTGGATTGCGTTTTATTTTCTGACCAGCGGGTCGCGGCTGACTTGCCAGCGGACCTGCCATCTCTTTTAGGCAACACTCAGACGAATGTGGTTAAAGTTTTAAAGTTCTGTGCCCTGTCAAATGTTTTTACAAAGATTTTAGGGAGAGGATTTTAATTTGCTCACTGTGTGACAAGCTCGCCCATTTTTTATGTAAGTGGCCAGCCAATAACAATTTCCTGTGACATTTTTGTTGCTATGTTTCCCCTTTCCTTAGGTTTTACTTTCTTATGTAGCATTTTCCTTCTTTTCCTGCTTTCTTTGAGTGTGTGCTTTAGTTTTCTTAGGTCTGTCCACATTCGTTCCTTTTAATGTGTGTCAGGGCGCTGATGACCTCGATGTTGAGCGCCCATAAGCTCCAACACACACACACACACACACACACACACACACACACACACACACACACACACTTTATATCTTCATAATGGCGCTACTAGCGCCAGTTTATGCGATAAAGAACATCTTTCAGCTGCAGAAGCACGCCTGACCCGTTTATGTCATACAACTCCTTCTTGGTGTTGCGATTTATTTTCCGTCAGTGTACTTGAAGCGCCATGAACTAATAAGTTCGGAATGGAGCAAAATTTTTCAAGCCTTCTCTTGCTAATGCAATCGGAGAGGTAAACAACTAAATACGCAACCGCCAAATAGAGCGCCAAGGATGGTACATGCAATGTGGCTGCAAGACGGGGCTAACTGCTACACACCGTAATAGCAGGCTGACACATTAGAGAGAGGCGGACGCAGTCGTTGTGTTGATACGGCAGAATGAATTAAGAAGCCACAAGTCGGACGTAACACCTATTATTCAGAGTACCGTCGCTACAGAATGCGTCCATCACTGCTTCTGAAACCTGAAGTTCAGACACTTCCCGCTCTCAGCAGGGCCAGCCAGAAAGCTGAAATACGAAGGAAAGCAGGCCAAGTGAAGTCATCGTGGGCTTCTAATATCAAACCATGGTAGACAGTTCCTGCACAAATATTACATAGACTATATCCACTGGCTTGATCAACATTTACTCAGTTGCAGCCGGCCAGTGTCGACCTATCCTCTATTTGTGGAGATTATCTTCGAACTCTGACGAAACAGGGAGTCCTGCCAGGAGAATTTTACCTCTGCGAGCTGCAGCGCTGCTATAGGCAACACTCACCTTCTGGAGGCCTATGTAGTAGGCCAGCGAGCAGTCAACTCTCGTCCTCATGGAGGGGTGAACTGCAGCAACAAATGGTTCAAATGGCACTGAGCACTCTGGGACTCAACATCTGAGGTCATCAGTCCCCTAGACTTAGAATTACTTAAACCTAAGGACCTCACACACATCCATGCCCGAGGCAGGATTCGAACCTGCGACTGTAGCAGCAGCGCGGTTGCGGACTGAAGCGCCTAAAACCGCTTCGCCACAAGGGTCGGTGAACTGCAGCCACAGCCCACTTACGGTACCTGTAGATGTACTCCGATGAAGCGGGCCTTGCTACCGTTGGTGGGGCAGTAAGCTCCATGCAGAGCCAGCGGGTACTTTCTGGGAAGCCGTCTATGATGCCAAAGAGAGTCCTCTAGTAACCCACTGCCCGCACTGCTGTCACCAGAGGCAGCACAGGCAACACACATGCCTCCACCACTGCAATGACCAAGATGTCGTGGCGCTCGTGGGCGTCAGCCCTCCCTGCTGCCCGCCGCCACAGTTGGTTGCTGTGAATGGAGGCACAGTATATTTCAAACAATAAATGTTTGTTTGTTAATGATGTTGCATTAGCGCCTTCGGATGCAGAGCAGGCCACCTCACGCTGAGCCACGGCTCGCCCATGTCCGATGGGTGGACGGCCCTACTCTGTCCTGACCTCGTGACCTCGACGACCCAACACCGTCACATAACATACCGACCGGATGCTGCGAGGTTTTTATTTATTTATTTTTTGTTTTACGTCCCCGCAGCTTCCACTCGGTCACGTTATGGCAACACTGACAGAATAATCCTATAGTAGGACTGTCGAAAGAAGATCCCTGACAGATGCAGTGGACATGGCGCGGCTGCTTCGCAAGTCGACCACAACCAGTCTCTTAGCTTCTCCACGGTAACGGCTCAACATTTTCGAACGTTATAGATGACTTCGTTTCGCCTGCAGCCGTATGCGCATAAAGCTGAAAGCTGACAATAGCTCCGCAAGGATACATCTACATGCTATTCAGTGGTACTTCTTCTGACGCTCGTTAACCGTGAATTTACTTTCAAAACTTTTTCATAAGAGTTTACTTTATTTACTAGCGATTCATCAAGAAGATTTAATCACACTATGTCAATGTGGAAGTAGTTGCCAGTGGGTAACTGATGAAAACAAATCAAATTTCTTTCAACAAATATAAATTTTATTCCTAAAGGCTTTTTTTTTTAGAAACAGATTTAAAATTATAATCAGAAAGCACCCTCTAAATATCAAAGTTACAATCTATTCAGAGGAAGAACAAATTTTTGACAGTATGAAATTTTGGGCTGAGAATCTTGCCACTCCCTTTTGACACGGCCGTAGTCACGACCGCTCACAACAACCTCTGAAAGACTTCACTGGTGCAAATCTGCAACACACCAGATTACTTTAAACTAAAAATTTTAACAACTCACACAAACACATAACTATGCAACCCGTAGGAGGGATGGAAATGGTACAAAACACTAACATTAAAGGATTACCTTGCCACCGAAGGTGCAACTTGATTTTTTAAAAACAATTCTTACGGTGGAAGGGTGGCAACTTAATATACTAAAATAACCATTTAAATAAAAACCCATGAAATGCTGTTTTCATAAAATATACAAGGTTAGCCAAGCACGCTCTACATTACGCATATACCGCCTCTCACGATGATAGGCAAGATAAAAACATATTTCAGGAATTCGACCGTTATACTTCAAGCAATAAATTCGTTAACACCGAATCCGACAAACATAACAGAAGCAGTTACTAACGTATGGCCGATTGACAGGGATATTACTGAACAACCCGAACCGCAGGTTGTTCTAACCCGCCCCTACTTCACAAGGGAAAAACGGACCACCCAATTCATAAATAACCACCTTCCCGTGGATGGGCAAACGGAGAAGAATGGTGGGACGACCCCAAAACAAAGCGGCTGGTGATCTCACCAAGAAAACAAGTAGAATTTAACAAGCAAATGAAACAACATATCTCCAGTCACTTAACTTCTAATAAACTGCGATTTATGGCGAAGACCTGGCGCAGCACCCCCAACGGTCTCCCGAACCGCCCGCTGCCACCCGCCTCAACGGACGCAAGAAGGCGCGCCGATCTCCCGTCTCACGGCGTCGCAGCTCGCCCCGGCCAGACCGATGTCGTGGGTTGACTCCTGTTGCTCTCGTGTCGGCCGCGAAGCCACTACCCCTCACTATACTTTGCGGCCCACTGGACTCACGTGGCGACCTCACATGCGCCGACGCTCAAGGCGACAAGTCATCTTGTTTCAGTGCGCGACAGACCAACCGATCGATCCAACCGCCAATGACCGTTGCCCGAGCAACTCGAGCAGACTGGCGGCCTAACGCGCAGACTCAGATGCAGGAACTCAGTCCCGACCATGCGACCACTAGGTGAGTTCTGTTACTGGCGGAGTGGCAAGACTCACATTTTGTCGGCTTTAATGTTTGATCCAAATGACAGACATAGTAGCACTCTGAGCAATAGACAGACACTAACTGCTGCACAAATGCGAACGAGAGACAGACCAGCAACTGGTGACATGTGACAGACGCAGACTCACTCCAACTGACCATCTGACACTGGCGAGTTTTTTTTTCTTTATTGTGATTTCATTCCCCTGCCCCATATGGGCAAGGGAGGGCTGTCAGCGGCACAATCCGCCGCTCTTCAGCTGAGTGACATGACAACTTAAAATAAGAATAAAATGTTACATACATAAGGCGATAAAAAAGGGAACTTAGAATAATGGGAGAAAATGGAGGTAAAAATAGACTGACATGGAGACGTTCATGGAGGACAGTTGAAAAAGTCACCAGAAAGGGAAAACACAGTTGGCGATTCTTAAAACACAGAGAAGACACTGAATGGACATTCACAGGTTAAGAGTCAGCCACAGTATTAAAAACACTCCAGAACAACACACTTGAAACCCACTTGGAGCACACACGACGAAGAATAAAACTGCCAGGTGGGACCTGTCGAGGGAAAGGTCAGAGAGGGTGGAAAAGGAGGGGAGAGCAAGGGGCAGCAGGGGAAGTGTCAGGGTGAAGAGAGGAGGGGCATCAGTGGGTACATGAAGATGCAGGAGACACGTGGGGCAGGAGATGAAGAGGGAAGGCAGGGCAGGAGGGAGTGCAGAGACACTGAAAGGGGCACGAGAGAGGAGGGGGAGTAGGAGGGGGAAGCCGCTCAGGAGGAGGGAGAAGGAGGAGAGGGAGCCCTGAGGAGGAGGCAGGAAGATGGGGTCAGAGTTGGTGGGAAGGGTAGATGTCAGGGCGAAGCTCATCATCCGGGAGGGGTAGATGGTGGAAGTTGCATTGGGAAAGGAGATGGAAGGTGTGGAGATGGAGAGAGGGTGGGACACAACGGTAAAGGCGCGGCAACTGGTTGGGGGTGGAGAGGAAGGGAGACACCAGGGGGTGAGGGGGATCAAGGTGGCGGACAATATATAGTGTGCGGACGTGTTCAAGGAAAAGGAGAAGGTGGGGGAAGGGGATGAGGTCGTAGAGGATGCGCATCGGGGACGGAAGGCGGATGTGGAAGGCGAGGCGGAGCGCATGGCATTCGAGGATTTGGAGGGCTTTATAGAACTGGGGAGGGGCGGAAATCCACGCTACGCTGGCATAACAGAGGATGGGGCGGATCAAGGATTTGTAGGTGTGAAGGATGGTGGAAGGATGCAGAGCCCACGTCCGGCCCGACAGGAGTTTCAGGAGGCAGAGGCGGTTGTGAGCTTTGTGTTGGATGGTAAGGACATGGGGAGTCCAGGTGAGGTGGCGGTCGAGTGTGAGGCCAAGGTATGTGAGGGTAGGAGTGAGGTGGATAGGACGGCCATAAATGGTGAGGTAGAAATCATGGAGGCGGAAGGAGCGGGTGGTGCGGCCTATGATGATCGCCTGGGTCTTGGAGGGGACACTGGCGAGCTCATAGCACCCCTTAAATGCACGTGAACAGGCCACTTTTCCCTTTTCCCACCAGAGGGAGACACCAAAGTTGCGATTGCCACAGCGGCGCCACCGCCAGAAACGGAGGGCGACTGCTTCACACAACGCGCTGCGGCGCGCTCTTCGAAACAGCAATTTTTTTCACGGATCACCTCCTCTGGCTTGTGGGACCTGCCAGACAGAGCCAGCCGTGTGACCTGCTGAAGCTACTGGCCACAGCGCCAGCACCAGCCGCCGCTTTCCCCCGCAGTCCGTCTGCTCAGCCTCGCCGCCGGCACTCATGAACGTTCGCTGCACAGCAAATGCTTAATGTGAAATACTTTCACACCATGGCGACTTTGATCCTACAAAAACCAGTTACAACGTATACCACACGCAATACACGTGCGGTGCCCACATACAACACGGGAAGTTCGAATATGCTGTTCTGTGAGCTTGGCTATCTCCGCAAGGGCTCACGCGATTGCGCCGAACTGGTATAGCACGTGGGGTTGTTCTTGGCTTCTGCTGTCCATCACACATCTTACCTGAGTCTCCCCTACTTCAGCCATATGAGTCCTTAGCCTACAAATGCCTATGACTTCAGGAACAGCCGCGCGACATGTGCACATCACTATATATCTCTCCATTGTTCCTACATATTTTCTAACCGCCGCAACTTTTTGGCGTGTTAGGCAAACACATATACCGTTGTTCAATAGATCGCCACTGATGAAAAGTTATGTTGAACGATCACTAATCACTTTGTACCGTCGGGTACTGCAATGGAAACGTCAAGATTTGGCGAAGACTGAAACATCTGGTGCCGTCGGAAGCCCATGGAAATCCCGATGTCATTTTATTTTGCGATACGCAACATCTGACCGGTTTGTCTCTATTCACATCTACGTTGTCAAACAAATATCTTTGCACATAAATGAAGTGAAAGGAATGGATTAGTACTGACCAGTAACCATCCTTCCATCTCTGATTCTACAGAGTCGAACTGCCATGTACAAAACAGCTTCAGACATCTGATTCCCTTAGAAACGATTGTTAACTATCTGACGTTAAACGTGTAAAACTTTTAAAGCGAGAAAAAGTTTAGGAAAGGATTGAAACGTTTGTAGTTTGTTGGATGTAACTAAGTGCTGTCATTATCAAGCACTGCAAGCGTGTACTCTGGTTCTCCACGCATCTAAGTCTATATGACGTCGTCTCTTTTGAACTATCTGTCGTACAACAATATAAATTTTCAGTGACATTTAGTGTTATTTTTTTGGTCATCAGTCTACTGACTGGTTTGATGCGGCCCGCCACGAATTCCTTTCCTGGGCCAACCTCTTCATCTCAGAGTAGCACTTGCAACCTACGTCCTCAATTATTTGCTTGACGTATTCCAGTCTCTGTCTTCCTCTACAGTTTTTGCCCTCTACAGCTCCCTCTAGTACCATGGAAGTCATTCCCTCATGTCTTAGCAGATGTCCTATCATTCTGTCCCTTCTCCTTATCAGTGTTTTCCACATACTCCGATTCTGCGTAGAACCTCCTCATTCCTTACCTTATCAGTCCACCTAATTTTCAACATTCGTCTATAGCACCACATCTCAAATGCTTCGATTCTCTTCTGTTCCGGTTTTCCCACAGTCCATGTTTCACTACCATACAATGCTGTACTCCAGACGTACATCCTCAGAAATTTCTTCCTCAAATTATGGCCGGTATTTGATATTAGTAGACTTCTCTTGGCCAGAAATGCCTTTTTTGCCATAGCGAGTCTGCTTTTGATGTCCTCCTTCCTCCGTCCGTCATTGGTTATTTTACTGCCTAGGTAACAGAATTCCTTAACTTCATTGACTTCGTGACCATCAATCCTGATGTTAAGGTTCTCGCTGTTCTCATTTCTACTACTTCTCATTACCTTCGTCTTTCTCCGATTTACTCTCAAACCATACTGTGTACTCATTAGACTGTTCATTCCGTTCAGCAGATCATTTAATTCTTCTTCACTTTCACGCAGGATAGCAATGTCATCAGCGAATCGTTTCATTGATATCCTTTCACCTTGTATTTTAATTCCACTCCTGAACCTTTCTTTTATTTCCATCATTGCTTCCTCGATGTACAGATTGAAGAGTAGGGGCGAAAGGCTACAGCCTAGTCTTACACCATTCTTAATACGAGCACTTCATTCTTTATCGTTCATCTTATTATTACCTCTTGGTTGTTGTACATATTGTATATGACCCGTCTCTCCCTATAGCTTACCCCTACTTTTTTCAGAATCTCGAACAGCTCGTACCGTTTTATATTGTCGAACGCTTTTTCCAGGTCGACAAATCCTATGAAAGTGTTTTGATTTTTCTTTAGCCTTGCTTCCATTATTAGCCGTAACGTCAGAATTGCCTCTCTCGTCCCTTTACTTTTCCTAAAGCCAAACTGATCGTCACCTAGCGCATTCTCAATTTACTTTTCCATTCTTCTGTATATTATTCTTGTAAGCAGCTTCGATTCATGAGCTGTTAAGCTGATTGTGCGATAATTCTCGCACTTGTCAGCTCTTGCCGTCTTCGGAATTGTGTGGATGATGCTTTTCCGAAACTCAGATGGTATATCGCCAGACTCATATATTCTACACATCAACGTGAATAGTCGTTTTGTTGCCACTTCCCCCAGTGATTTTAGAAATTCTGATGGAATGTTATCTATCCCTTCTGCCTTATTTGACCGTAAGTCCTCCAAAGATCTTTTAAATTCCGATTCTAATACTGGATCCCCTATCTCTTCTAAATCGACTCCTGTTTATTCTTCTATCACATCAGACAAATCTTCACCCTCATAGAGGCTTTCAATATATTCTTTCTACCTGTTTGCTCTCTCCTCTGTATTTAACAGTGGAATTCCCGTTGCACTCTTAATGTTACCACCGTTGCTTTTAATGTCACCAAAGGTTGTTTTGACTTTCCTGTATGCTGAGTCTGTCCTTCCGACAATCATATCTTTTTCGATGTCTTCACATTTTTCCTGCAGTGATATGTGTGGATAAAGTCTGAAAAATGAGTTTCAGCTAGAGTTAATTCTAAGGAAGTAATGAATTAAAATGTCGTGCGTGATGTTGAATTTTTACTGTATGAATAGCGAAAATGTAGTAAGCGAGAAGCATTTTTTCTTTATCTTATGGGAGGCCGGGGGTAGGGGTGGGGTTGTTAGCGAGAAAAATTTTCGAAAAGATTTAAAATTAGGTGTAATATTTTTTGGAAGTTTTAAGTGCTCTTACTCTCAAATCCTAGACGAATGTAGGCTGAGTAATTTGCGCGCTGTGAGTTACAATGTCTCAAAAGATATACACAATTTATAACTTTACGAGATAGTACTTGACTTATTGTGACAAGCTTTTGCCGATAGAATTTTAAATTTTTAAATTCGATCAAAAATTATACAAAATTGCGTCTTGAAGCAGTTAAATAAGCAAACTGCAACTTGGACTGTGTCACTGAGAGACCGTTTCAGCGGTGTGGTAATATGCTGGGAGTCCCAGCAGAGATGGCCAAAATATAGGGATATGACAGGAACGAACATTCGAAACAAAAAATGTCTGAGTCAGCACGGGCTCCAAAATGAACCCCTAAACAGCTATAAGCACTTCTGCATCTTTGATACTGTGAAACAAATGTCTTCTACTAAACGCCGTTTGCATTAGATATTTTGTGATGTGCTAGTACGAATCAACAACGAAATACGTGCAGTGGCCATGGGTTCTAAAGTGGGTGCCTAACGTGATACGATCACTCGTTCATCTTCGCCACAAGGAAACAGGTCTTTATTACTGAACAATTTTTGCTTGTGGCGACCCACACTATCACCTCCCAAAATGTGGAAAGCAAAGAGCTTTCAGCAGAGAGGATTTGTTTCCCAGAGTCTAAGATGAACAAGTGCGCGTAACTCTTACCCATTTAGAGCCCATTTTTTGCTTCGAATGAACATTCTGTCGTATACCTCAATATTGACCATTCCTCCTCGGGCACCCTGTAGATATCATCTGATAACTGGAAAGCAGCTAAGAGGCTGAAACGATCGAGACAGGGAATTGCGAACGATGAGAACCTCTGGTGTTTCTATGGTGGCGCGTCAGTTTGTCTGTATATACGACACGATTATTGCATTACAGTCTCCTATTTCTCCTCAGAGTCGGTGAGTAAAGGACTTTCGGTAACAGTGCATCTGGATCAGAGTGCAAACTGATGAAAATGACACAGAAAGAGACCAGCGTACCGTCCCGGTGGCCACTATTTCCTACTGCCACATCTACATTCGAATTTTTCCATATCCCAACTGATAGGGATAGGAGGTTGGGCTGGGTTGGGTTGTTTGGGGGGAGAGACCAGACACTGAGGTCATCGGTCTCATTGGGAAGGAAGTCAGCCGTGCCCTTTCAAATGAACCATCCCGGCATTTGCCTGGACCGATTTAGAGAAATGACGGAAAACCTAAATCAGGATGGCCGGACGCGGGATTGAACCGTCGTCCTCCCGAATGCGAGTCCAGCGTGCTAGCCACATGTACAGAACAGCCTATCTTGCGAACTAGAATTCCGTATTCGTGCAAGTTTGAAATAGTTGTTTATGTTTTGGAACGTACGCCCAAGCAGAAAAAATAATTTTAGACGATAACTCGATCTAACCTGAGTGGTGGCAGAGGGGCCAATTTTACTCAGAAGCGCAACAACAGGGAGAAAAGTGATTCAGTTGCATTGACTTTTTGGGACATTACATGTGAATAAAGAACAACCTGAAAATTTCTGCTATTTGACATATATTAGTAAGTGAAAGTCGTTCCTCCCCGCCGCCAGAAAATTTAGGAAAAACAGCGTCAGGGTCAAGGTTACTTTACGATCTGAAAATAACTACAATTTCGCGTTATGTTGTTCGTATATTTTGAATACCACGTCGCTCTGAATATGATGAAACGATAAATAGCCCGTGTCTTATTGTAATAGTGACTGCATCAATAAGAGAATGTTTCAGTACATTCCTGCCAAAATGTAACTTTTCAAAGACGTACAACGTAAAGTTGTAGACTTTGCAGTGTATTCGGATGATCAGTTAGTACTCTGCCGTTTCATAATCACTTGCTGACGGAAAAAGAACACTAAATTACTCTTTCTTGATGTCCTATTGTAACTAACACGGCATTCCACTGAGAGAGACGATCCTGTACAGCTCTAGTCCTTAGCTTCAGTTCCTTTATTGTTTTTCCGTAATTTATAGTTCTTCTCAGATGTCCTAAAAGTCTTAACAGCCGACCACAAGCTAACATATGTGAGAAATTGATTATCAGTCCTTAGCACGATATAGAGAATTTCCTCTCTGTTCTCGATTCCATTCATCTTATTTACGAAGAGAGACCTGGGCAGCCACAGAGTGATAGCGTGCTGGCAGACCTCGCACAAACTAACGCACAACACGGCAGAAATGACAGTAACGACCAACACTGTTCAAAAGTGGCTCTGAGCACTATGGGACTCAACTTCAGAGGTCACCAGTCCCCTAAAACGTAGAACCAATTAAACCTAACTAACCTAAGGACATCACACACATCCATGACCGAGGCAGGATTCGAACCTGCGACCGTAGCGGTCGCTCGGTTCCAGACTGTATCGCCTAGAACCGCACGGCCACTCAGGCCGGCCAACCAACACAGTTAGCAGCACTATCCCCCTCGCAATAATACCAACAGGAACCAATTTGGTAACGGAAAGAGGCAAAAATCGAAGCGAGGATACAAAAATAACCAAGGACGGAATTTCAGTTGAAAAGGATTTAGTGGCCAGAGGGGCTATAATTAGCAAGAGTACAATGCGCCGCCTACCGAGGGCAATGACCCGAACTGCCACTGACAAGCTCTGAACACAAACGGCCGACTAAACAATCCGCTGCCGCCTGGCTGTAATCAGTAAAACCAAAATTACGTTTCGAATAGCCGCCAGGGACAACGAAATTTCGAATCGAGAATCATGCAAGATACTAACTGGTGAAACCAGGCGCGTTATGTGCACGTAGTTGAGGTTACCCCTAACGACCCCAGTTCGATGGCCAGTGATAGGGGTGGGGCATGGAACTAGTTAAAAGCTGTTTTCTTAGATATAACAACTCTAGTGATATCAAAAAAGACCTGTTTCAGGAGAGTATTACCAACTGTGTAGATGCAAATGAAGACACAGTACATGGAATAATCAGTGCACAACTATTTGTTTTAGGAGTACCCACAGTACTGGACACTGGGGCTACCATGAATTTAATTTTACAGGGTCTGTTTGACCAATTACAACAATGCGGACACATACTGACGCTTCCAGTCCAAAACTGTAAAATCCAAACAGCTGTAGGAAGCAAGTCTAAAGGCATAAAGTCGCAGGCATGGATCCCTATTCGAATTCAGAGATTCTCTTTACAATGCATTGTTCTTGTGATTGAAAGGCCAATAGTAACTTGTGGTGTCACCGCCAGACACCACACTTGCTAGGTGGTAGTTTTAAATCGGCCGCGGTCCGCTAGTATACGACGGACCCGCGTGTCGCCACTGTCAGTAATTGCAGACCGAGCGCCACCACACGGCAGGTCTAGAGAGACGTACTAGCACTCGCCCCAGTTGTACGACGACTTTGCTAGCGACTACACTGACGAAGCCTTTCTCTCATTTGCCGAGAGACAGTTAGAATAGCCTTCAGCTAAGTCCATGGCTACGACCTAGCAAGGCGCCATTAACCATTTCTAGAGAGAGTCTCACTTGTATCATCAAGAATGCTGTATACAAATGATGGATTAAAGTTAAGTATTCCAGCAGCTACGTACTTTTCTTTATAGCATTCATTACGTATCCTGTTTCAGACCTAACGCCAGCCGGCGTGTGTAACGCGTGCCTTTCGGTTACCCGTCACTGTGGACTGGCTGTCTTGTCAGTCCACTACAAAACTGCCTTTCGGCACTGACACCTTTAGGAAGTACCAAGCACAAATTCACATTGGTAAGCGGAAGTGTCATTTCGTTGTGAACAACCAACAAATTCAGTAAACCTAGTGAAGTCAAACGCCAGAGAAAGCAAACCAAAACACACTGCTGTCGTTCGAATATAATTCTTCTATCCTAACGTCATGTCAGTAAACACACAGGGGATAGAGCAGGGAAATAGGCCCTGAGATCGTGCGCGCTAAGGTGAGTCAGCGTGTCTCACAGAAGAACAAAACGAAGAACTGAAGGAGATTTCAACGTGTTTTGATCATGTTTTAGAACGACGCCCTGGCATAATCAAAGGATCTACATCTACATCTACATCCATACTCCGCAAGCCACCTGACGGTGTGTGGCGGAGGGTACCTTGAGTACCTCTATCGGTTCTCCCTTCTATTCCAGTCTCGTATTGTTCATGGAAAGAAGGATTGTCGGTATGCCTCTGTGTGGGCTCTAATCTCTCTGATTTTATCCTCATGGTCTATTCGCGAGATATACGTAGGAGGGAGCAATATACTGCTTGACTCTTGGGTGAAGGTATGTTCTCGAAACTTTGACAAAAGCCCGTACCGAGCTACTGAGCGTCTCTCCTGCAGAGTCTTCCACTGGAGTTTATCTATCATCTCCGTAACGCTTTCGCGATTTCTCAATGATCCTGTAACGAAGTGCGCAGCTCTCCGTTGGATCTTCTCTATATCTTCTATCAACCCTATCTGGTACGGGTCCCACACTGCTGAGCAATATTCAAGCAGTGGGCGAACAAGCGTACTGTAACCTACTTCCTTTGTTTTCGGATTGCATTTCCTTAGGATTCTTCCAATGAATCTCAGTCTGGCATCTGCTTTACCGACGCTCAACATTATATGATCATTCCATTTTAAATCACTCCTAATGCGTACTCCCAGGTAATTTATGGTATTAACTGCTTCCAGATAAATACAGAATGGAGGCGTATCCACACGAAACCTTCTGATTTTCCCATGGACCAAGAAGGAGACTGTAAGGAAAGAGATACATAGAACGCTCAACTGGACAATAATGCAACCATTCTTATCTCCATACTGTAGCTCCATTTCGGCCGTTAGCAAATCGGACGGTAGCGTCCGTTTCGTGTTCGACGCACGGGGAATAAATAGAATTATTATGTCTGTCAGTACACGTCCTGACAACCTGGAAGAACAATGTCTAAAATTCCATAACGTTAGGTACTTCACCATAATAGATCTTCGAGTCTCGTACTGGAAAATTCCACTACAGAAGATAGCCTACGTACACCGCTTCTGTACGTGAGGGCAGAAGCTATGAGTTCTACTTTCTCCCTTTTGGTTTAAACGTCAGTGCAGCGGCATTTATTTTCCCTTCAGATTGAATCCTAGGACCTGAATTGTTAACTAGAGTCACTGTGTGTGTTGATGATTTACTGATTGTTACCCCCACGTGGTCAGAACACTTAGGTCTATTGGCTTAAGTCTTGTATCGGTTTTCAGAATATGGAATCACAGCTAAACTAACGAAGTCACATAAGAAAAGTGTTAAATGCCTTGGACACATAACATCATCTCAAGGCATACTTCCAGATCCTAAGAAGCTCGGTGCTATCAGACACTGCCCTGTACCTCAATATAAGAAACAGCTTTCGTCAGAAAATTTATACCACAGTACCTTTTAAGTAGTGGTGCTGTAATGAATCTTCTACGGAAGAAACCGCCCTTGGTTATGGACCAAGCAATAAAAAATTGATTTTGACAAAATTAAAGAAGCTCTTTTGAATGGCAATATCTTACATCATCCTGACATGACCCAGGATTTCTGTCTGTATACAGGAGCGTCCTCGCAAGGGCTCGGTGCTTGTTTATTTCAGATCACTGACACGAGTGGGGAACTTACTCCCAAGGTAATAAGTTTTGCTAGTAGGACCCTATCTGAAAGGCGACAAGCATATTTCGTTAAAAATGTTAAGGTCATCGGTCCCTAGACTTACACACTATTTAAACTAACTTATGCTAAGAACAATATACAGACCTATGCCCGAGTGAGGACTCAAACCTCCGGCAGGAGGGGCCGCGCATTCCGTGACATGGTGCCCCAAACCGCGTGGCCACTCCGCGCGGCGCATATTTCGTGACCGTATTGGAAGCTCTCGCGGTAATATGGGCGTTCAAAAATTTCGAGTATTGCCTGTGGGGAGAGCATACTAAGGTGTATCGCGACCGTCAGTCTTTTTTCTTCCTTCCCACTTGTAAACTCTTACACAGGAGGATCGCTTGGTGGTATTTGTATTTACAGAAATTTGATTTTAAAATTATGTGTTTTAGAAGGAATCAAATTGCTGATGCCTTATCGAGGCTTCCACAAGCTCTAGACAATTGTAGAACAATTCAGAAATCAGGGTTCTGTCGATGAAAGATAAAACACGATAGCCATACTGCGTTGGGATGTGTAGAAACATGTAGCAAATAAGCAGAAGGATCCCAGGCGCCAAAAGGTAAGGCTAAAACTGACGCAGAACATTGATGACGGGTTGAAAAAAATTTGTATGGTTTACCAAGGTGTATTGTTTCATCGATACCACCCAGAGCAAAAAATGGTTGGTTGGTTGGTTGATTTGGGGAAGGAGACCAGACAGCGTGGTCATCGGTCTCATCGGATTAGGGAAGCATTGGGAAGGAAGTCGGCCGTGCCCTTTAAGAGGAACCATCCCGGCATTTGCCTGGAGTAATTTAGGGAAATCACGGAAAACCTAAATCAGGATGGCCGGACGCAGGATTGAACCGTCGTCCTCCCGAATGCGAGTCCAGCAAAAAATGGTTCAAATGGCTCTAAGCACCATGAGACTTAACATCGGAGGTCATCAGTCCCCTAGAACTTAGAAATACTTAAACCTAACTAACCTAAGGACATCACACACATCCATGCCCGACGCAGGATTCGGCCCTGCGACCGTAGAAGCAGCGCGGCTCCGGACTGAAACGCCTAGAACCGTTCGGCCACTGCGGCCGGCCCACCCAGAGAAGAGGCAGTCGTGTTTGTTCACCAGATTTATATTATACACTCACAATGTTTGGGGACGCTATGGCGTCTTCAAAAGCTTTAGTAAGATAAAAACTTATTTTTACTATCAAAATTTAAGACAAAAATTTCTGCAGATAGTACGGAAATGTGTTGTGTGTCGGAAGACTAAGCACACAAGTAAGTCAAAACTAACTAAACTACACCCGATATTGACTAAAAGACCCTTGGAGATAGTTTCCTTGGACGCGGTTGGACCGTATGCACAAGGAAAGGAACTGTGCGATATGTTGTTGCGCTACACGAGTTTTCTCCAAGTATGTCAAATTGTTTGCTGTGCGGTAAGTGACTGCCAGCTCCATGAACAGAAGAATTGCAATGAACTGTCGACCCAGAATGGGCAACCGGAAATATTGTTGACGGACAACGTGTCATGATGCTTTACAGGTAAACGTTGGAAAGAGTTCATGAATACTCACAACATTAAACTTATACTTGTGTCCACGTTTCACCCAGAAGCACGTCCCATAGGGAGGATATTGAAGGAATTTGACAGATTTGTCCAGACTTACATACCCCCCCCTCCCCCTTCTCCTCACAAACACAGAAGGTGAATCGAATACGTTGCTCCATTTTAGCGAGTTTTCAACAGTCTCCCACTTAGCTCAACCGGCTTTACACCTACGGAATTACTATTTGACAAAAGAGAAGAAGACGATTGGGAAAAACCTCTATCCAAGGTCCCTAGGAAGTAAATATCGCATGAGGAGAAAATACATCGGGTACTGGTCAGCAGTGAAGAAAAGGCTGAGTAGAGAAAACAGTTGTGTGATAGGAATTTGGGACGCACTGTAAACTACCATGTGGGACCCATCCAAAACCGACATAGTATGGTAAGTTGAATCGCAAGTTGCAACTGTTCTACACAGGGCCATTTGTTATATCAAAAATACCGCACCCAGGAGTCTATAAATTAGTATACCTAAATAGTGGAAAAGAGCTGTTCCCACACAAAGATTTACGTGAATTTGTGCACTAAACAAAATCTGACACTGATCAAGCACGGCTTGGAGATGTGTATAGAGGTGTGTGTAAGAGATGACCTACTGTTTACTTGAATATACTTACGGTTAATGTTTAGTACTAAGGAAAGATTTCATTTTTGCCTATGTCATGTGTGTTGCCTTTTTAGGACTTAAGTTTTAGTTGTGTAAGATTTTTTTTGTTTGTTTACTGGTCTGAGTACCTGAGAAAACATTACTCTGGCCGAGCGCGAGAAATTCTTTAGCTTCACACTATACTATTTAAACACGCAGCGCATCTAAATAGCGAAAAGGGGTGAGGAGAGGAATGCACACGCCCAGTACCAGGCTTTCAGGTTGATAACCTCCTCGAATGCTCACAGCACAGCCTAAACCGATGGATCGGCGCCAGACGACGATAGCTTAGCAAGGAAACGTCAAGCAGTCTACATGTAGAGAAACCTTATGGTATGAGTTGACTAATAAGGAAGTAAAACGTCTACTGTACTGAACTAAACTAAGATTGAGAAATTCGGAGGAGCTAAGATTAAGAAATTCGGAGGAGGTAAGCTGAGGAATATATATTACTTATTATTATTTGCTTCGAGACCTTGTAGGATCACGCAAAACATTCTGCCTCGTTTGAGAGTTCTTTCTGATCTTCCACGATTCTCTTACGGAGTCTCTTTCTATCTTCAGTCCACTTTGTCCCTGGTTTCTCTGGGACTTCATTCTCTGACCTCACATTCCGCTTGTGTATCATGTCCCTTTATACATTTCTGACTTCAATTTCTATTTGATCGATTTTTGCTGCTTCTAGGTCCAGTTTGACTTGTGTGATCCATGGTATTGTTGATTTGAACCCTTGTATGTATGTTAGAATTCTCCTGGTGAGTCGTTTTGGTAATAGCCAGATGATGTGCCCATAGAACTTCAATTCTCTTTTTCTGACTTCTGCTGCTGTGTTTGACATCTAGTTTTCCTAGAATGTAATTTGTATCCCCCATCTGTCAGCTTTGGTCCGAGAATTTTCCTCGTGAGTTCCCTTTCTTCCTTCAGTATACTTTCCACGTCACTTTTCTTATAGAATGTTAGCGTCTCACTTTCACACAGTATTTCAGGCTTGATTACTGTGTAGTAGTGTATGACTTTTGTGTCAATGGACATGCATTTTTATTATATACGTGCTGTGTCTTGCCGAAGGCTCTCTTCATTATTTGCAGTCGAGTCTTCTACGCTGTATTCTCTTCTCCCTAGGGTCAAGGATTTCACCTAGATACTTGAAGTGTGCGACTCTGTTTATTTTGCCGTATTTTGTGTCTAATTATGTTATGAGTAATTTTGAGCAGAAAAATTCAGACTTCTCGAAAGAGATTTGCGGCCCAACTTTTTCCGTGCATTCTTTTAGTACCTCTGTTTGTTTGGTTCCTGTTGCTTCGTTGTCTGACAGTATGGTCAGGTCGTCAGTGAAAGCTAGGTTTGATATTTCTATTTTGTCCCGGCATCTTCCTAGTCGTTTCGTGTCCTTGAGTTTTCGGTTCTTTTTCCCATTCCCTAATTACTTTGTTCAGAACTAGGTTGAGTAATAGTGGGGATAATCCGTCGCCTTGGCACACTCCAGTATAGATCACGAAGGGATCAGAGATTTTACCAATGAATGTCTGTCTGATTAATCGTAGTATTCTTGCATCAAGACTCTGTTTTCTAAGACGTTGAACAAGGATTGTCGGTCAATGGAATAAGAGGCTTTTTTGAAATCTATGAAGGTGGGACTGATTGGCGCTTTTCTGGTGGCCTTGTATTTTACAATTGTTTTCAGATTGAGCATTTGTTCTGTGCATGAACGACCGGAGTGAAAACATGCCTGCTATTCAATAAATTCCTTGTTCTAACTGTTCTTGTGTTCTCAGAGGCATGCTGAGAAAATTTTGGATGTGACTTGCACGAGGTAGATTCCTCTGTAGTTGCTCACATTCATCCTATCTCCTTTTTCGTGCAGTGGATGGATAGGAGCACATTTACAGTCCTCAGGAAGAGTTTCTGTTTGCCAGATGGTAGATATTATTTGCGTAAGCTCCTGTAGTGACTGTGGTTCAAGGTTCTTTAGTAACTCTGCAATGATGCCGTCTTCACCCGGTATCCTGTTGTTTTTTAGTTTAAATATGTGTTTGTTGATCTCTTCACATGTTGGTGGGAGTCATTCTGGTTGGGTGGAGGTACAGTTCTGTACTGGAAATCTTGTCACACGTTCAGGGCAGTTGAGGAGATCGGAGAAATAGCGTGCCACTTCTTGCCAATTCTCTTGGTTAGTTAGAGCTATTTTTCCATCTGATTTCCTGAAGCACAAATTTTGAGGTATGTACTCGCAGATCTCCCTTGAGAAAGTTCTGTAGAATTCTCTCGTGTTATGGTTGCGGGAGTATACCTCTATAGCATCCACTTTCTCCTTCATGTACTTTCGCTTCGACTGCCTAGTAAGTTTTGCAGCCTGTTTTTTTTTATTCTTGAAAACAATGAAAGGTGGCTTTCATTGGTGACGTTCATTTCGCAGATTATTCTGCATGTTTGAAGTAAATAAACCTATATAATTGTTAATTAGTCTCATTAGGTGGATTAGAAGGAGAGATACGTGATGATTAAACACGTCTGAAATAATACGGGCTTTGGTAATGATAATATTTAGTCGCATGCTGTAGGTGTAAGCAAAGTAAGTCCCAGGAGATGGGGCCACTGACCAGCAAGCATCAAAAAGGAACACCGCTGGGCGCCAGGTGAGGGAGAGAGGGGAAGTGTCGAGCAGACAGAGAGCATCCAACGTACACGCTGGCGCCACCCGGCCGAGCGCTGTTTTAGCGGCAAATGGGCTGAGCTCTGATTGGGCAGTTCATACGAAAGTGCGGGAAACGCTGAGGGTCAACGCCCGCTGTTTGAACAGAGAAATTTTTGGATAGGTGGAGAAATTGTATCACTCCGCGAGGGAGATGTGGGAGGCCTTTGCAGCGTCGGGATTGGCTGATTAGAGTTTGGCGGCAAGATTGTCGCAAGAGCATCGTGCAGAGCGAGGCAGGGGGAGAGCGTCTTGTGCCGTGAAAGCGGACAGTCGCAAAGTTCGGTAGCTCTGAAATAGGGACTTGGATTCTGAATACTGTGCTGTATGATCTAGAGCAGGGCCGGCCAGAAATTCTGCACGCGTGCGGTGCCTCTGCACGTGTGCAACTTCCGGGTCACAGCGTGCACGCCGCAACCGTCAGTCTTCATGTAGTGCATGTTTGTACGCACAGATGTCGCTTTATCCACTTGCTGAGATACTCTCTACCGGCGCATTCTAGTGCTTTTTCCACAGCTTGCAAGCCAACCATGGGAAGGTATTTCGCGTATTAAACATTTAAAATACTGTCACAGTCTACTCATTGAGACGTCTACTTTTATGTTAACAGTTTATCCCAATAAGACAAGTAATACAGTTAACAACCGTGGGTTTTTATTAAGGCAGCTTGACTGACGGCACGTAAATAAGCGTAATGTTTTTGATCTAGTATTTAAGAAAGAGAGCACTTAGCGACTTCCTACGAACTTTAGTCATGATTTCAAATAACATTAAACCAATGCAAGGTTTCCTATAACTAATTCTCGATGCCCTCAGTTACACCCACATAATGTCTGTCTCGCTGACCTCTGAACAGAATGACAACCGCAGACCGCTCGATGATCACCTGTACCATTATTGCTGTATCTTTCATCAGTTCCGTCTGAAATCTGCGTAATAACCCACAATTAGATGAATGTTATGTTTTATCGACTTCAACTGAGCTTAGCCCTTCACACATTTAAAAAAAAAACCTAAATGTAAGTATACAACAATCGGTTAATGACAAATTTTCCTGATAATAATGTAACATGGAGCAGAATGAGGCAATAATGCACATTTAGTAAACACTAATTTTTAATTATGAAAGGAATAAATCCAAACACGTTTATCACTGGTGATGCGAAATGATATAGTTAATATCTGGCACAAAAGCACGGCTCATTGACAAACGCAAGCAATTGCGGGATATTTTCATCACTGATGCTTGATCGAAACGACCGAGAACATAGATCTGCCGTCCGTTGCTTTTTCACAGTACCTGCCATTTCTCAGTACTTCTCAGTCAAGGTTACGGTCACCAGGGGGTAAACGAGACTGGGTATGTTGCGCTCTTCCTTGTACCACATAAACAGGGAAGAGGAGCCGCCGCCGTTCATTTAGGACACATGCCTAATAACAGATGTCGCTGTCGCACACGTGCGCACATGTGCAGCACTTCCGCACGTCTGCACACTGAGCAGCGTTTGGCCGGCCCTGATCTAGAGTCTGCAGCTACAGTAGGACATCAGCGTCCACGATAGGCATTGCATTGACTGCTAGTATAATTGCAGTTGATTCCGCCTTACAGGCTGGCAGTCACCACTGAACGTAGTCAACCAGCGCATAGAGCTATCATACTGGTATTGCGCGTTAGTACAAGACACACTGGGCTGCACCTTGAAGGTTGTTGAGCCAGTCTTGAAAGCGTTGTATACCATTTAGAGGAAATATAGGGCTTGTGGTATTAGCAGTTTCTGAGTAGTTTATTCTGATCAAGATATTTGAGAGACTTAATTCAGCGACTTCGCAGCTGCAGTCGTCGCCCCAGCAGTATCGACGGAGCCAGCACGCTGGTAGACGGTACTGTAAAACTTGCAGCAGCGGCAGTAAAGTTCAGAAATAGTTGTTGGATCGTGTTCTTGCCATCCACAGACCATCCGTGCAGTTTTGTTTACGATTCATTATTGGTTATTTGTCTATTTGCATATTGTTTGGTTTGTTTCTTGGTGGTGGTGTCCGAAGTACTTATTATTTCAGACACAAAAGAGATTATAGGAACGCAGTGAGATCGCATTTACCATTTGCTTATCCAGGGGCATAATTAAATCTAACTTCGCATCAACTTAACATTAAGAGCTGAGAGCCAATCTTACCAGTGTAGTATATCTAAGAACAGTGTACAATTTGTTTGTTTTCATTCATGATTTGTTCAATTTGATCTAATTTCTATCGAGAGATTTATAAATAATTTATAGTTAATGTATCATAATTATTTATAGAAATGAGATGTTAATCGTTTCCTAAGATATCTAGTTTCTTAAGAAAAAATTTAATTTTTTGACAATAAATACAATAAATAAAAGTTATTTACAATATCGCTTTTGATTCAGCAGTAGTGGTAGTTAGCCGTCACTGTCGCATTAAGGGGCTCCGGAAAGGCTCAAAATCATGAAAAGTTCAATTTTTACTTTTTTGCTTTTTCTGAATCTGCAGACTATTACCTTTTAATAGATATAGAATTTATTCAATTCCGAAGACTACAACTATTTTTAAATTTTTTTTGAAATGTGTTCTACATGGGCGTGACCCACTGTGGCGCTGTTAAACTGCTGTCAAATGGTGTTATTATTAACGTCCGTGTTCATCAGGTACTTTTAGTGATGTGAGATAGAGTATGTGTTGTGGCTAACCTATTTTCAGAGACTTAGCAGCACCTGAACTGTTGAAAAAGTGTATTCACGGAAAAACTCAAAACCCCAATGAAAGTGTAAATAGTGTTATATGGTCGAGAATCCCCAAGACTGTATTTGTTGGAATAGAAACACTTCACTTTGGTGTGTATGATGCTGTTGCGACTTTCAATGATGGCAACATTGTAAGGTGCAAGGTATTTAGAAATATGGGAATGAAGATAGGTTCTAACATGGTACGAGCGATGCTTGCTTTAGACAAGGAACGCCTTCGGGCTGCAGACAGGGCTGTAAAGAGTGCAGAAATACAAGCAAGAGTAAACAGGAGGAGGAACAAGAGGAAGCTGGAGGAGGAGTTTGCAGAGGATGAAGATAATCCATCCTATGGACCTGGAATGCACTAAAAAGTTAATCCAATCTTTGTCGCTCGATTCCCAAAACTTTTATTTTCTCATACTATTTACATGTTTGCTAAGGATCTTCCAAACATATTTGTTTCAAACTTTCAGTAAATGTTACACAGTACCTTCAGCATAATTTAACACAGCCTTTTTCCAAAAAAACTGTATATTTTTGAATATATAAATAAAAAATTGGAAAAAAATGTTGTGAATTTTCATTACAATTGAAAAAAAATCATCTTTAATAACTGAACTAAAATTTTGTAAAATCCCTGTGTTAAGTTGTAGCCCATATTCCAATAAATAATCTGTAAAAAGTTCAACTTCCTACCTCAAATACATTGTGAGGAAAGATGTAATTTATAAGCGTTATTTTAACATTGCAAGTATAGGGCGTTCCGGAGCCCCTTAATATATTTTATTCTTGTTTAATAACGGCCACTATCCCAATAGGAAGCCCTCCAACAACATAGGCCTTCTGTCGATTTTTTACCATTGTAGTCCTGAAAAGCGTGTTTACGTATTTCACACTCTGAGACCCACCAACGGTGTTTAGTGTTCTTTTCTCGTGGTATTAGTTCTTTTACTTTTTGAATGATCTTTCTATGGAACTCTTCCCATACGTTTGCTGGTTGTTTTTTCCCATTCCTGTTTTACGTTGGCTTCCATGATCTTTTTTGTGTCAATGTTTTCTATGTGCGTTGTTTTCTGATGTATTTTCTCCGGAGTAAACTTTATTTTGATTCGAGTTTGGTCTGAATTAATATTGGCACTTCGTGATTGAACATCATGGATCTCAATCTGGACTTGGTATGAAATCGTTACATGGTCTATTTGGAATTCTCCCATCTCTTGTATAGGTGCCGTCCATGTTTTCTGTTTTCGTGGAGATTTCCTGAGAGATGTTGAGATAAATTTTAGGGTATTCTGCTAGCATAGTTCGATAAGTCTCATGCCATTTCTGTTTGTATATTTGTGCGCCGGAAACTTTCCCACAGTTCTTTGATGACGTTTTTTTTCTGCCGATTTTGGCGTTAAAATCACCTAACAAAATTTTTATATCATCTTTGGGGATCTTGGCCATAACTGTCTCTAGTGTTGCCCAGAATTTCTCTGTTGATATGGGGTCTTTTTTGTTATCCCCGTTTGTGGGGGCATGTGCATTGATCACGGTATATTTCTTGTTTGCACAATGTAAGTGCATTGTCATTTAGCTCTTGTTTATTGGATTGACTTCTCTAATTCAACTATCTCCTTATGTACCATGAAAGCCATGTCAAGAAGCAGAGCACCGTCGGTGACTCGTTTGTCTGTCTTGCTTTTGAAGATACTGTAGTCTTCATAATCCATTGTGTCCTGACATACAAGTTTCCCGCAGGGCAAGTATCGTTATCTTCTGTTTGTTGAGCTCCAATGTGCAGTTTTCATGGTTGGATCAGCGTGTTTATGTTGAAGTACATAAGAAATGTAAATGTTTTGTGTGAAAGTTTGCCAGAGAACTATATTCTCTGTGATCGTGTAAGTCCAGGTTCTCCAGAATACGAGTTCTTGGTTGCCTTCTGTGGACGAGTGGATTGGTTACCACCTGGGGTATTCTTGTTATTCCTATCACGAGTCATGCTTGCTTTTTATCTTGTTTGTCCAGTGTTTCCACAGGGAGGTTAGAACGAGGGATTGTTAGTTCCTGGAGCATTCGTCTGCAGCCGCACCCTCTGGGTGGATAGATGCCACCTATTTCGGATGCCACCTATTTCGGATGCCATCACGCCTAGATTTGCTGTGCTGTTTTTGTTCCGTCCTGAGTATTTTATGGCCTCGGTACCCTTCATATCTGGCAGGCAGTCCCCTATCCACCACCTGGGGAGGCGTCTGGTAGGGGAAAAGCAACCCACCCGGGAAGGAAGGCGAGGTAAACACCTTCTTCAGAAGATACTAAGGTACTAGGTATAAGTTATTTACATTTATACAAGTGGTTATTTACACGCTTCGCGAACAGGGATATCTGCATGAGGAATAAAGAAATACAAATGTACTATGATGGACAGGATTCAATTTTCTTTCCAGGTGCAAAATAGTAAGGCAAAAGGACAACCACAGCACTAACATGTGCGCTCATACAACTCTTTCAAAAAAGCTGGTAAAGAATAAACTGCTTAATGATGGAAACTGAAAATATGAATATTGGAAGCGTTGAAAGGGTACAGTACCGGCCGACATTGAAAATAGGTACAACATACTTCATTATTTTTTTCAGAACAACACATTTTTTTTTGTAAAATAACTCAATTCCAATTAATACAGCGAAGCCGGATACCAGTGTGGGAAAGAATGACAATTTATTTATCTAATTGATCACATGTGCACTCCGACAAAGTAAATCCCTACATCCAGTTTGGTGAGATCTGTGAAATGAATGAATGTATGGTCGTCTGCTAACCACAGATAGTGAATGTGAATATATGATCATCTTTGAGACGATCCTTTGGTGGGACCAAAGAGATGAAACTTACCTGAGCTTTGAGCGCCTGAAATGTGGCTGACCAATACGGTAGCAAGGTGCTCCCCCACTTCAGCAGAGGTGCGAGAGGACCTCGAGAACGGCCCTGTTTCAGCGCTCTGCCGATGGATCTTGTGCTGTTATGACCTGTTTTAGTTGTGCTCCGTAATGACGAAAGAGTGGAGACATGGTATGCATGTGGAATATTTAAGAGTAGTTTGAAATAATAATTTCTCTATTTCAGGAACTTTAGTGGGGAGAATTAAATGTCAGGCAGGTAATATTAATGGGATTGTAGTAATCTTCGGAAGTGACCAACGGTCACAAAGAAACCACGTGTAGCAATAAGTTGAAATACTTCCGTGTGCTTAAGTTAAGCTGAATTACTAGCGTGTGTACAATAAGTTGAAATATTTAAGAAATAGCGTGTGTACCATAAGTTGAAGTGTTTAAGAAATGGCGTGTGCAGGACTTGAAATTAGAGACGAGTACTTCCACGTGGTGAGTACTGTGTGAGTCTCAAACTGTGTATGAGACAAAGGATAAAGAGAAGTACTCGTCCATGTTATCAGTTGAGGACTCACGTGTGTGATGAATACGTTCTTAATATTACTTTGCGTGATATGATTCCGTGTGACGCTAGATTCAAACTCTGAGAGAGAAACAAGGTGAGTCGGCCGTCTATCCAGCAACGCCACTTGGCTTGCATTGCACTGGAAGACGTGCATATATCTCCAGAGTTCATAGTAGGAAAGTAGAATTACAAAGTGGGGTAGTGTCGTGTGAAACTGGGATAAATATTAATTGAAGTGAGAAAGTTGAAAGTGATAATGTTGTGACTATTACCTGTGTAGTATTTCATATTGTAGTGCGGTGTATGTCATGTAATTTGGGTATTGTGGTTTGCATGGGAGAGTAGCGAGGTAGTTTCAAAAGATTAGTGGGTTATGCTTGTTCCTTCTGTACCGCTCGGTCTGGAGGAAAGTTTCGTGATGATGATTGTGAGAGTCGAAGTGTGAGAAATAATAAAAGATCGACCATCCTATCCAGAAAGTGCACTGTAGCGTTAAATAATTACGAGACCATAATATAGAGATTCACCAATGTAAAGCCATGCCCACTGGGCGGAATTTCTCATGTGTTATTGTTGTAGGTTATAGAATTTGTGTGTTTAGGTTATAGACTTTATCGGAATAAATAAGATAGTGAAAGGAAAAAGATTGGTGGACTTTTCCTTCGAATTGTATGTTGTCATGATGTCCCGAATTTATAATGTGTGCGCCATTCATATTCAGTGCGGTGGCCACGTGTTGATAAAAGCCGTTAAATAAAAGACATAAAGAAAATGTGGTATTGCCAGTGCGTAGTGAACAGTCTGAGTTCTGTAAATCACTGATAGTCAGATGTGCGTTTCCGTTGCGTATTATTCATACAGGAGGATAATTTGTAACTTAATTGTGAGTACGAGAGTTCATGTTACTCGATAAATAAGAATGAATCCACTCGCTTGGCAGACCACTCATCTTGCAGGCCTGACTGCTTGATGCCCCAGTATGAGCAAGGCGTGTGGGTGCCTCTCAGCGTGATGCGTAAGTAGCCAGCAAGCAGCTAGGCAATTAGTTTCAATTTATTACCTATGTCTCCTTCCAGCGATCGATGCAGAGTGACGTCCCAGGTAAAATAGGGTACACAATAGTGTGGTGTCTGGTACCAAAGCGTAAGGGAAGCACCGAAAATAAATAATTGTATGTGTAAAAACGTGTGTGTGTGTGTGGCGGTGTGACTGCGTGTATGAAAAAGCTACAGTACGTCAGATGTATAAAAAAGTTTGGTCCTGTGCTACCGAATTCATAGAGGGCAGATCACGCATTATAGGTCTATTTTAGTGAGGAGAGCACCAAGCAACATTTATTACATTACATTTGTACATGAACACAAATTGAGTGTTCAGGCCATTTATTGTTTGTCATCTTCAGTTACGGTACTGCCGCCTCGTTTTCTTATTTCATTTACTGGCGTCACTAACTACCTGCCTCACTTGCCCGTGAGTGGCAGCACAAGCGCGTATCTATAAGTGCACTGTCGTACCACCTCTGGAGTGACCGATACTATTTCCAGATCGTCGTGTGTCTGGCAGTCAGTTGGAGTGCAGTCGGGACGCAGCAGCAGTGAAGTCGGGGGACGGAGCGCCGGCGAGGCGTCGACAGCCAGTGCTCGCCGACCGCTGGCGACACACATAAACTGTCCGACGGAGGGAGACTGGAGCGGGACGACCATTGGTTGGTCGTACGGTTGGTCGTCTCATCGGCTGGCGTACATTTGATGGACCTTTCACCGTTGCCAAGCCGGGGAGTTGGTCGGCTGGCGTGGAGTAATGAGGCGCGTATCTGGCCGGGCCTGCTGGCGGCGCCCACGTGTGGTCGGAGTGTGAGGTGCTGTCCCCATCGCTACGAGGTTCATGGCTCACTGATCCCGAACAAGAAAGTTGATTCTTTACTTAAGGGGCTCCGGAAAGGCTCAAAATCATGAAAAGTTCAATTTTTACTTTTTTGCGTTTTCTGAATCTGCAGACTATTACCTTTTAATAGATATACAATTTATTCAATTCCGAAGACTACAACTATTTTTAAATTTTTTTTGAAGTGTGTTCTACATCGGCGTGACCCACTGTGGCGCTGTTAAACTGCTGTCAAATGGTGTTATTATTAACGTCCGTGTTCACCAGGTACATTTTAGTGATGTGAGATAAAGTATGTGTTGTGGCTAACCTATTTTCAGAGACTTAGCAGCACCTGAACTGTTGAAAAAGTGTATTCACGGAAAAACTCAAAACCCCAATGAAAGTGTAAATAGTGTTATATGGTCGAGAATCCCCAAGACTGTATTTGTTGGAATAGAAACACTTCACTTTGGTGTGTATGATGCTGTTGCGACTTTCAATGATGGCAACATTGTAAGGTGCAAGGTATTTAGAAATATGGGAATGAAGATAGGTTCTAACATGGTACGAGCGATGCTTGCTTTAGACAAGGAACACCTTCGGGCTGCAGACAGGGCTGTAAAGAGTCTAGAAATACAAGCAAGAGTAAAGAGGAGGAGGAACAAGAGGAAGCTGGAGGAGGAGTTTGCAGAGGATGAAGATAAGCCATCCTATGGACCTGGAATGCACTAAAAAGTTAATCCAATCTTTGTCGCTCGATTCCCAAAACTTTTATTTTCTCATACTAATTACATGTTTTCTAAGGATCTTCCAAACATATTTGTTTCAAACTTTCAGTAAATGTTACACAGTACCTTCAGCATAATTTAACACAGCCTTTTTCCAAAAAACTGTATATTTTTGAATATATAAATAAAAAATTGCAAAAAAATGTTGTGAATTTTCATAACAATTGAAAAAAAATCATCTTTAATACCTGAACTAAAATTTTGTAAAATCCCTGTGTTAAGTTGTAGCCCATATTCCAATAAATAATCTGTAAAAAGTTCAACTTCCTACCTCAAATACATTGTGAGGAAAGATGTAATTTATAAGCGTTATTTTAACATCGCAAGTATAGGGCGTTCCAGAGCCCCTTAACCTACCAACCAGCCCCAACTGTTCACATTGTGTCTTTTGAATTTCGTTGTGAGCTGTTGGGACATTCCCACGTGCAACAACGTGTGTTTTCAAGTTGGAGAAATTCTAGCCGCCCTCCTGTGGAGTTTAACTTAACTTGATTATTTTTGAATTGAAGAGCACCAGCGGAATCTTCTGCCTTGTGGCCGTTAACGTTCCATGTCACCTGCCCTGGCCGTTGACGCAAATTCAGTAGTGTATTTTCCTCGTCGTGTTGTGGCTGTCCAGCACAGCGTGCAGCTTGAGAGCTGAATGTGTAACTCGTTGTGGGCACCAACACCTTCTGCGTTTTCCATTTAACTCCCTGTTGTGTGCTGGTTGGGTGGAGCGGAGGCTATCCTGTCGGTTGGTCCGTTGACTGTCTATCGGTTGGGTTGCCGTCGGTTTGAGAATTGATGGGCCGACTGCCTGTCTCACTTAAGCGAGCGTTAGTGTTTGAATTCCAGGCCGACCCTTGGAAACTTCTGAGGGCTGTTTGATGTGCTGCCTTTTCTTATTTGTCCTTGATGTTTGTTTATGTATCGTTTCTAGCCGATTTTAAATTAAATTTGTTTTGCCCTTGAGGCGTGAGATTGAATGGCGCATTTTGCCTGGAATTAAGTTCTAAAATTAATGTTTGGCTTGCTCTGTTTTTAATGTTTTCTTTACTCTTGTAATGTTTGTCAAATGAATAAAATAGTATGTTCGAGTGCAACTGACAGCCACTCATTTTGGCCCCTTTCCACAAATTAAACTATCTGTCCTGTCCTGCGGGTATAGCAGGGGATATCACAAATTATCTCAACATTGTTTTACACTTGTTCATTGGCACAATTATCATAGAGACTTCTTCGTGCACAACAGAATACACAAGAGTGATATCCTGTGTTAAAATGAAGTTTAAGTCACCGAGATTGAAGTACACTGTTTATGACGCAATATTGTACTGTCAGAATGTATCAGTAGATAGTAAAAGCAAAGTAGGTGGATTAACACGAATGGATAGTTACGAAATGATGTATCCAATAGTTCTCTCATGATGCACGAAGGATTGCAGTAGTATAGTAAAACTGAATGCTTCTTCCTGCGCACAACATTTCCTGTAGACTATTAGACACATCCTTGTAAACTTGCCAGGGACGTAGCTAAGCGTAGTTGTGTAGGCATATCCGATTTCATGTTATGAAACTTCCCTTCCTCAGCATCTATAACGATGGATACTCGCATCAGTTGTGGTGTATGAACACAAAACTTATACACATCATGTGATAATGTGGTATGAAAATATTTTGTGGAATACTGGAAAATGAACTTCAGGGACTCACACCTAGTGAGTACGTGGCTGGCGACCACGGGGTCCCGAGCTGAGTCCTGGCATTGCCTCCACTTACTTATGCCAGGCTCCTCACTGTTATCTTTCCTATTTGGCCACCCTCGGCCATCTCTTGTTCTTTTCCCTCCCTGACGCTATTAGGTTTCGGGAGCTATGGGGTCTTCCATTTCCAACCTATACTTCTACTGAGCCGAATATCTCCCGGGATAAGGAGATTACCTTCTATCAATTGCCAACGGCCTTCTAGGAGGGCGGATGAGCGGCTAGAAGGAAGGGCACTCTCTTGCCCTTGGGGTGGGAAACTGCTCCTAAAGGTGGAGAAGCCACAAGGTGGCCAACGGCATAGAATGGAGAAGGCAACGGGAAACCACTCCATTAAAGACCCGGGCGGGTATCCCAAGTATCAACAGCTCATGATGGAAAGCTCTTTGGTTAAATTCTCCGGAGGTAAAATAGACCCCCATTCGGATCTCTGGGCGGGGACAACTAAAGAGATACCAAAATCCAAAAGCATTAATGTAAGAAGGATAGCAACATGGAACGTGAACTCACTTCTTAAATGTGGTAAACCGGAAAACTTGAAAATGGAAATGAAACGAATGGATATTGATGTACTGGGAGTCTCAGAAATAAGATGGCCAAACGCTGGCGACTTTTGGTCAGGGGATTACAGAATCATACACACTGGAACAGCACAAGACAATCCCGGGATTGCAGGAGTGGGAATTATCCTCAGTAAAGAGATGGGGTTAAGAGTAAAAGGATTTGTTCAACATAGTGAGAGGATAATTTATGTCCGATTGGAAACTAAACCAAGAGACACAATCATAATCCAAGTATGCATGCCAACTCCGAGGCACGAGGATGATGAAATCGACATGATGTGTGACCACCTTGAAGAAGTAATTGGCAGAATTAAAGGAGCTGAAAACCATGTCATCATGGGAGATATGAATGCCGTTGTTGGGGAAGGTAAAGAAGAGGATGTGGCAGGGAATTTTGGATTAGGATTAAGAAATGAAAGAGGGGATAAACTTGTAGAATTCTGCCAAAGAAATAAACTTTGCATTGCAAATACCTTCTTTAATCATCATCCAAGAAGAAGATATACTTGGAAAATGCCTGGTGACATTAACAGATATCAAATTGACTTCATATTAGTGAAGCAAAGATTTAAAAACCAAGTTAAGGACAGCAGATCATATCCAGGCTGTGATGTGCAAAGTGACCACATAGTCGTTATGATGACGACTGAACTAAAATTCAAGAACATTAAAAAAAAGAAGTACATGTAAATGGGATTTGACAAACCTGAAAAACGAAAATACACTGAAGCACTATCAACTAGAAACAGACAAGAAAACAAATACACAGGGCTACAATGACGTCCAAAGCAGCTGGGAAAAAATAAAAACTGGTATTTTAGAAGCAGCAGAAGAAGTAATAGGAAAAGAAAGGACAGAGAAAAGGAAGGAATGGATCACTAATGACTTACTAAATATGATGGAAAAAAGAAGGAAATTGAAAAATTCTGTGAAGAAGGAAGACCAAGAGAAATACAAGAGTCTGAAAAACAGAATCAACAGAGAGGCAAAACAAGCAAGAGAAAAATACCTTGATGATCTCTGTATTTCAGTTGAGGACAACATGAGCAAGGGAAACATCGACAAGGCCTATAAATATGTGAGACATTGCTTTGGAGACAGAAGAAACAAGTGTAGGGCTGTGATGGATGAAAATGGCAATATGTTGGATGACGATGATGAAGTTGCAAGAAGATGGAAACAATATATAGGAAAACTGTACAGCGGACCAGACCTGTCTGAAAACATCATGGAAGAAGAAACAGAAGTAGATGCACACAACATAGGTGAACCTATATTAAAGGATGAGTTTGAACTAGCTCTGAAAAAATTGAAAAACAACAAATCGCCTCGTATAGACAATATCCCAGCCGAACTTCTGAAATCTGGAGGAGCAAAACTGAATCAGGAGTTGTATAATCTTGTTTTCAACATGTACGAGCAGGGTAAAATTCCTACAGACTTTGAGAAAAACATTATGATCCCCATTCCAAAGAAGGCAAACATGTGAAAATTATAGGACGCTCAGCCTAGTTACGCACGCCTCTAAAATATTAACCTCAATTATCCTAAAACGCATAGAACAAAAAGTCGAAGCTACACTCTCCGAAGACCAGTTTGGATTCCGGAAACATAGAGGAACCAGAGAAGCAATATTTGTTCTAAAACTAATAATAGAGAAACGACTAGATAAGAACCTGAAAACATACATAGCTTTCGTAGATGTAGGGAAAGCCTTTGATAATGTTAAATGGGATAAGATGTTTGAAGTACTCAAAAAAGTAAGAATAGACCACAAAGATAGAAAAATGATACGGAACCTGTACAAAAACGGGACAGCAGTTATCCGTGGACGGACAAAACAAGAAGAGGAGCAGATACGGAAAGGTGTCCGACAAGGTTGCGCACTATCCCCTGTTATGTTTAAAGTATACATTGAAGAGGCGCTGAAAAAAGTAAGGGAAAAATCACAGACAGGTGTAGTAATTCATGGCCAACGAATAGATATGATAAGATATGCCGATGATATAGCTGTCCTGGCTGAAAGTGAAGAAGTTCTTGTAGTCCTACTGAATAGGATGGATAAAGTTATGGGTGAAGAATATAATATGAGAATTAATAAAGCAAAAACAAAAGTAATGGCATGCGACAAAGAAGATCAAGTGAAAGTCCAAGTTCATGTAGGCAATGAACTGCTTGAACAAGTTGATAAATTTACTTATCTGGGCAGTAATATTACCAGGGATGGAAGGAGCAAGGCAGAAGTGAGAAGTAGAATAGATCAAGCAAAGGCTGCTTTTAACAAGGAGAAAAACATATTAACATCTAAGAGCATCAGCCTTGAAATCAGGAAAAGATTTTGAAATCATGTGTGGAGTGTGGCATGCTATGGGTGTGAAACATGGACTCTCGGGACAGAGGAAGACCAGAAGCTAAATTCTTTTGAAATGTGCTGCTATAGACGCATGCTCAAAATAAAATGTATCGACAAGGTCATAAACGAAGTGGTTCTGGAAAGAGCAGTTGAGAATAGAAGCTTCTGGAGTTTCATTGTTAAAAGAAGAGTGAAATTTACAGGCCATCTATTAAGACATAAAGGACTCTGAACACAATCATAGAGCGATATGTCGAGGGAAAAAGAACAAGAGGAAGACCACGACTGAGGTACATGGATCAAATCGTGAAAGATGTGGGATGTAACACCTATAAAGAAATGAAGAGAAAAGCTGAAAGACGCACAGAATGGAGACAAGCTGCCATTGTAGCTGTTGCAAACCAATCCTTGGATTGACCACTACAGAAGAAGAGAAGACAGAAGACTGGAAAATGAGACTGAAAAAACGACAAGCTGAGTAATGTGAAAATGAGATGAGACCTTGAATATAGATTGCTCACAAATTAAAACTCAAAAGTATAATGCCTGAGAGTAAAATACGATAAAAATGATAATGTAAAAACGGGAAGATGTTATTTGGCGTAAAACACAAGAGATGTACGTAATATTACATGTCTTGGAAGTCTAATTACTTTACAGTGTTTATGTAAAGTATCGTATAATACACTCCTGGAAATTGAAATAAGAACACCGTGAATTCATTGTCCCAGGAAGGGGAAATTTTATTGACACATTCCTGGGGTCAGATACATCACATGATCACACTGACAGAACCACAGGCATATAGACACAGGCAACAGAGCATGCACAATGTCGGCACTAGTACAGTGTATATCCACCTTGCGCAGCAGTGCAGGCTGCTATTCTCCCATGGAGACGATCGTAGAGATGCTGGATGTAGTCCTGTGGAACGGCTTGCCATGCCATTTCCACCTGGCGCCTCAGTTGGACCAGCGTTAGTGCTGGACGTGCAGACCGCGTGAGACGACGCTTCATTCAGTCCCAAATATGCTCAATGGGGGACAGATCCGGATATCTTGCTGGCCAGAGTAGTTGACTTACACCTTCTAGAGCACGTTGGGTGGCACGGGATACAAGCGGACGTGCATTGTCCTGTTGGAACAGCAAGTTCCCTTGCCGGTCTAGGAATGGTAGAACGATGGGTTCGATGACGGTTTGGATGTACCGTGCACTATTCAGTGTCCCCTCGACGATCACCAGTGGTGTACGGCCAGTGTAGGAGATCGCTCCCCACACCATGAAGCCGGGTGTTGGCCCTGTGTGCCTCGGTCGTATGCAGTCCTGATTGTGGCGCTCACCTGCACGGCGCCAAACACGAATACGACCATCATTGGCACCAAGGCAGAAGCGACTCTCATCGCTGAAGACGACACGTCTCCATTCGTCCCTCCATTCACGCCTGTCGCGACACCACTGGAGGCGGGCTGCACGATGTTGGGGCGTGAGCGGAAGACGGCCTAACGGTGTGCGGGACCGTAGCCCAGCTTCATGGAGACGGTTGCGAATGGTCCTCGCCGATACCCCAGGAGCAACAGTGTCCCTAATTTGCTGGGAAGTGGCGGTGCGGTCCCCTACGGCACTGCGTAGGATCCTACGGTCTTGGCGTGCATCCGTGCGTCGCTGCGGTCCGGTCCCAGGTCGACGGGCACGTGCACCTTCCGCCGACCACTGGCGACAACATCGATGTACTGTGGAGACCTCACGCCCCACGTGTTGAGCAATTCGGCGGTACGTCCACCCGGCCTCCCGCATGCCCACTATACGCCCTCGCTCAAAGTCCGTCAACTGCACAAACGGTTCACGTCCACGCTGTCGCGGCATGCTACAAGTGTTAAAGACTGCGATGGAGCTCCGTATGCCACGGCAAACTGGCTGACACTGACGGCGGCGGTGCACAAATGCTGCGCAGCTAGCGCCATTCGACGGCCAACACCGCGGTTCCTGGTGTGTCCGCTGTGCCGTGCGTGTGATCATTGCTTGTACAGCCCTCTCGCAGTGTCCGGAGCAAGTATGGTGGGTCTGACACACCGGTGTCAATGTGTTCTTTTTTCCATTTCCAGGAGTGTATTTATGTAAAGGAACGCAATATGAAAATATATATGTACGGAGTAAAAAACTTGCATACTCGGCGTGTCAATATATTTTAAAACAAATACGTAGGTTATCGTAATACTGATGGCATGTAAGAACTATGTAAGGCTGAATATGTTGTGCAGGTGTACATATGAGATCTAATAACTGTAAATGTGCTGCGAACATTTTGTAAAGGTCGGAAAACCGCAGTGCCGTGTATTCCCATGAAAGAAAAGTGTGGCAGTGCTGAGCAGTAACTAGCGTTTATATCCTCGGTGGACTCGGGTATCGGCAAGCCGTTCCACCACAGAGAGGCTATGGAAACGAATAAAGGCACTGGAGACTTACCTTCAACCCATTGAAATGCCTTTGGGATGCTGATAGCATGGGCCTGATTCTGACACATAAACATGTGGATTACGAGAGGAAACGCCTGGACCGTAAATGACGAACCTCCTCGCCACAGCACCGATGGTCGCGCTATGCGCAAGACTCAGCACACCAGGTTGCAACAACGGGATGAACGCTTTTATTGGCTTTGGGTAAACAAGCGGAACCGTAGCTCGCTCATGTGCTGATCATTTGAACTGCCGCATTAACAAACTGAAGTGCTAGCGCGGCACGCGTCACGTGAGCACGTGAGGAGCGCGCTGGACAATGCCGTAATAGTAGCTGTTCAATTCCAATAATCAAACTACAGACTCTGAATTCAAATGCGCCTGTTGACGCAACCTTTGTAAATAGTAGAAGTAAGAATTTGTAAAGTGTAAATTAAACGAAATTAGATATTTCTATTATTTAATGACCCGTTCCGGGAGTAAACGACGTATACTTGGCCACAAATAGAGGTCTCAGTACGCTGACAGGCCAAGAGCTTTTAAACATGCAATACTGTAATGCATGACCACTGTATACTGACGTGCACTGATATGGATCACGTCAGTGTACAATGGGGGCAGTTGTGTAGGTTCTTTAAGGGGCTCCGGAACGCCCTATACTTGCAATGTTAAAATAACGCATATAAATTACATCTTTCCTCACAAAGTATTTGAGGTAGGAAGTTGAACATTTTACAGATCATTTATTGGAATATGGGCTACAACTTAACACAGGGATTTTACAAAATTTTAGTTCAGTTATTAAAGATGATTTTTTTTCAATTGTAATGAAAATTCACAACATTTTTTTGCAATTTTTTATTTATATATTCAAAAATATACAGTTTTTTGGAAAAAGGCTGTGTTAAATTATGCAGAAGGTACTGTGTAACATTTACTGAAAGTTTGAAACAAATATGTTTGGAAGATCCTTGGAAAACATGTAATTAGTATGAGAAAATAAAAGTTTTGGGTATCGAGCGACAAAGATTGGATTAACTTTTTAGTGCATTCCAGGTCCATAGGATGGATTATCTTCATCCTCTGCAAACTCCTCCTCCAGATTCGTCTTGTTCCTCCTCCTGTTTACTTTTGCTTGTATTTCTAGACTCTTTACAGCCCTGTCTGCAGCCCGAAGGCGTTCCTTGTCTAAAGCAAGCATCGCTCGTACCATGTTAGAATGTTATTACTTACAGTAATAACACATACCTTTGGCTTTCCAACATTTCTCCTTTTCTTAAAAGCCTTCAGAGCATTTCTAATAACTTTACTTTTACTCATTATTATACTTCAACAAAACAGAGACTCAAGAAACAGAATTAATTACGAATATTTTCGAGATAACGACAAAGTAAATAAACATGAAACAATCGACAATCACACCAGCGATATATATTGAACCATCACAGGTTAGCCACAACACATACTTTATCTCACATCACTAAAATGTACCTGATGAACACGGACGTTAATAATAACACCATTTGACAGCAGTTTAACAGCGCCACAGTGGGTCACGCCCATGTAGAACACATTTCAAAAAAAATTTAAAAATAGTTGTAGTCTTCGGAATTGAATAAATTATATATCTATTAAAAAGTAATAGTCTGCAGATTCAGAAAACGCAAAAAAGTAAAAATTGAACTTTTCATGATTTTGAGCCTTTCCGGAGGCCCTTAAAGGGTCTACACATATACACTCCTGGAAATGGAAAAAAGAACACATTGAAACCGGTGTGTCAGACCCACCATACTTGCTCCGGACACTGCGAGAGGGCTGTACAAGCAATGATCACACGCACGGCACAGCGGACACACCAGGAACCGCGGTGTTGGCCGTCGAATGGCGCTAGCTGCGCAGCATTTGTGCACCGCCGCCGTCAGTGTCAGCCAGTTTGTCGTGGCATACGGAGCTCCATCGCAGTCTTTAACACTGGTAGTATGCCGCGACAGCGTGGACGTGAACCGTATGTGCAGTTGACGGACTTTGAGCGAGGGCGTATAGTGGGCATGCGGGAGGCCGGGTGGACGTACCGCCGAATTGCTCAACACGTGGGGCGTGAGAACTCCACAGTACATCGATGTTGTCGCCAGTGGTCGGCGGAAGGTGCACGTGCCCGTCGACCTGGGACCGGACCGCAGCGACGCACGGATGCACGCCAAGACCGTAGGATCCTACGCAGTGCCGTAGGGGACCGCACCGCCACTTCCCAGCAAATTAGGGACACTGTTGCTCCTGGGGTATCGGCGAGGACCATTCGCAACCGGCTCGATGAAGCTGGGCTACGGTCCCGCACACCTTTAGGTCGTCTTCCGCTCACGCCCCAACATCGTGCAGCCCGCCTCCAGTGGTGTCGCGACAGGCGTGAATGGAGGGACGAATGGAGACGTGTCGTCTTCAGCGATGAGAGTCGCTTCTGCCTTGGTGCCAATGATGGTCGTATGCGTGTTTGGCGCCGTGCAGGTGAGCGCCACAATCAGGACTGCATACGACCGAGGCACACAGGGCCAACACCTGGCATCATGGTGTAGGGAGCGATCTCCTACACTGGCCGTACACCACTGGTGATCGTCGAGGGGACACTGAATAGTGCACGGTACATCCAAACCGTCATCGAACCCATCGTTCTACCATTCCTAGACCGGCAAGGGAACTTGCTGTTCCAACAGGACAATGCACGTCCGCATGTATCCCGTGCCACCCAACGTGCTCTAGAAGGTGTAAGTCAACTACCCTGGCCAGCAAGATCTCCGGATCTGTCCCCCATTGCGCATGTTTGGGACTGGATGAAGCGCCGTCTCACGCGGTCTGCACGTCCAGCACGAACGCTGGTCCAACTGAGGCGCCAGGTGGAAATGGCATGGCAAGCCGTTCCACAGGACTACATCCAGCATCTCTACGATCGTCTCCATGGGAGAATAGCAGCCTGCATTGCTGCGAAAGGTGGATATACACTGTACTAGTGCCGACATTGTGCATGCTCTGTTGCCTGTGTCTATGTGCCTGTGGTTCTGTCAGTGTGATCATGTGATGTATCTGACCCCAGGAATGTGTCAATAAAATTTCCCCTTCCTGGGACAATGAATTCACGGTGTTCTTATTTCAATTTCCAGGAGTGTAGATAAATATTCGCGCCATCTCTGTACGGAAAATATATCATAGATATGTATGATTGTATCTCCGCTCAAAATGAACATGGAAAAACAAAAAAAGCAATTATGTTATGAACCTCATTTGTCTTTCTTCACCGATATCGCTGTCTGTCGGTCTTCTGAGCTGCTGCGAGAAAGACGTACGTAATCATGTTGTCTCAGTATTGTGTTACGAGGTGCATTCAAGTTCTAAGGCCTCCCATTTTTTCCCTCCAGACTGGAAAGAGATAGAAACATGCGCACTGTTTTAAATGAGGCCGCGTTCATTGTCAATACGTCCCAGAGATGGCAGCACCGTACGGCAGATGGAATTTTACCGCCAGCGGCGAGAATGAGAACTGTTTTAAATACTTAAAGTGGCGACGTTTTCCTTACTTGAACAGCGTGCAATCATTCGTTTTCTGAATTTGCGTGGTGCGAAACCAATTGAAATTCATCGACAGTTGAAGGAGACATGTGGTGATGGAGTTATGGATGTGTCGAAAGTGCGTTCGTGGGTGCGACAGTTTGATGAAGGCAGAACATCGTGTGACAACAAACCGAAACAACCTCAGGCTCGCACAAGCCAGTCTGACGACATGATCGAGAAAGTGGAGAGAATTGTTTTGGGGGATCGCCGAATGACTGTTGAACAGATCACCTCCAGAGTTGGCATTTCTGTGGGTTCTGTGCACACAATTCTGCATGACGACCTGAAAATGCGAAAAGTGTCATCCAGGTGGGTGCCACAAATGCTGACGGACGACCACACGGCTGCCCGTGCGGCATGTTGCCAAGCAATGTTGACGCACAACGACAGCATGAATGGGACTTTCTTTTCGTCGGTTGTGACAATGGACAAGACGTGGATGCCATTTATCAATCCAGAAACAATGCGCCAGTCAGCTCAATGGAAGCACACAGATTCACCGCCACCAAAAAAATTTCGGGTAACCGCCAGTGCTGAAAAAATGATGGCGTCCATGTTCTGGGACAGCGAGGGCGTAATCCTTACCCATTGCGTTCCAAAGGGCACTACGGTAACAAGTGCATCCTACGAAAATGTTTTGAAGAACAAATTCCTTCCTGCACTGCAACAAAAACGTCCGGGAAGGGCTGCGCGTGTGCTGTTTCACCAAGACACATCGAGCTAACGTTACGCAACAGTTTCTTCGTGATAACAACTTTGAAGTGATTCCTCATGCTCCCTACTCACCTGACCTGGCTCCTAGTGACTTTTGGCTTTTTCCAACAATGAAAGACACTCTCCGTGGCCGCACACTCACCAGCCGTGCTGCTATTGCCTCAGCGATTTTCCAGTGGTCAAAACAGACTCCTAAAGAAGCCTTCGCAGCTGCCATGGAATCATGGCGTCAGTGTTGTTAAAAATACGTCTGCAGGGCGATTACGTCGAGAAGTAACGCCAGTTTCATCGATTTCGGGTGAGTAGTTAATTAGAAAAAAATCGGAGGCCTTAGAACCTGAATGCACCTCGTAAGTAAAAGTTGTAATATGTGGGAGTAGCAAGTTTTTTCATTCTTCTACCGAGCTACGTTTTAATTTCTTTCTCTCGATGCGAGCAGGACTGGCGTTTTATAATTCAGGTCTTCGGAGAGGAAGTCAGATCGAATGGAGTATAGTCGGCACAGCCACGGCTGCATTGTTATCTACGCCAGCGCCCGTTTTGGGCAGACAATCTTTGGCGCGGCTTCCCGATAACTGATGCATATACCTCTCTCCCCGACCATTATAAGTCGAAGAATGATGCAGATGGTCTCCATGTAGCCAAACACGACCATTTCCAGTCAATGACCGGCTTTAGTTGGACCAGAGAACCGAGTCAGTTACATGTAAACAAAGCCCACACCGTTATGCAGCCGCCACCAACTTGCACAGACTTGTTGCCATCTTAGATCCGGGCCTTCGTGGAGTCTGCAACAGACTCGAATCCTGCCGTCATCTCTTACTGTGCAGTCCTAAAACATCGACTGCACACCACCAGCGCAGCGCCGCGAAACGGCGTAAAGAAGGCCCCTGTCAACGACAATTTAATCAGCCGCCCATCGCTGGTCGAACCCAGTTCGCTACCATACTTCGAGACCATCGGCACTAATAACCTGTGTTCTGCGCGTAGTAATAGAGTGTGGAAAGTTCTACGTAGGAGGCACAGGAAGCAAAGGAATCAAGTTAAGGTACCGTCCCCTTCTTGTTCTTACATTAACCAGCATGTGAGGCGTACAGATCGTTTTGGATTTATGCCACCGACCATCAACAACTTCTCTGCTTGCTTGTTTGTGTCGTTTCTGACTGCCACAGTAGCCGACACAACACTTACCAACTGAAATCTGATCAGGCCACGGTTTTAGTGTCTCGTATGGTCCAACCGATATCGTCATGAGCCCAGTAGGAGCGCTGCAGGCGACTCCATGATGATAGCAAAGGCACTCGCGTCGGTCGTCTGCTGTCGTAGCCTACTGATGCCATATTTCGACGCACTATCGTAACGCATGTTTCAGACGTACGTCCCACATTGATTTGTGAGGTTATTTCAGTCAGTGTTGCTCTCTGTTAGCACGAATGACTACTCACAAGTCGCTGCTCTCGGTCGGCAACACTCCGTAGGGAGGAGTATTACCTGAAAATTGGTATTCTCGGCACACTCTTGACACTGTGGATGTCGGGACATTAAATACCCTAACTATATCCAAAATGGGATATCCTATCTCCAACTACCATTCCGTGTTCAGAGTGTGTTAATTCAAAGTCTTGCGACCACAAACACCTGGGAAACATTTTCACGTGAATCACCTGAGTAGAAATGACAACTCCGCCAATGCACCGTCCTCTTATACCTCGGGTACGCCATACTACCGCCATGCATCCTATGACTCTTGCCACCTTAGTGTGGTACTCTACCCCAAAAATCCCGAAACACGCTGAGCCAAAGACAGCTACGAAGCCAACAAACACTGGGCCAAACAGAGACTATATGGCCCATGCAGTCACAGCCGCAGTCCTATTTAGATGCTTTGAACAATTAATATAATTCCTACTTTGTTAAAACTTGGTTGTTAAAATTACTTTGATCACACATAAATAATGCCCCAGACATCATAAGATATTTAGTATTATTGTTTAAATTTGTTAATACCAAATTCATTTATAAACTTCACCGTCTTCATATGAATAAGCCATCCTTCCCACACGACTAAAAAATTATTACTCTTTTACGAAAATTTTCGCTTCTCTTAAGGTTTTGAGATGCCTTCATATATCTATTCAGTGATTTCACATTACATATAATTACTCAAGCTCTGCTTCGTTTGATTTGCCTTACTCCTATATGAGGAACCGTGGATTTATATCACTTAAAACAGTAAAGCGCTCCCCAATCAAGCATTATTCTTGCAGATTATTAGTTTCGCTATTTTTGATATTGAAATGCAGAACGAAAAAAATAATGAAATTATTATCCCAAATTATTAATTAAGTATTCAAGTTTCTAAATTATTGACAAGACTCTGAAATGACAAGTCATAGGATCGAAATACAGAAGTGCAACGGAGAGATGTACGCCACGTTCCGTCACGCACCAGCCGCCAGCCGCGCCGCCCACACGGCTCAGCTCTCGGCCCTCGGCTGCAGACACGCAGCGGCCGCAAGAAGCCGGCAGGCACGCGCCTCCGCTGCCCACGCCGACACTCCTCCTCCGTCACCCGCTGCCCGTCTCGTCACCTGCCAGACAGCTCCATCAGCACGCCGGACTCACTGCGAGTACTCGACCAGTGGCGACAGCAATTGCTATAAAATACCAGTTCTCATATATTGGGAAAATAATGAGAAGTGACTCATCGAAACATGAAGCAACTCCCCCTAAATAAAAGCTTGCCGTCAGCACTGTTGTTTTTAGTGAATATCTTTGTCTCAGCTGGGGCACGTATTCTTCCAGTAGTTTTGTGCTTCTTTTTTCCTTCGTTGTAACAAGGGAACCTCCCCATCGCATCCCCCTCAGATTTAGTTATAAGTTGGCACAATGGATAGGCCTTGAAAAACTGAACACAGATCAATCAAGAAAACAGGAAGAAGTTGTGTGAAACTACGAAAAAATAAGCAAAATATGTAAACTGAGTAGTCCATGCGCAACATAGGCAACATCAAGGATAATATGAGCTTCAGAGTGCCGTGGTCCCGCGGTTAGCGTGAGCAGCTGCGGAACGAGAGCTCCTTGGTTCAAGTCTTCCCTCGAGTGAAAAGTTTAATTTTTATTTTCGGTTTATGTGACAAACTCTTACGTTTTCATCACTTTTTTGGGAGTGATTATCACATCCACAAGAAAACGTAAATCGGGCAAGGTAGAACAATCTTTTTACCCATTCGGCAAAAGTTACGTGGGTGGACAACATATTCCTGTCATGTGACGCACATGCCGTCACCAGTGTCGTATAGAATATATCAGACGTGTTTTCCTGTGGAGGAATCGGTTGACCTATGACGTAGCGATCAAATGTTTTCGGTTCCCATTGGAGAGGCACGTTCTTTCGTCTACTAATCGCACGGTTTTGCGGTGCAGTCGCAAAACGCAGACACTAAACTTATTACAGTGAACAGAGACGTCAATGAACGAACGGACAGAACATACTTTGCGAAAATAAAGAAAGTAAACTTTTCAATCGAGGAGGACTTGATCCAAGGACCTCCCATTCCGCAGCTGCTCACGCTAACCACGGGACCACGGCGCTCCTGTGCTAACATTATCCTTGATGTTGCCTATCTTGCGCATGGACTACTCAGTTTGTATATTTTGCTTATTTTTTCATAGTTCCACACAAATTTTTCTCGATTGATCTGTGTTGAGTTTTTCGAGGCTTATCCACTGTGCCAACTTATAACTAAATCTGAGGGGTGTGCAATGGGGAGTTTCCCATGTAAGGAAGCCCGAATTCCCACTGAGTAACTGGAATTTTGCTGCATACAAAACTAGAGGAATCACAAGTGTTGTGTAATGATCCTAATGTTTTAGGAAGGACGTGTATGATTATAGATTGTTGCTGATATTTGGTAGGTTATCTGATGTTCGTATAACCATTTATTCACATTTTAAAAAAAAGTTGTTTCAGGTTTTTGACGCCGGTATAACAACTGCATTAAAGGGTAGGATCTAGAGCACAGGGTTAAAGATATCACTCTTTGGAATAAGAGGGAAGAAGGTTAGTTTTCAAATGTAAACCATTCAGAATCGAATGAAGACGTGTGGAATCAATCATAAAACTCTCGGCTTTTTAAAATATGATTCCAAAATGTATGTCAGAAGTAAGTAAATGCCTGTGTATCGTATCAGATGCAAATACAACATGCCGCCATCTACCGCTTCTAATTCTTCTGAAGATATTTAAGGCTGTACCATTTTGTAGACATATTTTCACTGCAGAAGCAGCCAAAAGATTGTGGAGTATTCGTGATTATGATGCTACTCAAATGTAATTAGAAAAAAGATTTGAACATGGCTAACTTCAGCAATTGTTAGATAATAGCAGGTGAATAACACAGTCAACCAGCTGCTATAAATAATGTCGTTCAGTTAATCTTAACCATAATTTCAACGGACTGCACATTAGGAAACAGTCAGGTAGTAAAGCGATCTAACATCTGCATATGAAATGCATCGCCAACGATCTGTTCATTCATTTGTAAAAGTGCTTGTCACAACAGGAAGATCAATCACATAAAATGCCAGACCATGTTAAGAGCCACGTGCCGATCAAACAAAAACCATTCAGGACTGAATGTAGCTCTTCACATGTTGTGGCATTTTATGTGACAGATTTTCCTGGTGCGACAAGCCATTGATTTTAGGGGCCCTTAACTTCTAAAAATGAATGTATAGATCGTTGCTGACACATTTCATGTGGACGTGTTAGATCGCTACTGACTATTTGCTAATGTGAAATTGTTTCTTGTCCTTCTGAAGAAGACAGGTTTAAATCCGTTAAAACCATGCTTATGATTAACTGAAAACCACCATTTATTGCAACTGGTTGACTGTCTTATTCACCTGCTATTTGAAAAACGTAGAAAAATGCAATTTTTCGTTTTACATTTGGCAGTATTGAACTGCAAATGCACTGTATGTAAACTAGTGGTGCTCCAATCCGGTCATGCCACCATTGCCTACCTCATGTCGATAGCTGAAGGGGAATCCGTACTGACACATCTAAACACGGTTTTTTTTCTTTGCTGCACATTTCTGCTTTTTATCTGAATCCTACCTGATTGTCAGACATTGTCTATTATCTACTTAGTATCGCATTACTAACTGTACCACGCCACCATACGAATGTCCTAGCGAGCATTTATCAGCCATTCTTTTTCGAGATATATTATTTTCAACGACAGCCAAAACAATTTTCTAAATTATAACAATCTCCCGCACTGTCTGTCATCAGCTAGATTAAAATATGCTTTTATTTTGGAATCTGGCCTTCTGCAATGTCTCTGCTTTGCGGCCATTTTCAAGAGTGAGCTGTAACCCTTTTCCGCATGGTAAATGACGGTCTACTAAGTTTGTCTGAAACCGTTCATGTAACCTACACTCACGCCTCACATGTCACATCGTTCCTACCACCAACCTCAGCCTCATTTCTTTTGGTCAGTTTTTGTAAGGATTGCTTCCATTCAGTATAAGAATCGTAAATATTTTGGGTGCAACACTAGCAACACGACTATTTATTGTTTTCAAACGTGTTACGTCACTCTTTAGCTGTATCCTCATTCCCACCATGCCACTATGCACGTAATCGTGATAAGGCGAGGGTTGCCCAGAAAATAAAGCACAGCATTCTTTTTCTTCTTTATGGAATATACTGAGAATTGCAGACACGAAAGAATGGTGTTTTATCGACACACCCTATTTTTCCACGTAATATCCGTCCCGTTCTATGGCCTTCCTCCAGCGCGAAACAAGGGCATGTGTGCTCTGTCGGTACCAATCCTTGTCCTGATGGCGCAGCCAGTGCTTCACTGCGTGAATCACCTCCTCATCGTCCTCAAAATGTCTTCCACGAATGGCGCCCGGAAGTCCGAGGGGCTAGGTCAGGTGTGTCACGTTTGACAGCCGTGGATGGTCTCCCCGACCGCTGCAAACCGTGGAGCTCCGCTGAACCGCCTTCTGAAGCCCTCCCCCTCCGTGTCCAGCGACTAAATGTACTTCTGTCGACAGCAGATGCTCTGTAGACTTTGCACAAGATTTTGTGGATATTCCCCACTGTTTCTCTCTCTGCAGAGGGAAATTCAATGACGACACGATGCTTGTAACGTACATAATTTTGAAACTGTAGTGCAACTACACTATCTGTCAGAAATGACAGAAAATTGGTGCTCTCACTCAGGAGACCTCAAATAATACATACCGGTACGTAACGTTTCGCATTCGCTGCATTGTTTTCGGCTGAGAAAAAGAAATGCCGTGCATTACTTTCTGGGCAACCCTGGTGTAATTCATGGGTACTAGGAGTTAGAAATTCTATTGATGTGTTGTGTTTGCCTATGTGGATTCCATAACCTGCAGAAACCACAGGGACCGAGCTCTGGTTTGTAAAGCACTCCGTCTTCAGGCCACGAGTGGCCTACCGGGAACATCCGACCGCCGTGTCATCCTCGGTGGAGGATGCGGATAGGAGGGGCGTGGGGTCAGCACACCGCTCTCCCGGTCGTAAGGTAGTATTATTGACCGAAGCCGCTACTATTCGGTCGAGTAGCTCCTCAATTGGCATCACGAGGCTGAGTGCACCCCGAAAAATGGCAACAGCGCATGGTGGCCTGGATGGTGACCCATCCAAGTGCTGACCACGCCCGACAGCGCTTAACTTCGCTGATCTCACGGGAACCGGTGTATCCACTGCGACAAGGCCGTTACCACGAGCTCTACTTTGTGCTGGTTCAAAAAAAAAAAAATGGTGCAAATGGTTCTGAGCACTATGGGACTCAACTTCTGAGGTCATAAGTCCCCTAGAACTTAGAACTACTTAAACCTAACGAACCTAAGGACATCACACACACACATGCCCGAGGCAGGATTCGAACCTGCGACCGTAGCAGTCCCGCGGTTCCGGACTGCAGCGCCAGAACCGCTAGACCACCGCGGTCCTGGCCCTGTATCTTCTCATTCCCTAAATCTCCACTTTCTCCTTCTTCCTATATATCTTCCTCCTACTCTGTCCATCTCCTCCTCTCATCTCTCTCTGCTTATGTCCTTTTCCTTTTCTCTCTGTATATCCTCCTCCCCATCCCTCCATGAATCTCGTCGACCATCCTCTCTCACTTTGAGGTTCGCCGATGACATTGTAATTCTCTCAGAGACAGCAAAGGACTTGGAAGAGCAGTTGAAAGGAATGGACAGTGTCTTGAAGGGAGGATATAAGGTGAACATCAACAAAAGCAAAACGAGGATAATGGAATGTAGTCGAATTAAGTCGGGTGACGCTGAAGGAATTAGATTAGCAAATGAGACAAAGTAGTAAAGGAGTTTTGCTATTTGGGGAGCAAAATAACTGATGATGGTCGAAGTAGAGAGGATATAAAATGTAGACTGGCAATGGCAAGGAAAGCGTTTCTGAAGAAGAGAAATTTGTTAACATCGAGTATAGATTTGTCAGGAATCATTTCTGAAAGTATTTGTATGGAGTGTAGCCATGTATGGAAGTGAAACATGGACGATAAATAGTTTGGACAGGAAGAGAATACAAGCTTTCGAAATGTGGTGCTACAGAAGAATGCTGGGTAGATCACATAACTAATGAGGAGGTACTGAATAGAATTGGGGAGAAGAGGAGTTTGTGGCACGACTTGACGAGAAGAAGGGACCGGTTGGTAGGACATGTTCTGAGGCATCAAGGGATCACAAATTTACCATTGGAGGGCAGTGTGGAGGGTAAAAATCGTAGAGGGAGACCAAGAGATGAATACACTAAGCAGATTCAGAAGGATGTAGGTTGCAGTAGGTACTGGGAGATGAAGAAGCTTGCACAGGATAGAGTAGCATGGAGAGCTGCAGCAAACCAGTCTCAGAACTGAAGACCACAACAACAACAACAACATCATCTCTCATTCCATATCATCCCCTATAACTTCGCTTTCAATCACCTGCCCATCTCCTTTCCCTTTACTCCTTCCATCTCCTCCCATTACTTCCTGTCCATCTCCCTTTCCTCCTCCTTACCTTTCTGTCCATATCCTCCCTCCTCCCTCTGTCCATCTCCTTTTCTTCCTGGGACCATGTCATCCTTCCCATCTCTAATCCATCTCCTCTTCTTTACTTCTCCTTCTCCCACCTCTCTCTATCCGTCTCCTCCTATTCCCCCTCAATGTCCACCTCTTCCTCATACTCATTGTGTCTTATCTCCCTCAGATCTTTTCCCATATCATCCTTCCCCGCCCTCCCAATCTCTTACTTCTCCCTTCTTTCTCCACATTATCAACCAGACCTCAACAGGAGGTTCATAGTTCTCACCCCCCCTCCCCCTCCCTGTAGTATTTACTTCCAGATTCTAGGATACTTGAAATTCATCCAGGGTTCTGAATGAACTTTACACATATTTACGCACATATTTCACCTGTATCTTTTGTGACGTCTCCCAAACCCAAAGTCCTCAGCGGTACTTTTGGGGCAGCCACCACAAATTGTATAAAGCGTGGGTAGTGACCAGGATGTAGCTATGTCTGTTGGCCGAAAAATAATTAATGACAAGAATTGCGCCAGCTAGAATGAAGAGATAACTTATCTTTATTTCTGACGAAACGTGCACCAGCAATACAAGTCCAAGTAATATCCAAGAGTAATCCGTGTACTGAGCCTAGTCCAATACAATAGCAAATACCACACTGCAATGGCTCCGCTATAAACTCCACGAAAGGCTAGCGATACACAATCGACTGTCCGTCTCGGGGCCAGCGCTCCTCATTATATGCAAAAGGCAGAGGGCGCTGCGGACCCGAGCTCAGCCATGGCGCAACCACTTCCGTCGGCGGTAACGCCCTGAGACGGCGACGGCCGCGACAGGAACTGTGGCCAGCGATGCCACGGTCAGGGCGCGCGTCCGCGTGTTGGTTGGTTGGTTGGGTCCGTGGATACAACAGTACCTCTAGCAAATTCCGTTCGGAAATTTCGTTCTCATTCAGTTCAATCTTTATGGCGTTGTATATCCAGAACAACGTGTCGTACATTGATATAATAATTCAGTGGTATAGTTATATATTGTGTGTAAAATGTGTTTAAAATATAGTTAGTGGCAGAGACGTAATAAACAAAAACGTCATGCACGAAGTGGCAGTTTTTCACGCACCTCAGTGTTTACGACGTTATAGCTCCTGAACTAAGTGACGTACAATGATACAGTTTTGCAGGTATATTCAGTGGCATGTGCTGAATACCGTCTGCAAAAAGGTCGTCAATCGAATATGTACAGGGCTATTACAAATGATTGAAGCGATTTCATAAATTCACTGTAGCTCCATTCATTGACATATGGTCACGACTCACTACAGATACGTAGAAAAACAGGTTTCTGGCGTCAGAGCGCTCGAGAGCGCAGTGAGACAAAATGGCGCCAGGAGCCGAGAAAGCGTATGTCGTGCTTAAAATGCACTCACATCAGTCAGTCATAACAGTGCAACGACACTTCAGGACGAAGTTCAAAAAAGATCCACCAACTGCTAACTCCATTCGGCGATGGTATGCGCAGTTTAAAGCTTCTGGATGCCTCTGTAAGGGGAAATCAACGGGTCGGCCTGCAGTGAGCGAAGAAACGGTTGAACGCGTGCGGGTAAGTTTCACGCGTAGCACGCGGAAAATTGGCTCATGCCACAACTGGAGACCGACAGCGCCGACTTCATTTTTCAACAGGATGGTGCTCCACCGCACTTCCATCATGATGTTCGGCATTTCTTAAACAGGAGATTGGAAAACCGATGGATCGGTCGTGGTGGAGATCATGATCAGCAATTCATGTCATGGCCTCCACGCTCTCCCGACTTAACCCCATGCGATTTCTTTCTGTGGGGTTATGTGGAAGATTCAGTGTTTAAACCTCCTCTACCAAGAAACGTGCTAGAACTGCGAGTTCGCATCAACGATGCTTTCGAAGTGATTGATGGGGACATGCTGCGCCGAGTGTGGGAGGAACTTGATTATCGGCTTGATGTCTGCCGAATCACTAAAGGGCCACATATCGAACATTTGTGAATGCCTAAAAAAACTTTTTGAGTTTTTGTATGTGTGTGCAAAGCGTTTTGAAAATATCTCAAATAATAAAGTTATTGTAGAGCTGTGAAATCGCTTGAATCATGTGTAATAAACCTGTAGTAAACGACATACTTTTTGCTTTCATCACTTTGTGGGATTGTTCAGCGAGAAAGAGTTGGTAAATGTTTGAAATTATGTGTGAAGTTTGTTGGAAGTCACTAAGTGCTCTCATTGACAAATGCTGGACGAATAAAGTCCTGCGAATTCATGCATCATGAGCTGCACTACGTTTTCACACTCAGCTACGCCCCTTTAATAAATATGTGGCCCTTAACAGATTGTCTCCAGACCAGAAGTGGTTTTTGTACCAACGTTTGTTGAGATTGGTCATGTGATTTAGGAGGAGATGTGGAAAATACAACGTGTATTGTTTCTTTTGTGTTCCCGAATTTTTATCTTATTACTAGACCTACAACTTCGTCTTCATAATCCAAATCTCCAAAAGGGTATATTCTGTGCACGGAAGCATTAGCAACTGAAAACTAATCGGCAGGTTTACAAGTAGTTAGCTATATTTGTTTCGTCTCTTTGTTCTTAGGAAATACATGAATCTGATTTTCCGACGCTCTTTTAGTTATCTATTGTGGTTAGGACAAATCACAATCACACAGCAAACCATTATTTTTAACTGAAAGCAATTCCAACGGTAGTACAGTTTCAGAATCTCTCAACGTACTGATAACTGTAATACAACTCTAGATTTAATGGTCAGTCGCCGATAAGGTTTTACACTCACGTAAAGAACCTTGCGTTCACTCAAAAACGCAATGGCACGACAACAGGCTATGGAACGGCATTTCTACAGAGCGATGGCAGGATCATCTGTGAGCAGCACCGCAGTTTGTTACCGCGCAAGCTCCCTATGGTGCCTACTGTGTTTTCTAGTAACAGTGCCTTCTATTGTTTTGTCAGAGGAGTAGAATATGATTAGATCTGCCTAAAAAAATTGCCGTCCAAAATTAAATCGCAACTTAAACAGAGCATTGTCGTACTGATGTGTAACCTGTCACAGAAGTGTTTTTGAGGCGCAAGCATAATGGTGTTGCCATCCTGGCGAGGTGTTCAGTTTACTTTTCTAGGTTATGCCTGATGACAGAGCACACCCTGCTAAACCTGGCCGGCCGCTGTGGCCGAGCGGTTCTAGGCGCTTCAGTGCGGGACCGCGCTGCTGCTCCGGTCGCAGCTCGAATCCTGCCTCGGGCATGGATGTGTGTGATGTCCTTAGGTTAGTTAGGTTTAAGTAGTTCTAATTCTAGGGGACTGACGACCCCAGATGATAAGTTCAAAATGGTTCAAATGGCTCTGAGCGCTATGGGACTAAACATCTGTGGTCAGCAGTCCCCTAGAACTTAGAACTACTTAAACCTAACTAACCTAAGGACATCACACAACACCCAGTCATCAAGAGGCAGAGAAAATCCCCGACCCCGCCGGGAATCGAACCCGGGAACCCGGGCGTGGGAAGCGAGAACGCTACCGCACGACCACGAGCTGCGGACAGATGTTAAGTCCCATAGTGCTTAGAGCCGTTTGACCCATTTTTTTTATAAACCGGTCGTATTACGTAAATGTAGAAGCGGTTAAGGGATGCTGTCTGTATATTAAATTTGTGCCACCAGTATAGCGTACACCGAACTTTGTCTGAGAATAATTTTTTTCGTATTATGTAATTCTTTAAAAATGGTTCAAATGGCTCTGAGCACTATGGGACTGAACAGCTGTGGTCATCAGTCCCCTAGAACTTAGAACTACTTAAACCTACCTAACCTAAGGACAGCACACAACACCCAGTCATCACGAGGCAGAGAAAATCCCTGACCCCGCCGGGAATCGAACCCGGGAACCCGTGAGTGGGAAGCGGAAACGCTACCGCACGACCTCGAGCTTGCGGACGTAATTCTTTAACCTGAGCTCCTCTAAGCAACGCTAATTCCTCACGTAGTGCATTAAAATTGTCATAACAGCATGTTATAAACTCAAAAGAAGTACAGTACATAAGGGTCGATTAAAAACTTTCCGTTACAAGGCCATACAGTTCAGAATGGTTATGAGAGTCAGATAAAATCAACGTAAACATTGAGGCAATCATCCCAGTTACTCACCTGGTTGATGATACCCATTTGATAAAACAGCATGCATAGCTGCGTAAATAAGTCCTGAGCTTACTGTTTGCACATCGTTCCCGACAGCATTCGTTGACACTTCAAGACCTTCATTAAGTGAACAAAGGCGTGATAATGTGGGGAAATCAGGAGTACAGGAATGTTCTCAAATGTTTCCCATTTGAGTTGGCTAACTTCGGCGTTACGTTATTTGTGATATGGGTACTTGCGTTATCGTCAAGCAGCTGCATTTCTTGTCGCAAATGTCCCGGGCGTTTCGCCTTAATTGCACGTCGTAATTAATTCAGCGTGGCGGAGTACGTTCTCCAGCGATGTACAAACCAGGCTGTTTTATGTAATAAATGAGGATACCTCTCACAACGACCGGCGTCTTCTGTCGAAATTCAACCAGCACATAAATTTGCGCCCCTCCACATCTGTGGTTTTCGACAGATGTGTTGCACTATACACATTCTTAGTCTTCCGATAGTCTGTTTTGGATGAATTTGATAGTAGCGTCGCTATAGTTATCCGGATTTACCGCATGTATCGGAAAGACACAAATATCACAGTAATCCCTTGCCTCATGCCGGTACTTACATACCTGCATCGGAGTAGCGCTACGTTGCATATAGGCTGCAAATCCACACCCTTTCCACTATTTTTTTTCTTTTTCTTCTGTGGAAATTTGTTACATGAGTGAAGACGTAAATAATTAGTTTTCTGTTTCACAACACTTCAAACTTGTATTATATCAGATCATCATTTCAGTGAAAACTGTATATAACACTCTGCCCGAAAAATAGAGGAACACACTGAGCCGAAGACGATAATGAACCTAGCAAACTGACTCCATTTGAAACTGTCCGAGCTCTGCTGTTAGAGCCACAATACTATTTAGAAGCTTTGAACTACTAAGAAAATTCTTGCTTTGTTAATGATCTCTTCTTCGGATTATTTTTCACACACTTAAGGAATTTAGCAGATTTCATGTGACAACATGTTTATTCATTTACGTGTGTACTCTGCAAATAACATTCAAGTGCCTGGCAGAGGGTTCGTCGATCCACCTTCACAATTCTCTATTATTCCAGTCTCGTACAGTGCGCGGAAAGAATGAACACCTATATCTTACCGTACGAGCTCTGATTTCCCTTATTTTATGGTGGTGATCGTTCCTCCCTATGTAGGCAGGTGTAAACAAAATATTTTCGCATTCGGAGGAGACAGTTGGTGATTGGAATTTCGTGAGAAGATTCCGTCACAACGAAAAACGCCTTTCTTTTAATGATTTTCAGCCCAAGTCCTGTATCATTTCTGTGGCACTCTCTTCCATATAATATTACTATTGTTTAAATTTCCTAGTACCAAATTATTTTACAAACTTCGCAGCTCCCAAACAAATAAGCGATTCTTTCCAGATGACTCAAAAATTATTCACCTTTCACTAAAATTTTTGGTTCTCTTAAACTTTGTGAGATACCACCATATATTCAGTAAAAGAACATCACACATATTTACTCATGCTATGCTTTATATAATTTGCCTCACTTTTAAGTGAGAAATCGTGGATTTATGTCAACTTAAACAATGAAGCACTCACAAATCAAGTATTATTATTGCAGATTATTAATTTTATTAATTTCTGTATTTAAATTGTAAACGGAACAGAATACTCAAATTATTATTGGAAAGAAACTTCCTGGCAGAATAAAACTGTGTGCCGGACCGAGACTCGAACTCTGGACCTTTGTCTTTCGTGGGCAAGTGCTCTACCAACTGAGCTACCCAAGCACGACTCACACGCCGTCTGCATAGCTATACTTCTGCCAGTACCTCGTCTCTTACCTTCTGGAGCTGTGAGGGCGGGGCGTGAGTCGTGCTTGGGTAGCTCAGTTGGTAGAGCACTTGACCGCGAACGGCAAAGGTCCCGAGTTCGAGTCTCGGTCCGGCACACAGTTTTAATCTGCCAGTAAGTTTCATATCACCGCACATTCCGCTGCTGAGTGAAGATCTCATTCTGGTATTATCGAAAAGTGTTAATTGAGTATTCAAAATCCTATACTATTGCCAAACCCTTAAATGACACTTTGTAGAATCTAAATATACAAGTGTAACAGGAAGATATTGATAATACGTCTATGATGGTTACGTTTCACCGGGTATTTAGATCGTAAAATATGCTAGTAGAAGTTTGAGAAGGATACAATTCACAGGGTACTTAGGTTCGTTTCCTGCATGCCACCAGCCCTAGGCTACGACTCCTAAAGTGGCGACCAGCTGTCTGCGAGGCCCGTGCGGTCAGTCCTGCAGGCGCCACGTCCCGTCACGCACCAGCCGCCAGCCGCGCCGCCCACACGGCTCAGCTCTCGGCCCTCGGCTGCAGACACGCAGCGGCCGCAAGAAGCCGGCAGGCACGCGCCTCCGCTGCCCACGCCGACACTCCTCCTCCGTCACCCGCTGCCCGTCTCGTCACCTGCCAAACAGCTCCATCAGCACGCAGGACTCACTCAGAGTACTCGACCAGCGACGACAACGATCGCTATAAAATACTGGTTTCCACATATTAGGTAAGTAATCGAAAGTGACTCTTCGAAATATAAAGTAATTGCCTCCAAGAGAAAGCTTGTCATCAGCCCTGTTGTTTTTAGTGAATATACCTTTCTCTCAGTTAGGGGTACGTATTTTTCCATTAGTTTTGTGCCCCTCCTCCTCCATCGCTCCAAGGAGTCCCGTATTCCTACCAAGTAACTGGGATTTGGCTGCTGTAAAACTACTGGAATCAGAAGTGTTATATCCTCATTTTCTGAGAAGCGAGTGATTTATTATAGAGCGCTGCTGATGTTTAGTAGTTTTTGACATAACAATTTAATCAGATTAAAAAAAAGTTGTTTCATATTTTCGACGATTCTATACAACAACAGTATTAAAGGGCAGATAATATTGTGTATGATATAGAGCACAGGGCTACAGATTTCACCGTTAAATCAATCATAAAACTCTCGGTTTTTCAAAATATAAATCTAAAACACATATCAGAAGCCTTTGTATAACATCAAATGTAAATGCAATATGCTGCCGTCTACTGCTCCTTAATTTGTGTGAAGATATTGAAGCTTGCACCATTCTGTAGACATATTTCCACTTCAGAAGCAGCTCAAAGCCCTTTGATTTGGGAGTAGTCATGATTGTGAAGATGCTCAAACTTAGCTGGAAAAATATAAAAAAGTAATGCAATTCTCTGTTTGACATTTGAAAGTAAAAGTAATGGAGTGCAAATACATCACACGCTAACCAGTGACGCTCCAATTAGGTCATATCATCGTTAAATACTTCATGTCGATGATTCGACTGCAATTTGTGCTGTGAAATTTCTTTTGGTTCAAATGGTTCAAGTGGCTCTAAGCAGTATGGGACTTAACATCTGAGGTCATCAGTCCCCTAGATTTAGAACTACGTAAATCTGACTAACCTAAGGACAGCACACACATCCATACCCGAGGCAGGATTCAAACCTCCGACCGTAGTAGCAGCGCGGTTCCGGACTGATGTGCCTAGAACCACTCGGCCAAAAATCCTGGATTTCTTTTGGAAAGTTTTGAAATTTGTGGTAAGATACTATGGGACCAAGCTGCTGAGGTTATCGGTCTCTAGGCTTGCACACTACTTAATCTAAGTTGAAGTAACTTACGCTAAGGACAACACATACGCTCATGCCCGAGGCAGGACTCAAACCTTCGACGGGGGCTAGCCACGCTAACCCTTGTAGACGTCTGAGACCGTGCGGCTACCCCGCACGGAGCTGACATTTCTTTGTTTCTTTTTTTCTTTTTTCTTTTAAATCTAAACACGGCCTTCTTCTTCAATGCATATTTCTACCTTTTTATTTGAATCCTACTTGGTCACCTGGTGTTGCCCTGCTACTGATTTAGTATCACATTACCAACCCCATCACACCACCACGCAGATGTGATAGAGAATAGTCCTTTTTCGAGATATCTTCAGTGGGGTCGATAGCCAAAGCAAATTCTCTGAATTAAAACATTCTTGTGTACGGGCTGTCATTAGCTCGATTGAACTATGCCTTTATTTTGGAATCTGCCCTTCTGCATCGTTTCGGCTGTGTAATCATTTTCAAAAGTACGGTGTAACCCGTTTCCTCATGGTGCCAAGTTGGTTTGAAACTCTTCATGTATCGTGCACTTATGCCTCAGACGTCACATAATTCCCACCACCAACCTCTAACTCATTCCTATAGGTAAATTGTTGTAAGAACTGTTGCCGTTCAGCCTAAGAATCGTGATTTGGATGCGACACTAATATTTGTTGTTTTCAAACATTTTCTGTCACCCATTTTTCAACTGTATTACATTCCCACCAGGCCTCCACTCTTGGACTTGTGACAATATTATACAGGTCTACTAGCAGTTGCAAATTTAGTTGATGCATCCATAACTTGCAGAAACGATAGGGACCGACCGCTGCTTTGCACTGCTCAAACACAATTGATCTCCCCTTATAGCTTCATCTCTGTGTCCTGTCACGCAACGGGTACGCCGTTGCCACTCTCTGACAGCACGTGCGACAATATGAGCGTGAACTAATAAAACCGACGAGGTCGCCATTGGGCTCTGAGCCCACAATGAACTACGCTAAGTCAGGACAAAATTGTTTTTATTAGAACGGCCACACGCGGCCTTCAGTACATTTTGAATAACCTTGCAGAGCCATTATTTATATCTTAGACGATCGTTATCTGCCAAGAACGGGTAAGTATCAATTCTTCCAGCGGCAGTGAAGCAAGCCGCTTCACACGAGGGTGAGTCAAATGAAAACCTTAAGTTTGTGGTAACAAATCGAAATTTTGCGCCGTTATCCTGTAAGTTGGTAAGCGTGCTACAAACAGCGTGCAGAATGTCCTGTAGGTGGCAGCATAGTGCAGGTACACACATACCGTCGCAGTATCAGTATAAAGATGGCCGCCCCACTTGCGACTTGCACCAGGGAAGAACAGCGTTCTATTATTCAGTTTTTGCGTAGTAAAGGTGTGAAACCTATTGAAATTCATCGACGAAAGAAGGTTCAGTGCGGTGATGCATGTTTGTCACAGCAGCAAGTCTACGAATGGAGTAGGAAGTTCGCAAATGGTATAACTTCAGTGGAAGATGTCCAGGTCAGGCACAACGAGTTGTGACTCCACAGAACATTGCAGCAGTTGAAGCCATAGTGAAGGAGAATCGCCGAGTGACACTGAATGACACTGCAGCATGTTTACAGATAAGTCATGGGTCAGCACACCACATTGTGCATGATGTGCTCCAGTTTCACAAAGTGCCTGCAAGATGGGTGCCACGCCAGCTGACTCCTCAAATGAGAGAACGACGTGTTGATGCTTGTGAAGAACTTCTTCGGCGCTTTGAACGAGAAGGTGATGGCTTCCTTGGAAGAATCGTTACTGGGGACGAAACCTGGGTTCACTTCCACCAACCGGAAACGAAGAGAGGGAGCAAGGAATGACGCCATTCCTCATCACCAAAACCATAGAAGTTTCGAACAGAACCATCAACAGGGAAGGTTATGAAACTTCCTGGCAGATTAAAACTGTGTGCCCGACCGAGACTCGAACTCGGGACCTTTGCCTTTCGCGGGCAAGTGCTCTACCATCTGAGCTACCGAAGCACGACTCACGCCCGGTACTCACAGCTTTACTTCTGCCAGTACCTCGTCTCCTACCTTCCAAACTTTACAGAAGCTCTCCTGCGAACCTTGCAGAACTACCACTCCTGAAAGAAAGGATATTGCGGAGACATGGCTTAGCCACAGCCTGGGGGATGTTTCCAGAATGAGATTTTCACTCTGCAGGGGAGTGTGAGCTGATATGAAACTTCCTGGGAGATTAAAACTGTGTGCCCGACCGAGACTCGAACTCGGGACCTTTGCCTTTCGCAGGAGAGCTTCTGTAAAGTTTGAAAGGTAGGAGACGAGGTACTGGCAGAAGTAAAGCTGGGAGTACCGGGCGTGAGTCGTGCTTGGGTAGCTCAGATGGTAGAGCACTTGCCCGCGAAAGGCAAAGGTCCCGATTTCGAGTCTCGGTCGGGCACACCGTTTTAATCTGCCAGGAAGTTTCATATCAGTGCACACTCCGCTGCAGAGTGAAAATCTCATTCAGGGAAGGTTATGCTGACTATCTTTTGGGACGAAAAGGCGTCATTTTGGAGTATTACATGCCTAGAGGGACCACTGTCACCAGTGCATCATACACAGATCTACTAAAACATCATCTGCGGCCTGCAATCAAATCAAAACGACGTGGATTGCTGTCAGCAGGTGTCCTTTTGCAACATGACAATGCAAGGCCCCACACTGCCCGTACAACAATCACAGACCTGTATTTAGAGTGTCTTCCTCATCCATCATACTCACCAGGCCTTTGCCCCAAGTGATTTCCATATGTCTGGACCATTCAAAGACGTAATGGGAGGAAAGTAGTTCCGTTCTGATGAAGAGGTACGCCACGCGGTGCATGAGTGGTTGCGCGTTGTACCAAAAGAATTTTTTTCTAAAGGAATTTATGCACTTTGTAAGCGCTGGAGGACTTGCATTGAGCATGGGGGAGATTATGTTGAAACGTGATACAGCTTTGTACCACCTCTGAACAATAAATAATATTAAAAAAAATATTTAAGGTTTTCATTTGACTCACCCTCTTACACAATATCTCACCAATGTGGTGTAATACTACAGGCAAAGTTTTCTGGCAGCTCTTGTGTGTCTCGGCAGACGACAGCCCAGGATGAAGCACTTCTGCGATTCCTACCTTCCTCTGGCCGCCTCGTCCAACAAAAGTTTTGGCCAGACAATCAGGGACTCATACAATCTTCAACGTTACTTTAGCTGTCAGTCTCTCTCTGCAGTATATTAACTGCGGCTTTGGAAAAGTAATTAATTTTTCGAAATGATTTTTGTGGAGACCAATTTTTTTGCCTGTAATTCTCGAAGTTTGGAAGCTCTTTTTGTGGTATCATCCAAAGATATCGGTGCTTCACCACAGTCGGCAACGTCCAACGACACCGCAGGCACTAGCCATGTCTCACTCTCGTCCGCAAAGACGAATGGGAGAGGCTGAGAAATGCACACCTTCTCTCTCAGCACGGCAGCACTCTCCCACAGATGTCAATATAGACCGAAGCGAGGAAGCACTCGCCCCAATTCCTCACTTCAGCTGTAGCGGTCAACATCACGTCTCAAATGGAAATGTTCTCTCGTAAATGTTGTACATTGTACTTCAAGACAGCAGTTTGTTAATTAGTGCGTGAGACGATAATTTAAGCATCGCTCGTGCGAAAGTCGGCTTTCCTTTCGCTCACATGATATAATGAGGATTATGAATGAAGGGCAACAGGCAGTTTCCATATTTCTAGATTTCCGGAAAGCATTTGACACTGTGGGTCATTGCAGGCTCTTAATGAAGGTACGTGCGTATGAAACAAGTACACAGATACACTCCTGGAAATGGAAAAAAGAACACATTTACACCGGTCAGACCCACCATACTTGCTCCGGACACTGCGAGAGGGCTGTACAAGCAATGATCACACGCACGGCACAGCGGACACACCAGGAACCGCGGTGTTGGCCGTCGAATGGCGCTAGCTGCGCAGCATTTGTGCACCGCCGCCGTCAGTGTCAGCCAGTTTGCCGTGGCATACGGAGCTCCATCGCAGTCTTTAACACTGGTAGCATGCCGCGACAGCGTGGACGTGAACCGTATGTGCAGTTGACGGACTTTGAGCGAGGGCGTATAGTGGGCATGCGGGAGGCCGGGTGGACGTACCGCCGAATTGCTCAACACGTGGGGCGTGAGGTCTCCACAGTACATCGATGTTGTCGCCAGTGGTCGGCGGAAGGTGCACGCGCCCGTCGACCTGGGACCGGACCGCAGCGACGCACGGATGCACGCCAAGATCGTAGGATCCTACGCAGTGCCGTAGGGGACCGCACCGCCACTTCCCAGCAAATTATGGACACTGTTGCTCCTGGGGTATCGGCGAGGACCATTCGCAACCGTCTCCATGAAGCTGGGCTACGGTCCCGCACACCGTTAGGCCGTCTTCCGCTCACGCCCCAACATCGTGCAGCCCGCCTCCAGTGGTGTCGCGACAGGCGTGAATGGAGGGACGAATGGAGACGTGTCGTCTTCAGCGATGAAAGTCGCTTCTGCCTTGGTGCCAATGATGGTCGTATGCGTGTTTGGCGCCGTGCAGGTGAGCGCCACAATCAGGACTGCATACGACCGAGGCACACAGGGCCAACACCCGGCATCATGGTGTGGCGAGCGATCTCCTACACTGGCCGTACACCACTGGTGATCGTCGAGGGGACACTGAATAGTGCACGGTACATCCAAACCGTCATCGAACCCATCGTTCTACCATTCCTAGACCGGCAAGGGAACTTGCTGTTCCAACAGGACAATGCACGTCCGCATGTATCCCGTGCCACCCAACGTGCTCTAGAAGGTGTAAGTCAACTACCCTGGCCAGCAAAATCTCCGGATCTGTCCCCCATTGAGCATGTTTGGGACTGGATGAAGCGTCGTCTCACGCGGTCTGCACGTCCAGCACGAACGCTGGTCCAACTGAGGCGCCAGGTGGAAATGGCATGGCAAGCCGTTCCACAGGACTACATCCAGGATCTCTACGATCGTCCCCATGGGAGAATAGCAGCCTGCATTGCTGCGAAAGGTGGATATACACTGTACTAGTGCCGACATTGTGCATGCTCTGTTGCCTGTGTCTATGTGCCTGTGGTTCTGTCAGTGTGATCATGTGATGTATCTGACCCCAGGAATGTGTCAATAAAGTTTCCCCTTCCTGGGACAATGAATTCACGGTGTTCTTATTTCAATTTCCAGGGGTGTATGTGAGTGGCTCGAAGACTTCTTAAATAATAGAACCCAGTATGTTGTCCTCGATACAGATACAAGGGTACCGTCAGGAGTGTCCCAGGAAAGTGTGACAGGACCGCTGCTGTTCTCTATATACACATTTGGTGGACGGCGTGGGCAGTAATCTGCGGTTGTTTACTGATGAGTCCATGGCGTACCGGCAGGTGTTGAAGTTGGATGCCTGTAGGAAAGAGATGATATAGAAAAAAATTCCAGTAGGCGTGATGAACTGCAGATAGCCCTAAACGTGGAAAAATGTAAGTTAATGCGGATGAGTACGAAGATCAAATCTGTAATATTCGCACACAGTATTACTAGCGTCCTGCTTGACACAATCAAGTCGTTTAAGTACCTGGGTATAGCGTTGAAAAGCCATATGGCAATGACGAGCATATGAGAACTGTGTGGTCTAGCGGTTCTAGGCGCTCAGTCCGGAACCGCTCGACTGCTACTGTCGCAGGTTCGAATCCTGCCTCGGGCATGGATGTGTGTGATGTCCTTAGGTTAGTTAGGTTTAAGTAGTTCTAAGTTCTTGGGGACTGATGACCACAGATGTTAAGTCCCATAGTGCTCAGAGCCATTTGAACCATTTGAGAACTGTGGTAGGGATGACGAATGATGGACGTCGGTTTACGGGGAGAATTTTAGGAAAGAGTGCTTCAACTGTAAACGAGACCGCATGTAGGACGCTGGTGCGGTCTATTTTTGAGTACTGCTCGAGTGGTTGGGATCTGTACCAGGTCGGACTGAAGGAAGACATCAAAGCAACTCAGAGGCGAGCTGCTAGATCTGTTCAAGGTAGTTTCGACCAACACGCAAGTATTACAGGGATGCTTCGGGAACCCAAATGGGAATCCCTGGATGAAGGCGACGCCCTTTTCGAGAATCAATATTGAGAAAATTTAGAGAATGAGCATTTGAAGCTGACTGCCGATCTATTCTATTGCCATCAACGAATATTGCGCGTAAGGATCTCAAAGATAAGATACGAGAAGTTAGGGCTCATACGGAGGCATACAGATAGTCGTTTTCTCCCTCGCTCTATTTATAAATGGAGCAGGAAAGAAAATGACAATTTGTGGTACAGGGTACCCTCCGCCACGCACCGTACCATGACTTGCGGTGTATCTATGCAGATGTAGATGTTATACAGGTAGTCAATGACAGCTGTACTTTACTATGCAGTCCTGTGGCGAAGGATTGTGTCAAGTTACCTTTTTATCATTCTTGTAATGAAGTAAACTAATATTTTTCTGGTGTGTTTCTGTTTATCCATTTCCCAGGGCAATCAAAGATGTCATAGTTATCGCAGGACAAATGTAGTTTCGGCTTGTCAAACAGTTTTCGTACTAAGTAGTACAAGCACAGTTTGAATGCAGTGCTTTTATTAGCTGGCTCAGTTTCTGGCAAAAACTGATAGTTTGTAGGAGAGCAAAGCTGGCTGGACTTTTGACTCCCATTCAAGAGCGACCAAGTGCTCTTACTGCAACCAGACCGTCGGTGACGTGCCTCTTGTCAGCATTCCACTGGAGGGAGAGAGATCAGATATTGTAAGTCTTCAAACCTACTGCTGGCCTTTCCATCTCATAGACGACAACCCATTGATTCTTGTATCGTTTTTTTCTTGGCACCGAAGGAGCCAAGGTACCTCTCCAGTTTGAAAATTCGGTTACATTTCCGTCCTGCAGTAGTTTAACAATGATGCCAGATCTCCACTTCTCTGGAACTTGCCTTGTTTGCCAACATGAGTTGCACAGTAAAACGATGAATTAAGTTCAGACCTCCGTTTTTCAGAATTTCGGCTGAGATTTCATTCAAAATAATTGCTTTGGTATTTTTAAGTTCTGTGGTTGCTGCGCACACATCTGCATCTGGTATCATCTGATTTTACTTTCTTGGCTCATGTTTGAAGCTGTGACCATTAGATGGATTGGACTGGTTTAAGATTTCATGGAGTGCTCAACCCATCAGGCAGCTTGTTCATCATTTGTGGGCAGAAGATTGGCATTTTTATCCTTCATGCGGCAGTTTGAAAAACAATGGCCTCCCGTAAGTTTTCGAACAATACTGTACATTGTCATGGTGTCACTGAGAGAGGCAGAATTTTACACCTCTCTGCCTTCGCACTTATACCTATCTTTTATGGCGGCTCTGAAACTGCTTTTGACTCACTAGTACCACCAGACATGATTTCGTCTGCGTACCTGAATCTCTTCTTGACCTTTAACTTTTGTTTGGACAACACAGTTGTGGAGTAACAGCGATTGATATAAAATTAACTTAGTATTAAGAAATCAGTCTTAATAGTTTTTTTAAAAAATTTATTTAGTGCCGATCGGTTTCAGCCCATCGCAGGGGCCATCTTCAGGGCGAACGTACTGTGAAATTACAATATATATATATATATATCTTAGACAAAACTAATGACAACCACCTTATAAGAGTGGATTACGTAAATATAATGTTTACCCGTTGGTCGACTGCTGGTGGCTTCACGTCTACCCAAGTGTGGCAGGAGACTGTAAAGAATTTACATTTTTTTCCTTTAATGAAGCTGGCAGTAGCTTAGTACGCTGCTCTTCAGCCTACAGAATTTTTAAAACATAAGAAGATAAGAAAAAACAAAAGCAGGCGATAAAACGGCGACGTAAATTGTAAAACGGCGGAAAATTGTGGAAAGTTAAAACATAAAACAAAGGATCGGTAATGCTAGTAAAATACACAGGAAGCAGACTGTTAAAATAGTAGACAGACAATTAAAAAGCATGACGACAGTCTGTTCGCAAGAGATATAAAAATCACACCCAGCGACAGCATGATGTACATTCGCAGCACTTCGGTTAAAGACGCACAAAACTTAACAAACACAATAAACACTGCACTAAAAAGTTGGCACAAAGATGACACACCACATCCAAGGGCAGATGGGGGCGGTGGACCTGGAGAGATGAGGGGGGAAAAACGGGGGAGGAGAGGAAAAACGGAAGAGGGGTGGGAACCGACGGAGGGGGGGGGGGGGCAGAGCAGACGTGGAAGGGAATGGGGAAAGGCAGAGGAGGGAAAACCAAAAGGACTTGGAGGAAAGAAGGGAGGCAGAAAGGGTAGGTGGGAAAAAAACAGTATGGAAGGGGGGGGGGGGAAGAGAGAGCCTGGGGAAAGGACAGAGGAAAGGAGGGAGAGATGAGGATCAGAGTTGATAGGAGGGATAAATGGAGGGAGAGAGGGCATCATCTGGGAGGGGGAGTTGACGGAAGCCACCTTGGGAAAGGAGATGAAGGGTGTAGAGATGGAGGGTACAGAAGGTGAGGCGGAGTACATGGCGCTCAAAGATCTGGAGGGACTTTTAGAATTTGGGGGGGTGGGGGAACTGGAGGGGCGGATATCTAGGCGGGACTGGCATAACAGAGGATGGGATGGATTAAGGATTTGTAGGTGTGGAGGATGGTAGAGGGATTCAAGCCCCATGTCTGGCCAGAGAGGAGTTTGTAGAGTCGGAGGCAGTTGTGGGCTTTGGATAGGATGGAGCAGAGAGGAGGGATCCAGGTGAGGTGACGGTCAATCATGAGGCCAAGGTAGGTGAGGGTAGGGGGGAGGGGGGCAGGACGGGCGCAGATGGTAAGAGAGAAATCCAGGAGCTGCAAGGAGCGAGTGGTACGACCTACGATGATTGCCTGGGTCCGGGGACCATGCAGCAAAAAGGTCAAGGTGATTCTGGAGAAGGCGTTGGGACCATTGGAGGGTAGGAGCGAGGGCAAGGAATGTGGTGTCATCGGCATACTGCTGGAGGGGGGGGGGGGTTGGGGCATATCTGCCGTGCACAGGAGGTAGAGGAGAGGGGAGAGGACAGAGCCCTGGGGCACACCTGCAGAGGGGCAGAAGGTGCGAGAATCGGCGTTGAGGATAAAGTAAATGTCGTGTGACGAGGGCCTCCCGTCGTGTAGACCATTCGCCTGGTGCAAGTCTTTCGATTTGACGCCACTTCGGCGACTTGCGCCTCGATGGGGATGAAATGAAGATGATTAGGATAACACAACACACAGTCCCTGAGCGGAGAAAATCTCGGACCCAGCCGGGAATCGAACCCGGGCCCTTTGGATTGACAGTCTGTCGCGCTGACCACTCAGCTACCGGGGACGAACGGCGTTGTGGATGGTAACGTAGGAGGGGCGGTGGGAGAGGAAGGAGGTAATCAGACGGACATAGCTGACAGGAAGGGCGTAGGTCTGGAGTTTGAACAGGAGACTGGGACGCTAGACACGGTCATAAGCCTTTTCAAGGTTTGGGTGTCGCCAAGTATCTTGATGTGCCGGGAACAGATTTTTGAACTTTCTGCTTCTTTGTCTCTTAGCTTTGTGACATCGAACTGTCGTCTGGGTTGTCGGCGTTGTTGCGAGTTGAACTTTACTTTAAAATTTGTTCGCACCAAGAAATCGCCCTCCCAAGACCCGCAGGATAATAGGTTACTGGATCTCGCAAAGATGACTTCCATACGCTACTTCTACAAAGGTAATAAATTTCCTTTAGACTGTTTCCAGGCTAATGCCAGGTCTTCATATGTATCATTTTATGATGAAACGAACTATTGCCTAAACAGAGACAGTGATGGATTCAGAAAACCTGAAACATTAACTATTATAATTATTGCGTTTTTCTGTTGCAGAGACTCCAACGATATACTGAAAACTATTATGGTCACTGCTAAGTAACACATTCACATAGCCTGTAACAAGTGTATGTTCATGACTGGGGATAACTTGTGCAACTGCTTGTGAAAAGCACCCTTGTCTTAATCGTTTGTAGCTTCCGTCGCTGAATAGAACTGCAGAATAACTGTGATATGAATACAGTGAAGGCGCCCACTTATGATTAGATCATTGAGTACCATCCACCCAGAGCCTTAGCCGCTTTCTAAGTACTAAGCGAATACCACACTCTTGTTGAGCCCTGATTATAGGAGTCTTTTACCATGGCTGACTATTTAATCGCCGACACACAACCTACTTTACGGACACCCAGTATGTCTAGTTTACATAGAATTAAATCCAAGGCGTTATTGTGCAAGTCGGGTTGATGGTGTAAGGGGCGTACATTGCAAGCTCCAATCCAGGTGAAATCGAAATTTTTTGCAGTAAACTTTGGATTCCGTTTTATCGGTGGCTGAATACACCATCGCACCATTCTTGGTTTATTGAAGTCCCTGTATGTCTATTCCGAGATTTAGTTTCACTTTCAATTCAGAACTGCCAGGTTCAGATCGCTAAATTTTATTGTTGTTTTTGCAGTGGGAAAAAAGTTTTATGGGATCGCGTTGCTAACCCAGTGCCGAACCGTTTCCTGCCTCATCCGAGCTTGCGTCGGTAATAGCGGAGTTAGGGTCACAGAGTTGATAGAATGAATTAAGAATTTGTGTGTGTTGGGGGGGGGGGAGGAGGGTGGATGAGACAGGTAGGTAGGTAGGTAAATAGATAGATAGGCAGATAGATAGAGAAATAGATATTGAGGCGAGGAGCGGGCAAGGACGGCGGCGTGGCAATTCCTCACGATCTTTACACTAATACTAGTTCAAATGGCTCTGAGCACTATGGGACTTAACATCTGAGGTCATCAGTCCCCTAGAACTTAGAACTACTTAAACCTAACTAACCTAAGGACATCACACACATCCATGCCCGGGGCAGGATTCGTATCTGCGACCGTAGCGGTCACGTGGTTCCAGACTGAGGCGCCTAGAACCGCTCAGCCACTGCGGCCGGCCTGATACTAGAGTATAGATCAAAACACGTAGAGCTAACAGCTTCAGCATGAACCACATTACAGGGGAAACTAATGACTTAATCATTTTTGTCGTATAACTTGCTTGTAGAAGGAGGTAAGATGTATGGATGTAACAAATGAACGCGTAATGGAAATAATAAGCGGATAAGAAACTTCCTGGCAGATAAAAACTGTGTGCCTGACCGAGACTCGAACTCGGGACCTTTGCCTTTCGCGGGCAAGTGCTCTACCATCTGAGCCACCGAAGCACGACTCACGGCCGCTCCTCACAGATTTACTTCTGCCAGTACCTCATCTCCTACCTTCCAAACTTTACAGAAGCTCTCCTGCGAACCTTGCAGAACTAGCACTCCTGAAAGAAAATATACTGCGTAGGTATGGCTTAGCCACAGCCTGGGGGATGTTTCCAGAATGAGATTTTCACTCTGCAGCGGAGTGTGCGCTGATATGAAACATCCTGGCAGATTAAAACTGTGTGCCCGACCGAGACTCGAACTCGGACGTTTGCATTTCGCGGGCAAATGCTCTATCATCTGAGCTACCGAAGCACGACTCACGCTCGCCCCTCACAGCTTTACTTCTGAAGGTAGGAGACGAGATACTGGCAGAAGTAAAGCTGTGAGTACCGGGCGTGAGTCGTGCTTCGGTAGCTCGGATGGTAGAGCACTTGCCCACGAAAGGCAAAGGTCCCGAGTTTGAGTCTCGGTCGGGCACACAGTTTTAATCTGCCAGGAAGTTTCATATCAGCGCACACTCCGCTGCTGAGTGAAAATCTCATTGTTTAATAAGCGGATAAGTGTTTGAACTTGTATCGGAAGATGTTCTTAGTTCTCCCTAAACGAACAGGTCCTCCTGAACAACTATTTTTCACAATGGGAAAGAAGGGAGGTGGGGAAATTCTAGGAGCCACCAATATACCAATAAGTGGCACAGGTAATTGATGACGTCGGGAGCAACAGGGATGCATACACAATGAGAACGCCACAGGATAGATGATGCTGGGCTGAATAAAAACTACCGAAGGAACTGTGATTTTAGAAAGAATTACGCTCTGCTAGTAATTGGAGGCGAAATTAGGCCATTAAGAAAAAGATGTGTCTTTATGTAATAATAAAAACGTTTAAACCAAAGCTGATTAAGCCAAGTACTACCACGTGATTAGGTGGACACGAATGACGTGGAAACGTCTCGCCAGCATCATCACGGGAAAGACATTATCAAATGATCAAGCCTCTAATAATTTGTCTAAAACGATCGGGAGGAAGCTCAAGTCCGCGAGGTGAATGAAGATAATTATTAACGAGCTGAAACTGCACGAGGAAAATAGAGTGGAGCAGGAACGGGTCGCAGAGAACCGGTGTTCAGTAGCGGGCGGGTAGCTGGCTGCTTGGGAAACAGGGCACGCACCGCCGCCCACGCCATACGCCAGCGGCCGCTGCCGCCGCCGCTGCCGCCACCGCAGGGGGCCATACGTCTCTGTCAGCGCGCGGACGGCTCTGAGCAGTGACACGGGCAGCCGGCAGCCGTGCTACAGCCTCTGCTCCGTTCTCAGCGCAGGCGGCTGCTCGGCAAAATCACAACACTGATAAACATGAGGCACACAAACGACGCGACATCAGGGGCAAGCTATACACATGTACAAGGTGTTTCAAAAATGACCGGTATATTTGAAACGGCAATAAAAACTAAACGAACAGCGATAGAAATACACCGTGCGTTGCAATATGCTTGGGACAACAGTACATTTTCAGGCGGACAAACTTTCGAAATTACAGTAGTTACAATTTTCAACAACAGATGGCGCTGCAAGTGATGTGAAAGATATAGAAGACAACGCAGTCTGTGGGTGTGCCATTCTGTACGTCGTCTTTCTGCTGTAAGCGTGTGCTGTTCACAACGTGCAAGTGTGCTGTAGACAACATGGTTTATTCCTTAGAACAGAGCATTTTTCTGGTGTTGGAATTCGACCGCCTAGAACACAGTGTTGCTGCAACAAGACGAAGTTTTCAACGGAGGTTTAATGTAACCAAAGGACCGAAAAGCGATACAATAAAGGATCTGTTTGAAAAATTTCAACGGACTGGCAACGTGACGGATGAACTTGCTGCAAAGGTAGGGCGACCGCGTACGGCAACCACAGAGGGCAACGCGCAGCTAGTGCAGCAGGTGATCCGACAGCGGCCTCGGGTTTCCGTTCGCCGTGTTGCAGCTGCGGTCCAAATGACGCCAACGTCCACGTATCGTCTCATGCGCCAGAGTTTACACCTCTGTCCATACAAAATTCAAACGCGGCAAACTCTCAGCGCCGCTACCATTGCTGCACGAGAGACATTCGCTAACGATATAGTGCACAGGATTGATGACGGCGATATGTATGTGGGCAGCATTTGATTTACTGACGAAGCTTATTTTTACCTGGACGGCTTCGTCAATAAACAGAACTGGCGCATATGGGGAACCGACAAGCCCCATGTTGCAGTCCCATCGTCCCTGCATCCTCAAAAAGTATTGGTCTGGGCCGCCATTTCTTCCAAAGGAATCATTGGCCCATTTTCCAGATCCGAAACGATTACTGCATCACGCTATCTGGACATTCTTCGTGAATTTGTGGCGGTACAAACTGCCTTAGACGACACTGCGAACACCTCGTGGTTTATGCAAGATGGTGCCCGGCCACATCGCACGGCCGACGTCTTTAATTTCCTGAATGAATATTTCGATGGTCGTGTGATTGCTTTGGGCTATCCGAAACATGCAGGAGGCGGCGTGGATTGGCCTCCCTATTCGCCAGACATGAACCCCTGTGACTTCTTTCTGTGGGGACACTTGAAAGACCAGGTGTACCGCCAGAATCCAGAAACAATTGAACAGCTGAAGCAGTACATCTCATCTGCATGTGAAGCCATTCCGCCAGACACGTTGTCAAAGGTTTCGGGTAGTTTCATTCAGAGACTACGCCATATTATTGCTACGCATGGTGGATATGTGGAAAATATCGTACTATAGAGTTTCCCAGACCGCAGCGCCATCTGTTGTTGAAAATTGTAACTACTGTAATTTCGAAAGTTTGTCTGCCTGAAAATGTACTGTTGTCCCAAGCATGTTGCAACAAACGGTGTATTTCTATCGCTGCTCGTTTAGTTTTCATTGCCGTTTCAAATATACCGGTCATTTTTGAAACACCCTGTACATGTACATCTACATCTGCATCTACATGACTACCCTGCAATTCACATTTAAGTGCTTGGCAGAGGGTTCTTCGAACCACAATCATACTACCTCTCTACCATTCCACTCCCGAACAGCGCGCGGGAAAAACGAACACCTAAACCTTTTAGTTCGGGCTCTGATTTCTCTTATTTTATTTTGATGATCATTCCTACCTATGTAGGTTGGGCTCAACAAAATATTTTCGCATTCGGAAGAGAAAATTGGTGACTGAAATTGCATAAATAGATCTCGCCGCGACGAAAAACGTCTTTGCTGTAATGACTTCCATCGCAACTCGGGTATCATATCTGCCACACTCTCTCCCCTACTACGTGATAATACAAAACGAGCTGCCCTTTTTTGCACCCTTTCGATGTCCTCCGTCAACCCCACCTGGTAAGGATGCCACACCGCGCAGCAATGTTCTAACAGAGGACGAACGAGTGTAGTGTAAGCTGTCCCTTTAGTGGACTTGTTACATCTTCTAAGTGTCCTGCCAATGAAACGCAACCTTTGGCTCGCCTTCCCCACAATATCATCTATGTGTTCTTTCCAACTGAAGTTGTTCGTAATTTTAACACCCAGGTACTTAGTTGAATTGACAGCCTTGAGAATTGTACTATTTATCTAGTAATCGAAATCCAGCGGATTACTTTTGGAACTCATGTGGATCACCTCACACTTCTCGTTATTTAGAGTCAACTGCCACCTGCCACACCATACAGCAATCTTTTCTGAATCGCTTTGCAACTGATACTGGTCTTCGGATGACCTTACTAGACGGTAAATTACAGCATCATCTGCGAACAACCTGCTCAGATTGTCACCCACGTCATTTATATAGATAGCAGAGGACCCAGGACGCTTCCCCGGGGGAACACCTGATATCACTTCAGTTTTACTCGATGATTTGCCGTCTATTACTACGAACTGCGACCTTCCTGACAGGAAATCACGAATCCAGTCGCACAACTGATACGATACCCCATAGGCCCGCAGCTTGATTAGAAGTCGCTTGTGAGGAACGGTGTCAAAAGCTTTCCGGAAATCCGGAATCAACTTGAGATCCTCTGTCGATAGCGGCCATTACTTCGTGCGAATAAAGAGCTAGCTGCGTTGCACAAGAACGATGTTTTCTGAAATCATGCTGATTGCGTATCAATAGATCGTTCCCTTCGAGGTGATTCATAATGTTTGAATACAGTATATGCTCCAAGACCCGACTGCAAACCGACGTTAATGACATAGGTCTGTAGTTAGATGGATTACTCCTATTACCCTTCTTAAACACTGGCGCGACCTGCGCAATTTTCCAATCTGTAGGTACAGATCTATCGGTGAGCGAGCGGTTGTATATGATTGCTAAGTAGGGAGCTATTGTATCAGCGTAATCTGAAAGGAACCTAATCGGTATACAATCTGGACCTGAAGACTTGCCCGTATCAAGCGCTTTGCTTCGCAACCCCTAAGGTATCTACTAAGACACTCATGCTAGCAGCTGTTCGTGTTTCAAATTCTGGAATATTCAATTCGTCTTCCCTGGTGAAGGAATTTCGGAAAACTTCGTTCAGTAACTCCGCTTTAGCGGCACAGTCGTCGGTAACAGTACCATCGGCACTGCGCAGCGAAGGTATTGACTGCGTCTTGCCGCTTGTGTACTTTACATACGACCAGAATTTCTTCGGATTTTCTACCAAATTTCGAGACAATGTTTCGTTGTGGAACCTATTAAAGGCATCTCGCATTGAAGTCCGTGCCGAATTTCGCGCGTCTGTAAATTTTAGCCAATCTTCGGGATTTCGCGTTCTTCTGAACTTCGCATGCTTTTTCCGTTGCCTCTGCAACAGCGTTTGGACCTGTTTTGTGTACCACGGGGGATCAGTTCCATCTCTTACCAATTTATGAAGTATGAATCTCTCAATTGCTGTTGCTACCATATCTTTGAATTTGAGCCACATCTCGTCTACATTTGCATAGTCAGTTCGGAAGGAATGGAGATTGTCTCTTAGGAAGGTATCTAGTGACACTTTATCCGCTTTTTTAAATAAAATTAGAGATTTGCATTACATAGCGACAGCGTATCGATGCGCTGGGCTGTTACCACTGTACCGCGTATGCAAAATGGTCATAACTGAACAATGCTGGGAGTAGATTTGTGGAACTAGAGTGGAATACAATAAAGAACAAAATAATTATGATTAAACAGAACAGTGTAGATATGGCGAAAGTAGTGGTGAAGAGAGCTTCGATGACTGAGAAAACACTCGAGCTTATAGGAAAAAGAAGAAAATATAAGAAACTTGTGAACGAGTGGGAAAGCAGCAGCATAGATAACTTAGGAATGATATTGACAGGGAGTGCGAACAGACTAGAATGAAATTGAAAGTCATCTAAAGATATTGGGAAAGATATGATTGCAACAAAAATTCGACAAGGCGTATAGGATGATTGAACGTATTAAGTGTATTGTTGTTTATGTACGAGGTGCAGATGGAAAATATCTAGTAAATGCAGAAGAAAAGGCAGACGACAAGAGCATCGCAAAGCCCTGTGTAATGATGGGGAGCAGTCTGGAAGTCAAAAGAAAAGGAGGAATTTGGTATGGAAGAAAAAGGCGAACCATTAATCATCACCATCATCATTTTCTGACTAGGCCTTATGGCTGCAGCCTCCTCTGCTGAGCGTTCTAAGTCAGCTTACTCTCTGAATTTAGGTATCACAGAATCCAGATGATTCTTCTGCGGTCTTCTTCCACCTTCTTCGCTAAAACTTTGCCTTCCAATATTGTGGTCAGGAATTCACTGTGAGTTATCGTGTGGCTAAAGCAGTTTGATTTCCTTTCTTCTGTGGTAGTGATCAATTCCCCTTTTTCATCTAGTTGCTTGAGGGCCCATTCGTTCGATTTATTTCTGTTTTCAACTTGAGCATCTCCTCCACATTCAGATTTCCAGTGCTTCCACGTGTCTGTCTGACTAGGCCCCATATCTCATAGCGATGTAACAAAACAACCCAAACAAATTTGGTGACGAATTTTTAGTTTTAATATCAATGTGTCTGTTGGTCATAACTTTTTTCTTGTTACTGAAGTCCTGTTCAGCGAGAACAATTCTACTGGTTTCAGTGATGTAGCTACTGGCCCATATGAATAAAACTGAAGCACAAGCTGGGAAGATAACCCAAAAGTAAAAGCTTCAATCGATTTGCTTCATCTGTATTGTCAGCAGCCTTTGCTGAGTAAAAGCGGGCATCAGATTTCGCTTTATTGGTTGTGAGTGCATATGACTTCCCGAATAAAGATATCCTCATCTGATCGAGATGAAAGTTCCCTTATGTGGAGGGACTACAATGGTGTTTTTAACGGCGCTTTTATGAACTTTTCCTGAGAAATTAAGGAAATCAAATCTTCCGGAAGAAAAAAGAAAGAAGCATCACAGAAAAGAATATACTTATCTGAAGCCAATTTCGGTATCCAGATTGATGGAAAACAGTTACTAAAAGGAAGTTAGTAACATGAAAATCAAACTAGAAAGAAAAACAGATAGGAACACAGAAAGCTTGATGGACTTCTACAAGGAGATTGCGATCCCACAGTGAACTGGATTCCAGTTCAGTTGAAACATAACCTGGTGCGTTATTAATACTTATTTGGATTCAGGTTAAATAAAGTATATACATTCTTTAATGTTAAAAGAAAGTTGCTTTACAGTTTTTTTTTCAATTCTAATAACCAGAAGCATTGACACTAGGACACGCACTGTCCACATTAACACCCTTGTCTGTAGAGCACGTAGTAAGATTTATTTCCAACTTTTACAAATATTAGGCAAACAAGATTAATCACGACTACCTTATAAAGATGATTACGGAAATCTCATTTACACGGGGAAAACGAAATAGTCTCTCTGTATTACTGTATCTTAGCCACTATTATCATTATTACTATTGTTCTTGTTGTTAGTAGTAGTAGTAGTAGTAGTAGTTATAGTAGCCTGCAGCATTAAACGTTGGCTGATATCCAATCGTTGACTGCACTCACTGTGTTTTATTTCAGAGTTATTCTTGTGTAATGAGTTTAGAAGCCTCACGCAATTGTTTATAGAGTATCTTATAGGCTATACTGTATTATTTATAATGCTTTCTTTGCGAGAAAAATTCGAATTTAGTTGCTGATTGTGGTAAGCTTAATGTGATATGTAAGTTTATTACTCAGTATCCTTAAATGTAATGGCTACAGTTAACTTAAGCAGCAAACATTTTTTAACTCTTTTCAAAGAAAAGTTTCCGCTTTCCTTTGTAACATATATCTTCATAAAAAAAACACGCTATAGCTATATACATCTTTGGCATACATATACAGGGTGAGTCACCTAACATTACCGCTGGATATATTTCGTAAACCACATCAAATACTGACGAATCGATTCCACAGACCGAATGTGAGGAGAGGGGCTAGTGTAATTGGTTAATACAAACAAAAAAAATGCACGGAAGTATGTTTTTTAACACAAACCTACGTTTTCTTTAAATAGAACCCCGTTAGTTTTGTTAGCACACCTGAACATATAAACAAATACGTAATCAGTGCCGTTTGTTGCATTGTAAAATGTTAATTACATCCGGAGATATTGTAACCTAAAGTTGACGCTTGAGTACCTCTCCTCCACTGTTCCATCGTGTGTATCGGAGAGCATCGAATTACGTAGGGATCCAAAGGGAACGGTGATGGACCTCAGGTACAGAATAGACTGGAAGAGCACATTACGTCCACATGCTAACACCTTTTTATTGGTCTTTTTCACTGACGCACATGTACATTACCATGAGGGGTGAGGTACACGTACACACGTGGTTTCCGTTTTCAATTACGGAGTGGAATAGAGTGTGTCCCGACATGTCAGGCCAATAGATATTCAATGTGGTGGCCATCATTTGCTGCACACAATTGCAATCTCTGGCGTAATGAATTCGTACACGCCGCAGTACATCTGGTGTAATGTCGCCGCAGGCTGCCACAATACGTTGTTTCATATCCTCTGGGGTTGTAGGCACATCATGGAACACATTCTCCTTTAACGTACCCCACAGAAAGAAGTCCCTGCAGATGCTGTTCGCCGACCGTGGCCCGTGTTTGTTACAACACGACCCTGAACGTCGGAGGTTTGAAGCGTCAACTTTAGGTTACAATATCTGCGAATGTAATTAACATTTTACAGTGCAACAAACGGCACTGATTACGTATTTGTTTATATGTTCAGATGTGCTAACAGAACTAACGTGGTTCCATTTTAAAAAAACGTAGGTTTGTGTTAAAAAACATACTTCCGTGCATTTTTGTATGGTTTGTATTAAACAATTACACTAGCCCCTCTCCTCACGTTCGGTCTGTGGAATCGGTTTGTCAGTATCTGATGTGGTTTACGAAATATATCCAGCGGTAACGTTAGGTGACTCACCCTGTATATATGCTGCCCCATCATCCTCCTTGTCTAGAGCAAATTAAGCCACCACCTTTGAAGGAAGTAAAATGTTTACCAGAAGCAGATGAGACAAAGGTGCACAATAACATAAAATTACACGTGCTGCTGCTACTGTAGCAGTTGATAATGAGAAGGACGGAAATGGAAAAAAGAACTACGACAACGAACTTCCTTAATGCAAAGAAAAACAACGAAAACAACGCGTAAGAGAGGAAAATAAAAATAGGTATTATATGTATGCTATCCTTTAGACCGTGCTACCACTAGCTTTTTGAATACGAATAGGAGTTTTGTACGTTTTCGTAAGTAAAATAATTTAGAATCCTGAGTTTTGTATCAGACCTGCAATTTATCTTCTTCAATTCCTCTCCTAAGAATTTCCCTCTCAGCTACAGGCTCTTCTTTCTTATCGCCATTCTCATAGAACTACGTGCAGTATCATTAAAATCTTCATCTGCAGATGCTTCGCTAGATTGTGCAGTAAAAAGCAGTGAGCTATAATTATTGGAACATTTGATAAAGTAACGCTACACACATTATGAGAAATAGAAAACTGCCGTTTAAGCTGATCGAAACAACGCTCTGTGAAGGCCTTCTCATTTTTTAAAAGCTTGTTGAATGATTTGTTGCTCTCTTCTTTTGGATTACAATAGGGGGTCATCAACCAGGACTGTAGGCCATAGCCTTCATCACCAAAAAGAAAAGTGTCATTAAATTCACATAGCAGTTCCCAGACACATGAATTTCTCCACGTTAGATTGTCATCTACTGACGAGGGATAGCTAGCTTCTTCCTCTACACTGCATATAGCCTGCTCATTTATAATAGCGTAACCCTTTTCTATAAGGACATTATACATTATGCTCTGAGACGAAGACGCTGCTGTGTTCGATTATACGAGGGTTGGAACTTAAATAGTGGCAACTATTTATTCACAACCCACAAAAAAGAGTTACATGTTTTCACCTGTTACTGTGCTTCTAAGTAGTCACCAGCGTTGTGAAGAACCCGCTGCCAGCGATGTGGGAGACGTAGTATATCGTTAGCAGAGCATGTTCTGTTGATGGTACGAATGCAGCGGTCTGCTTCCTGTCGAATCTCTGGAACATTTCTGAGGCGAATGCCACAAAGTGGTTCCTTCATCTTCAGAACCAAATCAAAGTCACAAGGATTTAAATCCGGGGAGTATGGTGGTTGGTACAGTACTTCCCAGTTCCATCGACCGAAGAGAGCAGCCACAGCTTGCGCTGTATGCGCCCGCGCATTGTCATGCTAAATGATTGGTGGGTTGCGCAGAAAGTGTCGCCGCTTCTTTCCCAAAGCTGGTGGCAGGTGATGCTCCAAAAACGAACAGAAATACTCTACATTGACGGTGTGCCGCGGAGGAACGTAATGCGTTAGGATAACACCATCACAGTCGTACACGAGAATCACCATAACTTTAGACCACCCCATTCACACCACCAACAGAACAGGCTCTGCTAACGGCATACTACGCCTTCCACATCGCTGACAACGAGTTATACACAACGCTGGTGACTACTTTGAAGGACAATAACAGGTGCAAACATTAACTCTATTGTATCGGCTGTGAGTAAATACACTCCTGGAAATTGAAATAAGAACACCGTGAATTCATTGTCCCAGGAAGGGGAAACTTTATTGACACATTCCTGGGGTCAGATACATCACATGATCACACTGACAGAAACACAGGCACATAGACACAGGCAACAGAGCATGCACAATGTCGGCACTAGTACAGTGTATATCCACCTTTCGCAGCAATGCAGGCTGCTATTCTCCCATGGAGACGATCGTAGAGATGCTGGATGTAGTCCTGTGGAACGGCTTGCCATGCCATTTCCACCTGGCGCCTCAGTTGGACCAGCGTTCGTGCTGGACGTGCAGACCGCGTGAGACGACGCTTCATCCAGTCCCAAACATGCTCAATGGGGGACAGATCCGGAGATCTTGCTGGCCAGGGTAGTTGACTTACACCTTCTAGAGCACGTTGGGTGGCACGGGATACATGCGGACGTGCATTGTCCTGTTGGAACAGCAAGTTCCCTTGCCGGTCTAGGAATGGTAGAACGATGGGTTCGATGACGGTTTGGATGTACCGTGCACTATTCAGTGTCCCCTCGACGATCACCAGTGGTGTATGGCCAGTGTAGGAGATCGCTCCCCACACCATGATGCCGGGTGTTGGCCCTGTGTGTCTCGGTCGTATGCAGTCCTGATTGTGGCGCTCACCTGCACGGCGCCAAACACGCATACGACCATCATTGGCACCAAGGCAGAAGCGACTCTCATCGCTGAAGACGACACGTCTCCATTCGTCCCTCCATTCACGCCTGTCGCGACACCACTGGAGGCGGGCTGCACGATGTTGGGGCGTGAGCGCAAGACGGCCTAACGGTGTGCGGGACCGTAGCCCAGCTTCATGGAGACGGTTGCGAATGGTCCTCGCCGATACCCCAGGAGCAACAGTGTCCCTAATTTGCTGGGAAGTGGCGGTGCGGTCCCCTACGGCACTGCGTAGGATCCTACGGTCTTGGCGTGCATCCGTGCGTCGCTGCGGTCCGGTCCCAGGTCGACGGGCACGTGCACCTTCCGCCGACCACTGGTGACAACATCGATGTACTGTGGAGACCTCACGCCTCACGTGTTGAGCAATTCGGCGGTACGTCCACCCGGCCTCCCGCATGCCCACTATACGCCCTCGCTCAAAGTCCGTCAACTGCACATACGGTTCACGTCCACGCTGTCGCGGCATGCTACCAGTGTTAAAGACTGCGATGGAGCTCCGTATGCCACGGCAAACTGGCTGACACTGACGGCGGCGGTGCACAAATGCTGCGCAGCTAGCGCCATTCGACGGCCAACACCACGGTTCCTGGTGTGTCTGCTGTGCCGTGCGTGTGATCATTGCTTGTACAGCCCTCTCGCAGTGTCCAGAGCAAGTATGGTGGGTCTGACACACCGGTGTCAATGTGTTCTTTTTTCCATTTCCAGGAGTGTATTTGCCACTATTTAAGTTCCAACTCTCGTATTTGTAATTATAATAGGCTACGTCGGCTCGATTAACATCGTAGAATATATCAGGTGGTCTAGATGTCCACAAGTGACACTTATCCTAGTTGCTGTCACTAGTAAACGAGGTGCGACAATAGAGCAATGAGAATGATTTTCTTCGCAATATGTGGCAACCCTGCAGGCTTGCGTAGGCACAATTTCTTTGACCTTGGTCTGTAAGCTGCTTCTAGTCCAAGCGGCACATCGATGTAACTGCTCAGTAGTTAGTTGTGCTGTAATAAGTTAACATATGTTTGTGTCTCTCGTCACGGAAATGGCACCGCATAATATTGTGCAACGGTATGCCATTTCTTTTGGCGTTAAATTGGGTGAAAACGCGACGACACCTTACGGTAAGCTTCAGAAGGCTTTTCGAGAGGTTATGTCAAGATCTCAAGTGTTTCGTTGGCATAAAATGTTTAGTGAAGGCAGAACGAATGTTGAAGATGAAGACCGCTTGCTTCTTTGATTCCAAGGGAATTATTCATAAAGAGTGGTTGCCTCCTGGACAAACAGTTAACCAATATTACTATAAAGAAATTTTAGAAAGACGTCGTAAAAGAGTTCTTCGTGTCCGTGCCAACATTGCTGATGATTGGATTCTGTATCACGATAATGCGCCATCCCATACTGCTCTGTCAGTACAGCAATTTTTAACCTCAAAACAAATTTCAGTACTACCACAGCCATCTTATTCACCAGATATCGCTCCGTGCGACTTTTTTCTATTTGCAAGAGTCAAGACGGAGGTCAAGGTACACCATTTTCAAACAGCACAAGATGTCCAAAAAGCTGTCTTAGAGGAGGATACTACAGAAGATGCGTTTCAGAAATGTTACCATCAATGGCAGAAGCTCTGGAAAAAGTGTGTGCAATCAGAAGGGAACTACGTTGAGGGAGACAACACTGAACTTGACTAAAACGGTAAGCAACTTTTTTTCGTATCAGTCTCATTACTTTATTGCCGCACCTAGTATAAGATTGCTCCTTTAATGTTGGTGGGGCAATGGTAGGTGTTAAGATGTAACAGGAGGAGTTATTTCTGTGGTTTTCCAATAATGAAAATTTATTTCATAATGAGAGCTGTCAAGTAACTTCATTATCAGATGAACTTTCGTAATTGTAAAACTTCAGAAATAAATGCTCCAGCTACAGCTTAACACCTACTATAGCTGCACCAACATCAAACGAGCGTCTTACACATTAGTGATAGCAATTAAGATAGCGATATCATGTCGACATCAAGATCACCTGATACAACCTAACGAGGGCAATTACCTGAAATAGGCCCATTGTAATAAAAAAATATGAACAATGCAGTGTCTTGGTCTTATAGCATAATGTATATTGTTCTCATGTGACACGTACGACACAGTGGGCCCGTGTGAGTATAAATAAACATTTCAGTTGATATATTGCTAGCCCAACTGCATAGGTTTCTGAATTCACACATGCGTACAGTCAATTACATCAACAGCTGTTTGACGTTTAAATTTTTCTAGGCACTTGTTTTTTACAATCGCCACGTCATGCGGTGACGACGAGATTTTGATCCAAAGTCAGATTTGCCCATTATCTGTTTAGAAACACTACTCACTGTTTTACTCACTGTAGTTCGACGAATACCCATATCTTCGGCTGTGGCGGACTGGAATCCTAACAAAAACATTCAACCTCTGTTCTGACTGTAGTACTTCAGCTCATCTTTCTGCTGTGTCTGTCAGAATGATTCGAGATACATGAAACATTTTATTCTTTGAAATGATATAGAATCTTCTAATGCTCTCCAAGTGAACATGGACGTGATCTGTAGCATGTTTAGTGGCATACTATTGCTGCTATTTGAGTCATATCTGCACTCTGCAAACATGAGTCTAGTACTGACCAACCTTCACGTGTTAGCAGTTACTGCTTCCAGAATAAATATTCATACGGTTCACCTAATGCTGAAGCCAGGGCATATTTGAAGGGATAGCTTTTTTCTCTGTTTTGTCTCTACAAGCTAGAGCACCTGTTTCATACTGTTTTCATAAATTCTGAAGCTTGAACGTAGACATTCGAAGGAAAAACGTTTCCTTCATTATGTTCAAACGGCCCAATCTCCTTTGTCACAATGCTTCCTAGGTATTAGAACTGACTGCTTTGTTGTATGGTATCACATCATAATGTTTGTTTCTCTCTTTGCATTGAATTTTTTGACAATTATTAATTTCGTTTTTGACGTGTTTACTTTCAACATTACTTCAATCAGTGTTGTTAAAACTCGCAGATTTAGCTTAGTTTCTTCTCCGAAACTGCAGTTAATGTCGTTTTATATGGAAACATTAAAGAGTGAATTTCTTGTCCGATGATTTTTATGCCTTCTGTCTTTGGCTGAAATCTGTATACGATCTGAGCAATGAACATTTTGGACAAGTTCGGGGTCGATGCGAAAAGTTGTCTCACTGTACTTCTAAGTCTTTACATTTACATCAACGTCTATGCCTGTGCTTTGGTTTTACAGGTGTAGAATGAATCTTTTTTCTGTCCAGTCGGGTCCTACGGTTTTCACGGTCATAGAGAACTGCTTCCAGTTTGTTGTCGAAGGATTTCTCTATATCAAGTAATGCAACGTACATACTCATGTTAAGTCTTCTTACTAGGATAGCCCTTATTGCTAAGACAGCTCCTCTAATTCCCTTTCCTAATGTAAAACTAAACTAATGCTTAGATACATGTTGTTCAGTCTTTTCCAATCCTATTCTTAATTATATTTAGCAACACTTTAGATGCATGCGGTTAGAATTTGTCATGTTAGCTGTAATCGAAGATACTACCTACAGAATTACTAACTTCTTCGAGATGGAAGAGAACTAGAAGATTATTATAAATGAAAGGGGTGACTTATCGTAAGACTCAAAGATAATCATGACCATAATATTATCAAAGTTGACATAGGTGAGTAAATGTGAGAATTATCGGAGGATTGTTTACTGCTTACCATAATATTACACAGAATAATTGGAAGGAGAATTAAGATGTTTTGCACGAAAATCAGTTTGCTTTCAGGAAGCGGAAAGCTACAAGAGAAGTGCTTGGTAATGGATGGCAGATTGAAGAAAAGTCATGTTGTCTTCATAGCGTTTGTGGACACACGGAAATACTTATTATGAAATATGTAACTCCTTAGTTGGGGCTACACTGTGCAGAAAGAAGACTGCTTTACAACGTCTACAAAACTCATACGGAAGTAGCAAAAGCGAGGGATTAAGATCTACAAACCGCAGTTAAGAAAGATGTATGGAAAGTACTCTACATAACTCTATTCAACTTGTTCTTCGCAGAAACAATAAAAGAAGTAACTGAAGATGTTGGAAGAAGACTACGAGTGTAAGGGAAACAGATACTAGAGTTAAGGTTCTCACACGATACACACTGTCTGATTAAAAGTTTCCGGACACCGTTATGTAATGCGGAATTGACCACTACGTGGCACAAGTAGCAGATCCGCCAGTACAAAAAGAGGCAGAGGCCACAAAGTTATCGGCAGAGAAGTAGTGACAGCAGAGTGGGACGATCAAGAGAGCTCAGTGACTTCGAACGTGGAGTACTTAATGGATGTCAGCTGAGTAACAAATCCATCATGGGCATTTCATCCCTTGTAAAGCTGCCCAAGTCGACTATTGAGTGTCTGAGAAATGGAAACGAGGAGGGATAGCTAAGTGAAGTCCTCAAAGGTGTTCTTTAACTTTTGGAAACAGGTGAAATTCTGATGGGGCCAAATCGGGACTGTATGCGAGATGATCTTTCAGTGTGAACTCTAAGCGGCGTATCGTTGCGGATGTCGCAGTGGTCGTGAGTGGTCTGACATTGCTATGCTGAAGCAGAGGGCGTTCCGTGTCTCGAACTCTTCGAATTCGCAACTCGATTACAGCTCCCTGTTTCTTACGAAACGATGGAGTTACGTCAAGCACCGCCATTTTACACGCTACTATTCGGATCGCTCTAGTGCATAGGACTGCAAATGAGTGGACATGAAAAATAAAGTCATACAATGTTAATAATTCGGAGGCATTACTTTTCAGCATACCCTGTACATGTTGACTGGAATACTCTCTTTCAAATTCTAAAGGTGGCAGGGGTAAAATACAGGGAGCGAAAGGCTATTTACAATTTGTACAGAAACCAGATGGCAGTTATAAGAGTCGAGGGACATGAAAGGGAAGCAGTGGTTGGGAAGGGAGTAAGACAGGGTTGTAGCCTCTCCCCGATGTTATTCAATCTGTATATTGAGCAAACAGTAAAGGAAACAAAAGAAAAATTCGAAGTAGGTATTAAAATCCATGGAGAAGAAATAAAAACTTTGAGGTTCGCCGATGACATTGTAATTCTGTCAGAGACAGCAAAGGACTTGGAAGAGCAGTTGAACGGAATGGATGGTGTCTTGAAGGGAGGATATAAGATGAACATCAACAAAAACAAAACGAGAATAATGGAATGTAGTCGAATTAAGTCGGGTGATGTTGAGGGTATTAGATTAGGAAATGAGACACTTAAAGTAGTAAAGGAGTTTTGCTATTTGGGGAGCAAAATAACTGATGATGGTCGAAGTAGAGAGGATATAAAATGTAGACTGGCAATGGCAAGGAAAGTGTTTCTGAAGAAGAGAAATTTGTTAACATCGAGTATAGATTTAAGTGTCAGGAAGTCATTTCTGAAAGTATTTGTATGGAGTGTAGCCATGTATGGAAGTGAAACATGGACGATAAATAGTTTGGACAAGAAAGGAATAGAAGCTTTTGAAATGTGGTGCTACAGAAGAATGCTGAAGATTAGATGGGTAGATCACATAACTAATGAGGAAGTATTGAATAGGATTGGGGAGAAGAGAAGTTTGTGGCACAACTTGACCAGAAGAAGCGATCGGTTGGTAGGACATGTTCTGAGGCATCAAGGGATCACCAATTTAGTACTGGAGGGCAGCGTGGAGGGTAAAAATCGTAGGGGGAGACCAAGAGATGAATACACTAAGCAGATTCTGAAGGATGTAGGTTGCAGTAGGTACTGGGAGATGAAGAAGCTTGCACAGGATAGAGTAGCATGGAGAGCTGCATCAAACCAGTCTCAGGACTGAAGACCACAACAACAACAACAACAACTGTACATGCTTACGAGCGAAATGTATGTCTTAGACGAAAGGTAATTTTTCCTCTCATGTGTTTCCCATTTTTTTATATGTTTGTTTTTTCATGTTGCCCACACTTCCTTTATATTTTTGGTGTCTCATTGCAGTTGCTACTTGATACTGGTACTCCTAGCAAAATTCGTCAGATGTGGAAAATACATTTCTTAACAGCCGTGATGACAAGAATTCTTTCAAGATGTTTGGTGTGACTGTGGCAACCTGAGTTTCGCTTCAACATCGCACACCTACTTTCCCAGTATTGTAGTTCACACCGGAGTGATAACAGTCTGAAAATACTCCCGTGTATACTAACAGTTCCTAATACCCAGAGACGTGTATGATTTATGGTCTGGCGTTACAAGTATCAGGTGCCAAGTAATTCTGACCAGCTTATACCGCCAAGTACATACCTATAACCTATGGAACTGCCAGTATTCTTTAAGTAACGGTATAGTGGCACCTCGCTTACATGGCGCTGCTGTGATACTAGTTTTGTCATTTAGAGTTGACATTATATTTCGTTGCTCAGTCTTTACAACTGACCTAATTCTCTTTTGTATCTATTCTACTAATCATACCATATTTATAGCGTTTGCATTGTGAGGGACTATTACCACCCATGTTACACTGTGCCCAACCAGTTCCCAGATAACCAAACGTAGCTATCAAACGGTGGTATGGAAGTATGAATTTCCTCGTATCGTTGTATCGCCTGGTATGTAATTAATTAGACTTGCTATTAACTGTAACAGGCACTAGCGTTCGTGTTTGGGGTTGTTACCAGACCTGGTATGGTACGTAAGGAACTGATCAGGATCATAAGTTGAGTATTCACTGTGAACAACACACAGATGCCACGAAATGGTGTGAGGCAGCGTTTCCTGCAGTTGGTAATCTAAAAGAAGACTCATTGTTGATCTCCGTGTGGTTAAGAAACTTGCTGGCAGATTAAAACTGTGTACCGGATCGAGACTCGAACTCGAGACCTTTGCCTTTCGCGGGCAAGTGCAAGTGGTAGAGCACTTACCCGCGAAACACAAAGGTCCCGAGTTCGAGTCTCGGTCCGGTACACAGTTTTAATCTGCCAGGAAGTTTCATATCAGCGCACACTCCACTGCAGAGTGAAAATCTCATTCTGGAAACATCCCCTAGGCTGTGGCTAAGCCATGTCTCCGCAATATTCTTTCTTTCAGGAGTGCTAGTTCTGCAAGGTTCGCAGGAGAGCTTCTGTTAAGTTTGGAAGGTAGGAGACGATGTGCTGGCAGATGTAAAGCTGTGAGGACGGGGCGTGAGTCATTCTTGGGTAGCTTAGTTGGTAGAGCACTTGTCCGCGAAAGGCAAAGGTCCCGAGTTCGAGTCTTGGTTCGGCACACAGTTTTAATTTGCCAGGAAGTTTCATATCAGCGCACACTCCGCTGCAGAGTGAAAATCTCATTCTGGAAACACCCCCTAGGCTGTGGCTAAGCCATGTCCCCGCAATATCCTTTCTTTCAGGAATGCTAGTTCTGCAAAGTTCGCAGGAGAGCTTCTGTTAAGTTTGGAAGGTAGGAGACGATGTACTGGCAGATGTAAAGCTGTGAGGACGGGGCGTGAGTCGTGCTTGGGTAGCTCAGTTGGTAGAGCACTTGGCCGCGAAAGGCAAAGGTCCCGAGTTCGAGTCTCGGTCCTGCACACAGTTTTAATCTGCCAGGAAGTTTCATTTCAGCGCACACTCCGCTGCAGAGTGAATATCCAATTCTGGAAACATCCGTGTGGTTAGTTTGTAGGTTCATGAAACATCCAGATTCATGACGCATTCGGATGTGATTGCAACCCGATGTTGGACAGCATGGGAAGTTGAGCACATGCACACTCGTCTCCAAGGTTACGGTTGATCATGTTTGACCATCATAATGGGAGGTCGCCATATAGTGCACCAAGCATATTGTCACCCCTTCACATGTGGGTCTGGTTCCCGAGAACAAGTATTGGACGCCCTGCAACATTCTTTGTCAACCAACATCACTGGTCATGGGCTATCAGGTATCACACCAAGGAATTACCGTCCGATGCTTAGGCTGCCCTTAATACCACAACACGTACGGCTGCATACAGACTAGCACCGTGACTGTGAAAAATGGACTGCTGACGAATGGTGTGGCATTGTGTTCAGCGATAGACCGCGGATCGGCACTTCCGCGGATGACCGTCGTTGGCGGCTATGGCGGCGACTTCTGGAGAAGTCCCATTCTTCCAAAGTTTTGGAGATGCACACCAGCGTCAATCCGGGCGTTTTGCTGAGGGGACCTTTCGGCTGTATCTACAGATCATGGCTGATAGTGAGTCAGGAAACATTGATGTCACAAAAGTACGCCTGAGTAATCATATGTTTTCATCTCATATACAGTATGGTAGTATCGTCTTTCATCAACGCTAGTCCACTTGTGCCTATGGACTGTCTGAAAAGGAAAAGAAAGTAGAAAGATTAGACCTTAAAGCCCTGTCGACACCGAGGCCATCAGAGCACAAGTTCGAATTGGGGAAGAATGAGGAAGGAAGCTAGCTGTGCCCTTTTCAGAGGAATCATCTCGACATTTGCTTTAAGCTATTTAAGGCAGTCTCGGAAAACATACATTTGGGTGACTGGATTGGGATTTGACGCTTCGTCCTCTGGAATGCGAGTGTGCTAACAACTGTACCAACTCATTGGGTGGGACTGCTAGATAATGAGGTATTCCTACGGCTAGTGACATCCTCAGACCTGACCCCAGTAGCACGTCTGCGGGTCCACCTCTGTCCCAGTGCCAGTATCCGAGATATTAAGAACCAGCTATAACAGCTGTGGGCCGGCTTCCTTCAGGAGAAGATTCAGCTGCTTTATAAAATCCTTCCAAGTCCTTTGCAAATGTGACTCGAATGTGTAATCACTGAAACAACATCACATACCTTCTCAGTCCGCAAAGTTTGGCATTATTTTCTCCTCCCATTCCCTGTGCTCTATTTGTCAAGCAGTGTGTATTCAAATGAGGCACTGTCCATCCTTAATTAAATTTTAAAATATTTTATTATACTGATGGAACCAGTATTATAGAGGCATATCTATTTCTATTGTTCCACCAACTTTCAATCCATATCTTTCCCTTTATGTTGTGTGTATTGAACTGGGTACCTAGAAATGACGGAGAGGCTTCGTCCTGTCGCAGCCCAAGGTGGTTCACAACCCCACAACAGGCTACAGCAGTCCACCCACCCCACTGACGCCCCACACTGAACCCAGGGTTATTGTGCGGTGGACCCCCACGGGAACGTCTCACACCAGACTAGTGTACCACAAACGTTTGCTTGCTAGAGTAACTATGGTGTACGCGAACCTGCAGACAATGTCTGCGAAACAATCGTCGATGTAGCGTAACTGAGACACAATAACGGGAACCAGCCAGCATTCGCCGAGGCAGATGGAAAACCGCCTTAAAAACCATGCACAGCCTTGCTAGCACATCAGACTTTGACATTTATCCGCCAGGCAGGTTCGTGCCAGGGCCCGGCACACCTTCCCGCTCGGAAGCAGTGCGTTGGACCGTGCGGCTATCCGAGCGGGCTTCTCATACATCTTTCTATGGTGAAATAAACATATTGGCTCGTTATACACTACTGGGAATTAAAATTGCTACACCAAGAAGAAATGCGGATGATAAACGGGTATTCATTGGACAAATATATTATACTAGAACTGACATGTGATTACATTTTCACGCAATTTGGGTGCATAGATTCTGAGAAATCAGTACCCACAACAACCACCTCTGGCCGTAATAACGGCCTTGTTACGCCTGGTCATTGAGTCAAACAGACCTTGGATGGCTTGTACAGGTACAGCTGCCCATGCAGCTTCAACACGATACCACAGTTCATCAAGAGTAGTGACTGGCGTATTGTGACGAGTCAGTTGGACGGCCAACGTTGACCAGACGTTTTGAATTGGTGAGAGATCTGAAGAATGTGCTGGCCAGGGCAGTAATCGAACATTTTCTGTATCCAGAAAGGCTCGTACAGGACCTGCAACATGCGGTCGTGCATTATCCTGCTGACATGTAGGGTTTCGCAGGGATCGAATGAAGGGTAGAGGCCCGGCTCGTAACACATTTGAAATGTAACGTCCAATGTTCAAAGTGCCGTCAATGCGAACAAGACGTGACCGAGACGTGTAACCAATGGCAACCCATACCATCACGCCGGGTGATACGAATACACGTTCCGATGTACGTTCACCGCGATGTCGCCAAACACGGATTCGACCATCATGATGCTGTAAACAGAACCTGGATTCATCCGAAAAAATGACGTTTTGCCATTCGTGCACCCATGTTCGTCGTTGAGTACACCATTGCAGGCACTACTGTCTGCGTAGCAGCGTCAAGGGTAACCGCAGCATGGTCTCCGAGCTGATAGTCCATGCTGCTGCGAACGTCGTCGAACTGTTCGTGCAGATGGTCGTTGTCTTGCAAACGTCCCTATCGAGACGTGGCTGCACGAACCGTTACAGCCATGCGGATAAGATGCCTGTCATCTCGACTGCTAGTGATACGAGGCCATTGGGATCCAGCACGGCGTTCCGTATTACCCTCCTGAACCCACCGATTCCATATTTAGTGCCAGTACTTACGCAATGCCACCAGAATTATCCATCCCATGGTCAAACAGTACGGAAAGATTTGAGGTCTATTTTACACTGTCAACTTCACAAGATCCAGATGGTGCAGCAACTGGAACCTCATGATCCGTTCTGAGTTGGTTCTTCAGTTTCTTGCAGCGATCGCAGTTGATGACATGTGACCAGGAAATATTCTAGGAAGTGGCGAGACACGTTTCACACCACCGGGGGCAATGAATACACAGAACTGCCAAATTTGGGGAACTGTTAAACCACGTGTTGGGCACAAAGAGCCGTTGCACTTGCCGTATGTGACTGTGTGGTGTAGATTAACAAGCACCATTATTCTCAGTCCATTCTTCTTTGAAGAGAATAGGCCGAGAGGGCTCGCGACCTGAGCTGTGATATCTGTTTAATGAGACCTCCTCATACAGCGTTGAGTCTTGTTTTGGAAGAGGACAACTGTGTGGAAAACACTTTTAAAGAAAGGTGGAAGAGGGATCGCCCAGTGAAAGCTCTGCTTGATGCAGCTTTCCACTAACGTGTTGTCTCCAGACGTCTTCCAGATGCATGTCCTGCAAGATCACCTGCTCCAAAGCCATGCGACTTCTGGCTCTTGGGGTATCTAAAAGGACGCGCTTATCAGGAACGCATTCGGTCTGTCTCTGATCTAAAGGCCGGTGTACGGGGCTCAAGTTGTTCAGATACAACCCCATCTGCCGCGAGTAACTGTTTATCTCGTCGTCTTACGGATTAAGCATCTTATCGCCGTCTATGGTGCTCATATTGAACAAATTGTGCAAGTGGCGATTAATAATAAAATCGACATTATGCCACTTGTCTGACCTAATCTATTAAATATGAAAACATTTCTGTGTCTCTTTTTTTGCATTCACAGCGCCAGATTTGCTACTCGTAACCAAAATTGGAACTATTTTTTCCAGCGTAAATCGGTTCTGCATTAATGCATTAGAATATCTACCAAGTTTCGGTGCCATATGACAATTGCAGCCTACATTGAACTTCTGTGAGTAGCTGAACTTTGTGGCAACTTCACGCAAGCGGTTACTTGATCATATGATGAGACACTCACAAATATAGAACACAACGAAAACCGTCTATGTTACGTTGCTCCATGAAGAAAACTTTCCACTTCGGTGGGAACGCCTTACTAAGTGTGAAAACCTGTAATTATAGCAGCGTACACGACATATCTGCAGTGTGCGTGCGGGTGTGGAGTGTGTGCTTTTTTACTGCTTGCGAAAACCTGTTATTATTCAGGGGTGGCCCTCCAGAGTGCTGCTCCAGAACTGGCAGTTCCATGCATGTGTGTAAACGAGGCTAGTACTGTCGGTGACAAATACAATGTCGGAAAATAAACGCAGCAACGAAAAATAATCAGCGTAGAGTAATGAAATTTCGAGAATACATTTGTCTGGGTAACATATTCACTGCAAGATGACAGACTAATGTAAGCGCGAGATAAGCCTCGGAAAATGTGAAATGGTTGTACATTAGTTACCGGCGTAACCGTCAGAAGGTTGAATGCGAGCGTACAATCCTGCACACATTATGTGATAAACATGATGATAAACTAGTGTTAATCACAGAACCGATGAGTTTTGATTTCGGTTCTGATATCGAGAGAATAGCGGCCCAGAATGAGTAATATTGAATTTAGCTACATCTTTCCTTTGAAAAAGTTTCATGCTCCAGAGGTATCTATTGTGCAAGGTAGGCGACGAAAGCTACTTATTGCCTGAAAACACATTCTGTGATGAATTTAAATTGTCCCCACAAGCATATAACGATATTTGTGACATTTGTATTTCTCTTCTATGATAACTATAAAACATACTTGTCATAAATAGTTAAAAAACCAACGTTCGCTTATGCAGTGTAATAAACAAATCAAAAATATTGATGTTGAAGGTGAGTTTTACTTCAATTACTATTCCACAAAACTTGATGAAATTAGGGATTACCAGGATCAAGGAAATGACAGCGAAGGACTAGGCCCCTCTAACTCTCTAACTAACATAATTACGTAATTTATCCTTGAACACCAACATTTATTTTTATGTAGTGTACGCTTCACCAAAACAAAAAAAGCAGAACTGGGACATAAGCTGGCAGCATAATTCTTTGTCGAGCCAACAGACAAAACAAGTGGTACTGTATACGGCATCAGATTTGAACCGACATCAGAAGTGTGCATGACTGGTGATTCACCAATAGACCAGTGGAGATATTTGCAGAAGTCTCTGGTGACTGGATGGCTCACATCATAAATAGGTGACTAGGACAGACACTCGAGAATTCCACAAGTCACAAATATACCACGAAAACATCAGATCGTCTGTCAGTAGAGGTGATCTAATAATTCAAATGTAAGATACTCGGAAAAGACATAATTATGTAGTCTATTGTTTAAAATTTAACCTCTTGAAACGAGGTAATCAACACAAGGTCTTAAGGGGCTCCGGGAAGGCTCAAAATCATGAAAAGTTCAATTTTTACTTTTTTGCGTTTTCTGAATCTGCAGACTATTACCTTTTAATAGATATATGATTTATTCAATTCCGAAGACTACAACTATTTTTAAATTTTTTTTGAAATGTGTTGTACATGGGCGTGACCCACTGTGGCGCTGTTAAACTGCTGTCAAATGGTGTTATTATTAACGTCCGTGTTCATCAGGTACATTTTAGTGATGTGAGATAAAGTATGTGTTGTGGCTAACCTGTGATGGTTCAATATATATCGCTGGTGTGACTGTCGATTGTTTCATGTTTATTTACTCTGTCGTTATCTCGAAAATATTCGTAATTAATTCTGTCTCTTGAGTGTCTGTTTTGTTGAAGTATAATAATGAGTAAAAGTAAAGTTGCTGTTGCGACTTTCAATGATGGCAACATTGTAAGGTGCAAGGTATTTAGAAATATGGGAATGAAGATAGGTTCTAACATGGTACGAGCGATGCTTGCTTTAGACAAGGAACGCCTTCGGGCTGCAGACAGGGCTGTAAAGAGTCTAGAAATACAAGCAAGAGTAAACAGGAGGAGGAACAAGAGGAAGCTGGAGGAGGAGTTTGCAGAGGATGATGATAATCCATCCTATGGACCTGGAATGCACTAAAAAAGTTAATCCAATCTTTGTCGCTCGATTCCCAAAACTTTTATTTTCTCATACTAATTACATGTTTTCTAAGGATCTTCCAAACATATTTGTTTCAAACTTTCAGTAAATGTTACACAGTACCTTCTGCATAATTTAACACAGCTTTTTTCCAAAAAACTGTATATTTTTGAATATATAAATAAAAAATTGCAAAAAAATGTCGTGAATTTTCATTACAATTGAAAAAAATCATCTTTAATTACTGAACTAAAATTTTGTAAAATCCCTGTGTTAAGTTGTAGCCCATATTCCAATAAATAATCTATAAAAAGTTCAACTTCCTACCTCAAATACTTTGTGAGGAAAGATGCAATTTATATGCGTTATTTTAACATTGCAAGTATAGGGCGTTCCGGAACCCCTTAAAAATTATGGCAAACTTCTAAAGGCAACCTATGCTGACAGACAAATATATCCGTCCTACAGATAAGTAAATTCCAACACAGGTCAAAAATATTTGCATGCCATTCAGTTACTATTACATAAATGCTTGAAGATGTAACATATACTGCCATGGGAGGCAACGCTATTTGATACCCTACTCTAACTGTGCTTAATTTTGGCATAAAAAAAAATTCTCCAGGTTTTGTCAGAGGAGAAGATGCGATGCACTTCAACTTCCCACCAGACGCCTGAAGCGTCTGCATAAAGTAGATGGTACGGTATGATTAATGTAACGTACACTTTACGTTTATATATATATATATATATATATATATATATATATATATATATATATATATAAATGGTTCTGAGCACTATGGGACTTAACAACTGAGGTCATCAGTCCCCTAGAACTTAGAACTACTTAAACCTAACTAACCTAAGGACATCACACACATCCATGCCCGAGGCAGGATTCGAACCTGCGACCGTAGCAGTCGCGCGGTTCCGGACTGAGCGCCTGATATATATATATATATATATATATATATATATATATATATATAATTTTGTTTGGAACATATTAAAAGAGATATTCTTCGTACGATTTACACGTTCTTTGAGGTTAATGGAAACAAAAATTCCTGGTCTTACTTTACACTGCTAAAATGGCTCACTCAATAATACACGTGCCTTCACGGAGGCAAATACTTGACGATGTTATCTTTTTAGATGTCTTTCTCACACAGCAGTATTATATGCGGATTGTCACAGAGTTATGTAGATTTGCATCTTTAAGATTTAAGAAGACAAGAATGGTGAGTGCATTCAGATACTGAGTAACTGCAAATCAAGGATGATTTTTACACCGTATTTCTCTGTATCTTTCAATAAATTGTATTCAGTAAAATTAATAGATCAGTGGCTGCGCTCCTTGACCTGTCCATATAGCAATTACATTAAAGTTCATTTTCACTCTAATAATAATGGAGAGCGATGGCGGATTCCATTCAGTTTGCTTAGATACCAGGTTCAGAGGAAGGATAAAAAAGACAGAGAAAAATGAACATCAGATAAAAACAAATGAGCAACGAAATTGGACCAGTGATTATACAGAAATGGATTAATAATTAGGTCAGTGATTATACAGAAATGGATTAAGTGTCTCCTGTCTCTGAAAATGAGTTTCTGGACAATTTTATGTATTGACATTACATCTATCCCTTAGAGACTGATTCAAGGAGGACAGCTATTTCGAGAGAAGAAGAGACATTAAAATGAAAGAAAACATTGTATTTATGGAAGCAGAAATTGAAGATACTGGAGGAGGACAAGAAGAAGACTATGATTACGATAAGCAATATGATGATGATTACATTGATAATTATGAAAAAGAAGAGGGTGATTATGAACAGGAAGATGACATTCGTAGGTGGAAGATGTTATCCAACGAATGTCTAGCCGATACCAACTGTATACGCTGGAATAACTTCAATGAATTGGTAGAGTGATTAGTTTCCTGCTAGCTTTAAAAACAATAGGCAATAATTCATATGATAATGAAATAATATCTATTAAAGAAGAACGTGTGGAAGCATCGACTTTTGCTTTACGTTTATGGTGTTTGTCGTAACGAAGTGAATGTCGTTGTTAAAAATGTAACACAAGATGTAACTGTTCCACAATGGCTATTGCAAACAGGTCATGGAGTTAGGCATCAGGGTAAATCTGAACTCAATAACTATGCAGTTTGCAAGCCTCAACTTGTCTGGTTTGTCAAGTCAGTGACGTATGACACACTTGACATTTGCAAAACGAATTGAATTGTTGGCTAAGCACTTTTGCATGTCGGTACTTGTCAGTACAAGATAGCAGTTGCTGCCTCAATTGGTATTACTGTATAAAGATGAGACAACTACTATTAGATGCAATTATATGTGCTGTTTCTACGGGTGGCGTTTATACTGCAGATGTATTCGTCTGTGAATGTGTCAGCGAATTAGGAAAAATGAAAGTTTAATGTGCACTACTAGTATAAGTCAAGGGAGACGAAAATTTAATAGTCATGGGTGACTGGAATTCGAGAGTAGGAAAAGGGAGAGAAGGAAACATAGTAGGTGAATATGGATTGGGGCTAAGAAATGAAAGAGGAAGCCGCCTGGTAGAATTTTGCGCAGAACATAACTTAATCACAGCTAACACATGGTTCAAGAATCATGAAAGGTTTGTATATACGGAAAAACCCTGGAGATACTAAAAGGTATCAGATAGATTATATAATGGTAAGACAGAGTTTTAGGAACCAGGTTTTAAATTGTAAGACATTTCCAGGGGCAGATGTGGGCTCTGACCACAATCTATTGGTTATGAACTATAGATTAAAACTGAAGAAACTACAAAAAGGTGGGAATTTAAGGAGATGGGACCTGGATATACTGAAAGAACCAGAGGTTGTCCAGAGTTTCAGGGAGAGCATAAGGAAACAATTGACAGGAATGGGGGAAAGAAATACAGTAGAAGAAGAATGGGTAGCTCTGAAGGATGAAATAGTTAAAGCAGCAGAGGATCAAGTAGGTAAAAAGACGAGGGCTAGTAGGAACCCCTGGGTAACAGAAGAAATATTGAATTTAATTGATGAAAGGAGAAAATATAAAAGTGCAGTAAATGAAGCAGGCAAAAAGGAATACAAACGTCTCAAAAATGAGATCGACAGGAAGTGCAAAACGGCTAAGTACGGATGGCTAGAGGACAAATGTAAGGATGTAGAGACTTATCTCACTAGGGGTAAGGTAGATACCGCCTACAGGAAAATTAAAGAGACCTTTGGTGAAAAGAGAACCACTTGTATGAATATCAAGAGCTCCGATGGAAACCCAGTTCTAAGCAAAGAAGGGAAAGCAGAAAGGTGGAAGGAGTACATAGAGGGTCTATACAAGGGCGATGTACTTGAGGACAATGTTATGGAAATGGAAGAGGATGTAGATGAAGATGAAATGGGAGATACGATACTGCGTGAAGAGTTTGACAGAGCACTGAAAGACCTGAGTCGAAACAAGGCCCAGGGGGTAGACAACATTCCATTAGAACTACTGACGGCCTTGGGAGAGACAGTACTGACACAATTCTACCATCTGGTGAGCGAGATGTATGAGACAAGCGAAATACCCTCAGACTTCAAGAAGAATATAATAATTCCAATCCCAAAGAAAGCAGGTGTTGACAGATGTGAAAATTACCGAACTATCAGTTAAATAATTCACAACTGCAAAATACTAACGCGAATTCTTTATAGACGAATGGAAAAACTGATAGAAGCCGACCTCGGGGAAGATCAGTTTGGACACCGTAGAAATGTTGGAACACGTGAGGCAATACTGACCCTACGACTTATCTTAGAAGAAAGATTAAGGAAAGGCAAACCTACGTTTCTAGCATTTGTAGACTTAGAGAAAGCTTTTGACAATGTTGATTGGAATACTCTCTTTCAAATTCTGAAGGGGGCAGGGGTAAAATACAGGGAGCGAAAAGCTATTTACAATTTGTACAGAAAGCAGGTGGCAGTTGTAAGAGTCGAGGGGTATGAAAGGGAAGCAGTGGTTGAGAAGGGAGTGAGACAGGGTTGTAGCCTATCCCCAATGTCATTCAATCTGTATATTGAGCAAGCAATAAAGGAAACAAAAGAAAAGTTCGGAGTAGGTATTAAAATCCATGGAGAAGAAATAAAAACTTTGAGGTTTGCCGATGACATTGTAATTCTGTCAGAGACAGCAAAGGACTTGGAAGAGCAGTTGAACGGAATGGACGGTATCTTGAAAGGAGGATATAAGATGAACATAAACAAAAGCAAAACGAGGACAATGGAATGTAGTCGAATTAAGTCGACTGTTGCTGAGGGAATTAGATTAGGAAATGAGACACTTAAATTAGTAAAGGAGTTTTGCTATTTGGGGAGCAAAATAACTGATGATGGTCGAAGTAGAGAGGATATAAAATGTAGACTGGCAATAGCAAGGAAAGCGTTTCTGAAGAAGAGGAATTTGTTAATGTCGAGTATAGATTTAAATGACAGGAAGTCGTTTCTGAAAGTATTTGTATGGAGTGTAGCTATGTATAGATGTGAAACGTGGACGATAAATAGTTTAGATCAAAAGAGAATAGAAGGTTTCGAAATGTGGTGCTACAGAAGAATACTGAAGATGAAATGGGTAGATCACATAACTAATGAGGAGGTATTGAATAGAATTGGGGAGAAGAGGAGCTTGTGGCACAACTTGACTAGAAGAAGGGATCGGTTGGTAGGACATGTTCTGAGACATCGAGGGATCACCAATTTAGTATTGGAGGGCAGCGTGGAGGGTAAAATTCGTAGAGAGAGACCAAGAGATGAATACACTAAGCAGATTCAGAAGGATGTAGGTTGCAGTAGGTACTGGGAGATGAAGAAGCTTGCACAGGATAGAGTAGTATGGAGAGCTGCATCAAACCAGTCTCAGGACTGAAGACCACAATACTAGTATCAGCAATAAAATTTGGGTTTTGATTGTCAGTTTCTTGCTATAACTCTTCTGCTTCCATGTTACAGAGTTTGAAGCTGCAAGTGAAATACATATGAAAAGAATTCCGATGTTGGAGAAGAGGGACCATCACCAAATCTCGAGAGCAGTATTCGGCAACACCAAATCTGGGGCGACTGTGTTGGTCTGTCTGAAGGACTGCAAAACATGTATGTCAAAATTCTCGGCTATCAACAAAGATGAACTTAATTTTCTCAACAGTGACACCACGTGAATGATGTGTTAAGGAAGACTGAAGAACATGGACACAATTGATACAGAAAACAGTGATAACGAACTAACGTATTTTTTTCATGTGTGCCTAGTAGAAAATATACACATAAAAATGTCAGTTCCTACTCGAAAGGTACCATGCGGTGGTTCTATACGAGGTAATAATACCCACTCTGTAAAACGTTTGTTGTGGCTCTATGTTTAATGTGGTACAATGCTTAGTTTTCACATACAAAGGTACTGGAATTTGTTCCGATTAAAACTCTTTTTGCATCGACCTTTTATTCAGAAAGGGTCTAAAAATATCAGTGCTTAGTTTTCACATAAAAAGTTACTGGAATTTGTTATGATTAAAACTCTTTTTTCAGAATGGGTGTGGAAAAAATACAGTTCCTCAAGAAAGAATGCTTCAGATTTTTAGCTCTTCGTTGCTTTTAAGTAATTGATATGTATGAATGTGTTTATTACAGTGAAGTAATTGTTACAGTATGAAAAACGTGTTGATTGACACCTGAAGGATATAATATTCATACTGTATACAGTTCGCCCAGAAAATGCCACTCAGTGTCATTTCGGTTTTATTAAGGCAGATACAGCTGTCAGAACTTCGTTGAGTAGTGGAGATATCTCATATATTATCTCAAACTGTAGAAACCCACTGTTTACAGTAAATGATATTCTAAACTCTATTGAAGATGGTGTGGGACGTGTATTAAATTCATCTGCTTTTAATGTATACGATAGCAAAAAAAGTGACTGCTCAGAATAAGCAAATGGTTGACTGATACTTTAAGGATGCTAGAGCACTTTTGCAGTATGAAAAAATGTAAAAATATTAAATGTGGAAAAACATAAATTAATTTAAACTCTGAATATCCCTTGTTGTAGCTAGAGTCTGTGCATCGACCCTTCTTTGTAATGTAGGCCTCTTCATAATAATTTTTATATACGGACTATTTTTCATTTGAGGTTTTTTACAATGAACTAGTACGGTATTTTGACAAACGTTAATGGATTAGGAAAACACACACACACACACACAGTGAGAGAGAGAGGGCGAGATATGAAATTAACTTCCAAGACAATAAAGTATTCGACCTGAAGATCGAGTATGAAAGTGATAAGTACATAAATGCAATGAAATTTACTAATGAGGCTGTAGTATTTGATATCAGCATTTGTATGTGTGTGTAATTTTTAATAAATAGTGCTTTGGATACCTTTGAGAACGGTGACCTTTGCCAAAAAATACATATATGCAGTGACTGGCTGTAAAATTTTTCCCACCAGCATCATCTTGCACAGCGACTGGATAAGGCATATTTCCCTCCACCACCATTTTGCATTATCAAATTAACCGGCAACGCCATCGTTAATTTTTGAGTTTTAGATTTCCATCCTCCATCATTTTGATGACATCATTCCAAAAGTGGAGTGGCACGTGATTTCATAATAACGTCGTGCGCAATTAAATCTATTTGAATAGTTGTTCCAAGGAGTACCTTGATATGATACAGCCATGTGTCTGGAACAGGGGGCAGGCTTTAATATCAGACGAATGGAGAAGAGGTAGAACGGAGCATGTTACATTTGTATTCAATATCATAGTCAGGCATTTAGTTTTATCTAATCTATAATTTTGAAAAGATAAATTTACTTCCACATGTGTTGTGTCTATCCTGAATTGTTTCTGCTTGATAACCTTATGCCCTATATTGTAAACAATAAAATCTGCCCTTTAGTGCTTTTTTTATGCAGTTGTCGAAAACTTGAAACAGCTATTTTTAACCTACATTAACAATAACGCAAAGATCAGACAGCCAAACAAATATGAGGAGGAATATACAACAAGACATGCCTTTCCAAAAGTATTAGGGTTATTACACAACACTTCTGAATCCAGTGGTTACGTGTGCAACCGAACCCTGTTCCTCAGTAGCAACACAGGAGTGCTCAGAACGCTGGCGAAGAAAGAACATAGAACCATTAGAAAGATACCGGCGCCCAGTTAGAAAAAAGACTCTAGTTAAAAAGCAAACAGCGCTGAGAAGATGCCTTTCTTTGGAGACAATTGCTTAGTGTTTCGACGAGTCATTTCCGATTATTCTCCTAGTTTATGAAAACCGATATCTTATTGCAATAGTTGTCGCCACTGGTCGTGTACTCTGAGTGAGACTGTCGTGCTGATGGAGCTGTCTGGCAGGTGAGGAGACGGACAGCGGGTGACGGAGGAGGAGTGTCGGCGTGGGCAGCGGAGGCGCGTGCCTGCCGGCTTCTTGCGGCCGCTGCGTGTCTGCAGCCGAGGGCCGAGAGCTGAGCCGTGTGGGCGTCGCGGCTGGTGGCTGGTGCGTGACGGGACGTCAAGCCTGCAGGACTGACGGCGCGGGCCTCGCAGACAGCTGTGAGGGGAAGAAAACCAATGTGCACTCCGTGTGCATACCGGTGGGAGTCATTCCAGATGTGGAAAGTGTCCTTCCGGATGCCATGAAGGGTACAGGGTGCACCCATCTGCAGGTGGTCGCTCATGTCGGCACCAATGATGTGTGTCGCTGTGGATCGGAGGAAATCCTCTCTGGCTTCCGGAGGCTATCTGATTTCGTGAAGACTGCCAGTCTCGCTAGCGGGATGAAAGCAGAGCTCACCATCTGCAGCATCGTCGACAGGACTGACTGCGGACCTTTGGTACAGAGCCGAGTGGAGGGTCTGAATCAGAGGCTGAGACGGTTCTGCGACCGTGTGGGCTGCAGATTCCTCGACTTGCGCCATAGGGTGGTGGGGTTTCGGGTTCCGCTGGATAGGTTAGGAGTCCACTACACGCAACAAGTGGCTACACGGGTAGCAGGGGTTGTGTGGCGTGGGCTGGGCGGTTTTTTAGGTTAGATAGCCTTGGGCAAGTACAGAAAGGGCAACAGCCTCAACGGGTGCGGGGCAAAGTCAGGACATGCGGGGACCAAGCAGCAATCGGTATTGTAATTGTAAACTGACGAAGCTGCGTTGGTAAAGTACCGGAACTTCAAGCGCTTATAGAAAGCACCGAAGCTGAAATCATTATAGGTACAGAAAGCTGGCTGAAGCCAGAGATAAATTCTGCCGAAATTTTTACAAAGGTACAGACGGTGTTTAGAAAGGATAGATTGCATGCAACCGGTGGTGGAGTGTTAGTAGTAGTTTATCCTGTAGTGAAATAGAAGTGGATAGTTCCTGTGAATTGTTATAGGTTGAGGTTACACTCAACAACCGAGCTAGGTTTAATTGGCTGCTTTTACCGACCTCCCGACTCAGCAGCATTAGCGGCAGAACAACTGAGAGAAAATTTGGAATACATTTCACATAAATTTTCTCAGCATGTTATAGTCTTAGGTGGAGATTTCAATTTACCAGATATAGACTGGGACACTCAGATGTTTAGGACGGGTGGTAGGGACAGAGCATCGAGTGACATTATACTGAGTGCACTATCCGAAAATTACCTCGAGCAATTAAACAGAGAACCGACTCGTGGAGATAACATCTTGGACCTACTGATAACAAACAGACCCGAACTTTTCGACTCTGTATGTGCAGAACAGGGAATCTGTGATCATAAGGCCGTTGCAGCATCCCTGAATATGGAAGTTAATAGGAATATAAAAAAAGGGAGGATGGTTTATCTGTTTAGCAAGAGTAGTAGAAGGCAGAGTTCAGACCACCTAACAGATCAAAACGAAAATTTCTCTTCCGACACTGACAATGTTGAGTGTTTATGGAAAAAGTCCAAGGCAATCGTAAAATGCGTTTTAGACAGGTATGTGTCGAGTAAAACTATGAGGGACGGGAAAAACCCACCGTGGTACAACAAAGTTAGGAAACTACTGCGAAAGCAAAGAGAGCTTCACTCCAAGTTTAAACGCAGCCAAAACCTCTCAGACAAACAGAAGCTAAACGATGTCAAAGTTAGCGTAAGGAGGGCTATGCGTGAAGCGTTCAGTGAATTCGAAAGTAAAATTCTATGTACCGACTTCACAGAAAATCCTAGGAAGTTCTGGTCTTACGTTAAATCAGTAAGTGGCTCGAAACAGCATATCCAGACACTCCGGGATGATGAAGGCATTGACACAGAGGATGACATGCGTAAAGCTGAAATACTAAACACCTTTTTCCAAAGCTGTTTCACAGAGGAAGACCGCACTGCAGTTCCTTCTCTAAATCCTCGCACAAACGAAAAATATGGCTGACATCGAAATAACTGTCCAAGGAATAGAAAATCAACTGGAATCACTCAACAGAGGAAAGTCCACTGGACCTGATGGGATACCAATTCGATTCTACACAGAGTACGCGAAAGAACTTGCCCCCCTTCTAACAGCCGTGTACCGCAAGTCTCTAGAGAAACGGAAGGTTCCAGATGATTGGAAAGGAGCACAGGTAGTCCCAGTCTTCAAGAAGGGTCGTCGAGCAGATGCGCAAAACTATAGACCTATATCTCTGACGTCGATCTATTGTAGAATTTTAGAACATGTTTTTTACTCGAGTATCATGTCGTTTTTGGAAACCCAGAATCTACTATGTAGGAATCAACATGGATTCCGGAAACAGCGATCGTGTGAGACCCAACTCGCTTTATTTGTTCATGAGACCCAGAAAATATTAGATACAGGCTCCCAGGTAGATGCTATTTTTCTTGACTTCCGGAAGGCGTTCGATACAGTTCCGCACTGTCGCCTGATAAACAAAGTAAGAGCCTACGGAATATCAGACCAGCTGTGTGGCTGGATTGAAGAGTTTTTAGCAAACAGAACACAGCATGTTGTTATCAATGCAGAGACGTCTACAGACGTTAAAGTAACCTCTGGCGTGCCACAGGGGAGTGTTATGGGACCATTGCTTTTCACAATATGTATAAATGACCTAGTAGATAGTGTCGGAAGTTCCATGCGGCTTTTCGCGGATGATGCTGTAGTATACAAAGAAGTTGCAGCATTAGAAAATTGTGGCGAAATGCAGGAAGATCTGCAGCGGATAGGCACTTGGTGTAGGGAGTGGCAACTGACCCTTAACATAGACAAATGTAATGTATTGCGAATACATAGAAAGAAGGATCCTTTATTGTATGATTATATGATAGCGGAACAAACACTGCTAGCACTTACTTCTGTCAAATATCTGGGAGTATGCGTGCGGAACGATTTGAAGTGGAATGACCATATAAAATTAATTGTTGGTTAGGCGGGTACCAGGTTGAGATTCATTGGGAGAGTCCTTAGAAAATGTAGTCCATCAACAAAGGAGGTGGCTTACAAAACACTCGTTGGACCTATACTTGAGTATTGCTCATCAGTGTGGGATCCGTACCAGATCGGGTTGACGGAGGAGATAGAGAAGATCCAAAGAAGAGCGGTGCGTTTCGTCACAGGGTTATTTGGTAACCGTGATAGCGTTACGGAGATGTTTAACAAACTCAAGTGGCAGACTCAGCAAGAGAGGCGCTCTGCATCGCGGTGTAGCTTGCTCGCCAGGTTTCGTGATGGTGCGTTTCTGAATGAGGTATCGAATATATTGCTTCCCCCTACTTATACCTCCCGAGGAGATCACGAATGTAAAATTAGAGAGATTAGAGCGCGCACGGAGGCTTTCAGACAGTCGTTCTTTCCGCGAACCATACGCGACTGGAACAGGAAAGGGAGGTAATGACAGTGGCACGTAAAGTGCCCTCCGCCACACACCGTTGGGTGGCTTGCGGAGTATAAATGTACATGTAGATGTAGAACTTACGGCTGGTGAGGTGTGGGAACAGAAACTAAATGCCTTGATAAATTTAAGGCCATGAGACTTGTACTATTGCGTTATGCGATCTACATCTTCCATGAAGTACTCGACACACATGTACATTTTGATCTTATAACTTGTTATTGCAGGACAGTAAAATAAAATGTTAAGTAGACAAGCAAGTATTTTGGTGAATGTTTCGAATACAATAATTTTTGACGAGTATATAATTGTTGCAAGCGAAGTACAGGCTGATCAAAAAGTCAGTATAAATTTGAAAACTTAATAAACGATGGAATAATGTAGATAGAGAGGTAACAATTGACACACATGCTTGGAATGACATGGGGTTTTATTAGAACAAAAAAAAAAAAAAAGAAAATTTCACCAAATATCCGACAGATGGCGCTGGACAGCAAAACCGCTACTGTGATGGGTGAGAGGTACGCCGATATGATACAGAATCGCATCATCCCCAGCCTAGATGATAAACACCTGGTGGAACGTACGATGTTAATGCAGGATGGCGCGCTCCACCCCATATTGCTAGACGCGTGAGAGATCTCTTGCGCGCGTCGTTTCGTGATGATCGTGTGCTCAGCCACCACTTTCGTCATGATTGGCCTCCCAGGTCCCCAGACCTCAGTCCGGGCGACTATTGGCTATTGGCTTTGGGGTTACCTGAAGTCAGAAGTGCATCGTGATCGACCGGGGACTAGGGATGCTGAAAGACAACATCCGACGCCAATGCCTCACCATAACTCCGAACATGCTTTACAGTGCTGTTCACAACATTATTCCTCGACTACAGCCTTTGTTGAGGAATGATGGTGGACATATTGAGTATTTCGTGTAAAGAACATCATCTTTGCTTTGTCTTACTTTGTTATACTAATTATTGCTATTCTGATCAGATGAAGCGCCATCTGTTGGACATTTTTTGAACGTTTGTATTTTTTTGGTTCTAATAAAACGCCATGTCATTCCAAGCACGTGTATCAATTTGTACCTCTCTATCTACATTATTCCGCAATTTATTCAGTTTTCAAATTTACACTGACTTTTTGATCACCTGGTAAATCCACGATTTCTCTTATAAAAACGAGACAAATGATACAACCAGAGCACGAATAATTATACATGAAGTGCAGTTACCAAATTCATGTGGATTATCAGGAGAGAATTAAAAATTTTTATTGAAGAGGAATAATTTGCCATCTTATGGAAAACGTCGCTTATTTATATCACAGAGGAGAAATATGTAGAAGTATTTGATGTTAACTAATTTAAACGAGAACACTGGATAATTTGTCCCACAGCTTCAATTCTGCCAGTACCTCGTCTCCTACCTTCTAAAGATGGGGCACCGGTCCTGAGTCGTGCTTGGGTAGTTCAGTGGTAGAGCACTTGCCCGCGAAATGCAAAGGTCGCGAGTTTGAGTCTCGGTCCGGCAAACAGTTTTAATCACCCAGGAAGTTTCATATCAGCGCACACTTCGCTGCAGAGTGAAAATCTCATTCTGGAATCTTGATGGGGTTCGAAAGACACAATCAGTATGTACTACTATGGATTGCTGGTGACATTTGTACATGTTATATCGTGGAGATATTAAAACACACAAACTCTCTCTCTCTCTCTCTCTCTCTGTATCTCTTTCTCTGTTGAGAATCCTGTAAAATGCAAGACATTTGATGAGGGAAAAATTTATGAAAACAGAATTATTTCATCATATGCACTGTGTGAAGCGACTAAAAAGACAACAACGAAAGACAATAAATGAATAACAGCGAATTTAAATGCATGACCTGCATTGTCTTCAAACCAAACAAGAACTGTGCATAAGGAGCGCAGTGTTCACAACATATAAGCAACATGACAGAATTTCTAGTGAGCATAAATATCCAAGATATCATGCGCGAATACCAGCAAAACCTGAAACAACCTAATGTGGTAGAGAGAATGACCAAACTGAGTGCATATTATTTCCGATTGATTGACTACAGCACTTTCCTGCTGTCAGATTCCAACAGACGAACAAGTTAGAACTCCAGAACCTGCGTAATAGTTCGCTCCCAAAAAACCAATAGGCCTACACATTTGAAGTTCATCAAAATTTTAGCAAGCTAAATGACGGCAAAATACTCCGTGGGATAACAATATCATATGGGTGAAATGACTGGACCTTATTTATTACAAATCAGTGTGAATAAACGAAACCGTTTCAACAAATCTATAAACTGCTCCCACCATATCTAAACAGCAGCAGTTCGTCGCTCGATCTACCCGGAAGTACATAACTCACCAAAGGTTAATATTTTCTTCTTGATGCAATTATTAACCAACAGCCGTATGATTTGTAGAAGATTATTCGGCATTACATTTATGCCCCACTCGTCATAGTCGTAAAATCGCTATACACGGAAGGAGCCATATAACTGGATCCGTGAATCAATCGTCCTGCAACAACTCTTGGTGGCCAGGCGACACAGACTATGACGAGTGGGGCCTGAAGATGGCATCAATGTAATGCCGAAATTGATAACACATAGAAGTTCATAAAATGAAATAAACTTTTACAAATCAGACGGCTGTTGGTTAATTATTGCATCAAGAAGTTCATGCCAGCCGTCGTCCCACGATCCATAATGGATCAACGAAGATTAAAGGTTAATATGTTTCCGCCACAGCGCTTCGGAGAGACATCACTCTGAGAACTTACAACTACAATGGTTACAGAGTGCGTTTGCGGAAAAATTTGCAGAGAACACTTCGCGAATTGAAGGAAGAAAAACTATAGATAAGTTGAAAGTGCTGTTTAACACGCAATTTGCAACGTTAACAGGAACCTGCTCGTGGAGGCATTTTAGAGGCCACTTTCTGTACTTGCACTCAGACGTAACAAAGGGCACTGCTATGACCAGGAGCGTAGTCGGTTCCTCAGGTCAGCTCCCGCAACAGCCGGTTCTACAGTTGACTTTGTCGAATACTTCCCAGGTTGTGTTACTAGCTCAGTTGCTTCATGCTGTCCTGTATTTCGTTGCATACTATGAATGGTACAGAAGAGAATCATAGGCTGTGAGGAAACAGAACAGGAAGAGATGTGGCTCTATAGAAGCATGTTAAACTTTAATAGGGCTAAGGTAAGAAATGATGTGCTCCCCAGGGTCTGCGAAGTGAGAGGTACGTGCAGAACATTGGCAAGACGTAGAGACAGGATGGTGGGACAAGTTTTAAGACAGGGAAGATGAACTTCTAGGCGCTGGAGGGTCTTCTTAATGGTGAAAACTGCAGTGGAAGGCAGAGACTGGAGAAGATCCAATGAATAATTAAGAATGTTTGGTGCAAATAATACTCTGAGATAAAGAAGCCGACACAAGAGAGGAATTTGTGGAGGATCGCATCTAACAAATCAGGAGACTGATGGCCTCCAAAATAATGTTAAGGTGTTTTTTATTTAAGTCATTTGAAAATACCTGAATGCATTTCATGGAAATTGGCAAGACAACAGTTGTATTAATTTCTTTCCATAGGAGCTGTGTGACAGAGAAGAAAGTCGAGGACTGTTACTGGGATCAGACGATACCCTTATACAAATATCTTTAGATGTAAAAGGAGATAGAAGTCAGGGAATGACCTGTGGTCAAGCAGTACTTTCCAAAATCTTGTAACTTGACTTTCAGATCTTTCACATTTCTCTCTGAGAAATTACTTTTGTAGATAGTTAGCTTCTCCAAATACACTACTGGCCATTAAAATTGCTACACCACGAAGATAACGTGCTACAGACGCGAAAGTTGACCGACAGGAAGAAGATGCTGTGATATGCAAATGATTAGCTTTTCAGAGCATTCACACAAGGTTGGCGCCGGTGTCGACACCTACAACGTGCTGACATGAGGAAAGTTTCCAACCGATTTCTCATACACAAACAGCAGTTGACCGGCGTTGCCTGGTGAAACGTTGTTGTGATGCCTCGTGTAAGGAGGAGAAATGCGTACCATCACGTTTCCGACTTTGATAAAGGTCGGATTGTAGCCTATCGCGATTGCGATTTATCGTATCGCGACATTGCTGCTCGCGTTGGTCGAGATCCAATGACTGTTAGCAGAATATGGTATCGGTGGCTTCAAGAGGGTAATACGGAACGCCGTGCTAGATCCCAACGGCCTCGTATCACTAGCAGTCGAGATGACATGCATCTTATCCGATTGGCTGTAACGGATCGTGCAGCCACGTCTCGATCCCTGAGTCAACATATGGGGACGTTTGAAAGACAACAACTCTCTGCACATATAGTTCGACGACGCTTGCAGCAGCGTGGACTATCAGCTCGGAGACCATGGCTGCGGTTACCCTTGACGCTGCATCACAGACAGGAGCGCCTGCGATGGTGTACTCAACTACGAACGTGGGTGCACGAATGGCGAAACGTCATTTTCTCGGATGAATCCAGGTACTATTTACAGCGTCATGATGGTCGCATCCGTGTTTGGCGACATCTGCGTGAACGCACATTGGAAGCGTGTATTCGTCATCGCCATACTGGCGTATCACCAAGCGTGATGGTATGGGGTGCCATTGGTTACACGTCTCGGTCACCTCTTGTTTGCATTGACGGCCCTTTGAACAGTGGAAGTTACATTTCAGATGTGTTACGAGCCGTGGCTCTACCCTTCATTCGATCCCTGCGAAACCCTACGTTTCAGTAGGATAATGCACCACCGCACGTTGCAGGTCCTGTACGGGCCTTTCTGGATACAGAAAATGTTCGACTGCTGCTCAAGCCAGCACATTCTCCAGATCTCTCACCAATTGAAAACGCCTGGTCAATGGTGGCCGAGCAACTGGCTCGTCACAATACGCCAGTCACTACTCTTGATGAACTGTGGTATCGTGTTGAAACTGCATGGGCAGCTGTACCTGTACACACCATGCAAGCTCTGTTTGACTTAATGCCCAGGCGTATCAAGGCCGTTACTACGGCCAGAGGTGGTTGTTCTGGGTACTGATTTCTCAGGATCTATGCACCCAAATTGCATGAAAATCTAATCACATGTCAGTTCTAGTATAACATATTTGCCCAATGAATACCCGTTTATCATCTGCATTTCTTCTTGGTGTAGCAATTTTAATGGTTAGTAGTGTACTTTTTTCCTCAGCTCTGCTTTTTCCTCGGATAATTGTTCATCAAGGTGATCTAGAAGATTTACTTACAAAACACGAATTTTTGGTGTACCCTTTGCAACGTACTGAGTCAGAATATTCGCTTTTGCATTTTAAAAAAGCTCTAGTCGTTACCGTACCGTATGATGATTTCGTCATGGGCTGCTTTGATACAGTCATTGCGTTCCAACGATACAGAATACTCAACGGGTTAGAATTTTTAATACTATTGTATGGCAAAAATAAACAGACACTTGAATGAAATGAAGTCTGACAATATGTTTGGTACTTACGTTATTGATTATTAACTGCCAGCCTTTGTGAGAAGGAAAAGGATAGTGTGCCTCGTTCTGGCCCTGGACGCACTACTCGGGCCCCTTCGACAACCGTGTCATCCTGTGTGACTGGCGCCTTTGGATGGCGGAAGGTGTGTCGTCGTTGAGTGACTGTAGGAGTGTGCAAGATGACGTAGACAAGTTTCTGTTTGGTATAATGATGGCGGCTTGCTCTAAACGTGGAAAAATGTAAGTTAATGCGGATGAGTACGGAAAACAATCCTGCAACTTTCGAATACAGCGTTAGTAGGGTGCTGCTTGACTCTGCCTCATCGATTAAATAATTAGAGGTAAGCCTGGAAAACGTTAGAAAATGGGATAAGAATATCAGGTTGGTGGTAGGGAAAGAGCATGTTCGACTACGTTTTATCGAGACAATTTTGGGAAACTGTAGCTCATCCATAAAGGAGACGGTATATTCAACGCTACTGGGACTCATTCTTGAGTACCTTTCGACTAAAGGAAAACTTCGGAGAAGTTCAGAGGGGTGCTGCTATAGATCAGCATGTAAGTAATACGGAGATGCTTCGTGAAATCGAATGGGAATCCTTAGAGGGAAGACGACGCTCTCTTCGCGAGTCACTATTGCGGAAATTTAGAGAACTGGCGTTTGAGTTAGAATGGAGAACCATCCTCATGTCACCGACGTTCGTTTCGTGTAAAGACGACGAAGATGAAAGGAATGAGGGATCCTACGACGGGTTTTAGAAAGCCGTTTCCCATCGCTCTATTTTCGAGTGAACAGGAAAGGAAATTACCAGTAGTGGTACGTGATTCCCTCCGCAATGCACTATACGGTTGTTAGCGGAGTCTGTATGTACTCGTAGATGTAGATGGGGTGCATGTGGTCAGCACACCGTTCTCCCGCTCGTTGTCGGGGTCCTTCACCTTGGAGGGCTCTCGTTTGTATTATTTGACTTATTTTTGGTTGAAAAATCGCAGATGTGCTACAGTGGAAACAATGAAATACGTGCCAATAGTGTATTACTAATACATATTATTATTTTCTTTAATTTTGATACTAAAATTCGGAACAAAACAAAACAGTCGAACTGTTAAGCAAGAGATCTGATGGTGTACATAGAATTTTATACTGTTTTCAAAACGGTAAAATAACAAGTCATAAGATCGAAATATGCGTGCGTATCGAGTATTTCATGAAAGATGTAGATCGCATAATACACTAATAGGCGTGTCATAGGATTGCACTGCACAAGGCACTTACTTTGTTTCCGCAGCCCACCAGCTCTATGTTACGGTGACAACACAGATACGACCAGCTGTCTGTCAGTCCTGCAGGCGTCACGTCCCGCCATCACGCACCAGCCGCCAGCCGCGCCGCCCACACGGCTCAGCTCTCGGCCCTCGGCTGCAGACACGCAGCGGCCGCAAGAAGCCGGCAGGCACGCGCCTCCGCTGCCCACGCCGACACTCCTCCTCCGTCACTCGCTGTCCGTCTCCTCACCTGCCAGACAGCTCCATCAGCACGCAGGACTCATTCCGAGTACTCGACCAGTGGCGACAGCAGTTGCTACAAAATACCGTTTGTCACAAACTAGGACAATAATCAGAAGTGACTCTTCAAAACATGAAGCAATTTCCCCAGTGAAAGGTATGTCGTGCGCACCGAATTTTTTGTAAAAATGTGACTCTTTGGGCCGGTATCCTTCTAAAGGTTTTGTGTTCTTTGTTCTCCTGCGCCCTGAGCACTTCTTTGTTGCTGCTCAGGAACAAGATTTTGTTTGAATACATAACTATTGGTTTCATAAGTGTTGTGTAATCATCCTAATATTTTGCGTAAAGCTTGTTTTGTTGTGGGTTGCCCCCTGATGGTTGTGCAGCGACAGAAACGGAGAGGAAGTGGTAGGATGCTGCGCCGAAATTAGTGTACACGGTTTACCAAAGACTTCTTTTGCCATTTAGTACTAAATATCAAAACTTTCTTTCACTTAACAATTAAGTGTTACATACCTTTATTCCACATTCAAATTTTTAAATTTTAACTTAATCGTGATTCCAGACTAATGGTCTTATAATTACCACATAAATTATCAAAACCTGTAAAAGGCATAAAAGCAGTTAAGTGATTTTTAAAAGAGCATTAATAATAACGTAACTTCAGCTTGTGAACACTTTAAAATTTGAGCTTGAATACACAAACACGAGAAAACGTAAATCTCAGATACACCGCCTTTTTAAACGGTACATGCCTATAGAAATTCACACCTCATTAGAAACAGTGATAGTTCCAACAAAACACTAGTGACAGCTTAGAATTAAATAACGATTTTCTGTAACCAGCAACAAGTAATAATGACCAACTTACAGCATGACAAACTAAAACCCGGATTACTTAACACTAGAGCCTAGCTCAAAATAATAAGACGCGGTGACTTGCACTACTGTCAAATGGCTGCTTCCTGGGTTTTTACGAAAAATCAGTCATCAAGGTGGCCTTAACTGTGCGTTAACAAAGAAAAACATTTGGGTAGAAATCCCTGAAAGATAGATTAGTTACCACAGACAATCACCATAAATATGTTAACAATGTTAACAAAAAAACGACTAACATGAGGTCATAGCACTGTTCAAACGTAGACGTAAGAATAAACGTAACTCGGCTTTGAGACGTACCCAGGGTGCGGGGACAGTAGAACTGGTGCCAAAATTCTGTCCACTTTCTGGAGAACTTGTTACAAGAAAACCACCGGCTTAGCTCTCAAGACCAGCTAGGATTAAGACGGTGGCAACAGGATACAAGTATAAGAGTAACCGACAACACCCTCACAGTAGTCTGCCACCGTGTCGCCAATCCGCTGCATTCTCCGCAAAAGTCCACTGCACAGGATTCGAAAATAGCACACAGAACCCTGATCTGCTCTCCACGATGTTACTAGATCCCCTGAAATCCACGTCCCTCTAGCAAGGCTGATCCGATCGCCTTGTAAGTGCGGTGAGAAGTGATTTACTGCGGTGTGGAGCTGTGCTGACAACCGACAGCGGTGCGCGCTTCTTGATGCCCTCCTGGGCTGGGCTGCGAGGAACGGTTCAGCCGCGTGAGCGCGGACACGGGTGGTGTGCCGCCTGCAGAGCAGACCGCCAGCACTGCCCGCGACGCGACACACCTACAACATCCAGATGGGAGTATCTACATCTACATCTACATCTACGTTCATACTCCGCAATCCACCATACGGTTCCACTCCCTAACAGAACGAGGGAAAAATGACTGCCTATATGTCTCTGTACGAGCCCTAATCTCTTTTATCTTATCTTTGTGGTCTTTCAGCGAAATATAAGTTGGCGGCAGTAAAATTGTACTGCAGTCAGCCTCAAATGCTGGTTCTCTAAATTTCCTCAGTCGCGGCGCACGAAAAGAACGCCTCCTTTCCTCCAGAGACTCCCACCCGAGTTCCTGAAGCATTTTCGTAACACTCGCGTGATGATCAAACCTACCAGTAACAAATCTAGCAGCACGCCTCTGAATAGCTTCTATGTCCTCCCTCAATCCGACCTGATAGGGATCCCAAACGCTCGAGCAGTACTCGAGAGTAGGTCGTATTAGTGTATTATAAGCTGTCTGCTTTACAGATGAACCACATGTTCCCAGAATTCTACCAATGAACCGAAGACGACTATCCGCCTTCCCCACAACTGCCATTACATGCTTGTCCCACTTCATATCGCTCTGCAATGTTACGCCCAAATATTTAATCGACGTGACTGTGTCAAGTGCTACACTACTAATGGAGTATTCAAACATTACAAGATTCTTTTTCCTATTCATCTGCATTAATTTACATTTACGTATATTTAGAGTTATCTGCCATTCTTTACACCAATCACAAATCCTGTCCAAGTCATCTTGTTTCCTCCTAGAGTCACTCAACGACGACACCATCCCCTACACCACAGCATCATCAGCAAATAACCGCACATTGCTATCCACCCTATCCAAATTTATGTAGACAGAAAACAACAGCGGACTTCCCTGGGGCACTCCAGATGATACCGTCACCTCCGATGAAAACTCACCATTGAGGACAACGTACTGGGTTCTATTACATAAAAAGTCTTCGAGCCTCTCACATATTTGGGAACCAATCCCATATGCTCGTACCTTAGTTATGGGTCTGCAGTGGGGAACCGAGTCAAACGCTTTCCAGAAGTCAAGAAATATGGCATCCGTCTGATACCCTTCATCCATGGTATCCATATAATCCCTATAACCATGGTGGGGCAATAAAATACCGACACAGCCGTGACAAATACGATATACTAGATGCATATTGATGAAATCTGCGGTTATCAATCGAGTAGTGGCGTCGCGTAATTGTAACGTTTCTACGGGTTTTCTAGTCGTCATCTTCAGGCCAGGTTGATACGCGTCGAAACGTTGTGACACCGCAATTCGGCTGATAAACCGAGTTGATATCACCAACGAAATTCACCGATATAGCCTACATTCACATATAAACAAATTAACTTTTATCACCTTCAGTACATTCCCGGTCTATATACAGAGTGAGTCCGTTATGATGTCATTAATTCCCAGGGATGATGGAGAACGGTAAATGTACCAATCTGAGGTGAGGGTCTCTCGTCCGGAAATGACCGAATCGAAAATTGGAAGCGAAAATCGTTCTGATGCCTCTTACAGTGGACCTCTGCTACTGCAACTTCTTTGTTTTCCATACTTTGGGTGCAGACGGTGTGGTGTAAACACAGCATGCACCACGAGGCAGCACCACAGGCGGCGATAGGTCGACAACCACTCTCCAGAGACGGCATAAAGTCCGGCACGTGTCTCAGCAAGAGGTCGGAGCAGTGGCGCCGCCGGAGAAGTGATATGTGCAGTTTGCAGGCGCCACAGCACAACGGGCACTTCCGAGAATACCGTACTCTACTTGAGTACTTCGCGCCACATCGTCTCCTTCCAGCGAGTCCGCGCCAGCCGTGAACATTCTAGTGGGACAACAGCTGTTTGTTATCCAACCTTAACTTCTGGATTAGTAGTTGAACTTCAAGAGCTGCTGCCTGAACAGATTTTTACAAAGTTGAGCATTCGTCAACAAATCTGTGTGTTCTTGTCACTAATCAAAAATGGCTCTGAGCACTATGGCACTTAACTGCTAAGGTCATCAGTCCCCTAGAACTTAGGACTACTTATACCTAACTAAACTAAGGACATCACACACATCCATGCCCGAGGCAGGATTCGAACCTGCGACCGTAGCGTCCGCGCGGTTCCAGACTGTAGCGCCTTTAACCGCTTGGCCACCACGGCCGGCTGTCACTAATCATTATCAGTGTTCGAGAGTTCTGCTTTTCTCCTCTCATAGTGTTTCCCTCAGCGCACTGTAAGTGGTGGAAGGTCGCGACTAGTAATTCTCCTTCTGTGGTTGTATCAAAATTACAACAGCTGTCGACGAGGCTGGAATAGGATCTGCGCAAAGTACATTAGAATATTTGTTTCTGCCCACCACCCCACCCTTCTTAGTTCTTATTTATTTCTTGCCATTTCTTTTTATGTGCATATTACATTAGCTGGTCGGAACACTTAGCTCAATTGATGAATCATATGGAAGAACACTAATTGCAGAGTACAAAGAGAAAAGCTATTTTTTTTTTCTTCCCGCAGTGGGCACGAAAGTTTACAGGCTCGTAGTGAAACTGTTTCCTGACAAAAACCTAACGAGTTAGAGTTAGAGACTGTAGTTATCGAGTTAACCACTCACTTTGATCATCAAACTCTCGTGGCTGCTGCAAGGTACACCGTTTTCCACCTTCATCGGGCGACAGGTCAAACGCATGAGAGTGGACGACTGAATTACAATGTTTAGCTCGACATTGCAAATTCTTGCGTAGTTCTGGGCAATCATACACTGGAGTCATGCTGAGTGACGCTATAACTCAAAATATTTAGGATAGAATTCACGTTGCTGTTTTGAGACTACCTGATCCTTCTTTAGATGTAGTGTTACAGTTAACTGAGGCACAGGACACTTGTGATTTAGCTGAGTATGAGGTGCAAATGTCAAATATTAACGAATTCCATAGTGACGGAGTTAGTTGTGCTGCAGAACGTAAACAGTGACCTGTGACATAACGTGCGACGTCACGCACAGAGACAACAGTGTCATGCCGCGCCGGTAGACACAGAAATATTGCCAACTCTTGCCCTAAGTGATTTAGTCGCCACAGGCCTGCTCAGTGCCCAAGTCGCGATGCTAAAAGATCATGTGAAGTCAGTGTGCATGAAAAAGCTACGTGGACAGCAAATTCCCAACCAACACGCCACGTAACCAATTCAAATCCTTAATGCTGTCACGTCACAACCAGCCCGGAGCAGTGCGACCAGGTTGCTGCAACAAATGTTGCAAAAGATCGCTCAGGTACAGAATTTAGGAAACATAAATCGGGTGACTTTCATGCCCCAAATGCGCAAACTGATCAGACGGAGATCTACTACTAAATCTTAGCCCACTTTCACCGTCACACATTGTAGTAGCTTACAGTAAATTTCAAATAGTGATAGTTGTCTCTTAGGTGTGGTAAGTAGTTGGGGCAATGTGTTTGTTACTTTGAGAGTAGCTAAGAGCGATGTCAAATTGCAGCTGTACTCTGGTGCTTCAGTTGCACTTCTGAACACTTACGAACGTTTAGGTGCACCAATACTGAGTCCAGCTACGCAAGTATTGTCAGCTTGTCAGGCGTAGAAAATTCAAGTTTTAGGAACTTCCAGTTCGCCTGCTACTTTTCAAGGTGTAACTAAGACAGTTGTATTCTAAGCGCTTTCTGCCAAATCTTCGCTGAATAGTTTTGGCTTAGATTCTTTTGACATTTTCAGACTGTCACTGCACAAGTCAGTGCTGCAAATTTCAACAGATGTGCCCACAGTCAAGCTTGAAGCTCTGTTGACACATTTCATGAATTTTTAGAGACGGTTCTGTTGTGCGAATAACTTATAGCTCGTGTATCACTGAAAGACAATGCACAAACAAAAGTTTGTCGAACTAACCCAGTGCCCACTGGAAGGTCTCTGAACAATTACGGCAATGCCAAGCTTATGGGTCATCAAGCCAGTCAGTGTAAATCGGTGGTCTTCACCATTAATAGTGCTTCGGAATCCTTCAGGGTGCCTTCGACTGTATGTCGATTTTAAATCGACTGTGATCTCTCAGATCGTGATAGATGCGTATCCTTTGCCCCACACGGAAGAGCTGATGGACAGATTAGGCGAGGGTCGTTACTTTTCCAAGATAGACTTGGGGGATGCTTACCTCCAGCTGCTTTGGATGACTACTCAAAGAAAGTTTTAGGTATTAACACTCATCCAGGTTTATTTGTATTTCAATGCCTGCCCTTCGGTAGTACCTCAGCAATGGCGATCTTGCAACGCTTTTTAGAACAAGTGACTGCTAATGTGCCTTCTTGCTGAAATTACTAGGATGACATTGCCGTGCGTTGTGGAGAAGAAATGTCCCAAAACGTAAAGCAACTGTAATCAGTGTTAGGCAAACTGAACTACTACTTCAAATTGATTCCTCACTCCTCTCAGATTACAGCTCCGCTTCACAAGTTACAACGCAAGGATTTTCCGATTGCATGGACCAAAGAATGTCAGTTGGTTTTTGATCAACTGAAACGGGCGCTACTTAGTAACACATATCTGATACATTTTAATCCGGTTAGCCAGTGGTGTCAGCGGTTGATGCTTCTTCTGTTGGCCTAAGAGTCGTTCCGTAACATCGTGTCGGATCAATACTGATTGCTCCAAAATTCTGATTACGACTGAGTCAGATTCAAAAACAAGCATCACTAACTCTATGGAAGGACGCTCTACTTCGTCACGAATCACAAGCCACTTCACTCTTCCACCCAACCAAGTCTGTTCTGCCACACACGGTGCAAAAATTATAGCGATGGGCTTTACTGCTGTCGAACTGCAGCTACGAAACCTCGTACCGCCTACAGCTCAACATTGTAACGCCGATTATGTTGTCAAGGTTACCGTTGAACAAGGATGATCAGTTCGACTCCACCAGATCATCGTGTTGTCACATAGATGCTGTGGACGCTACAACAGTTCTCAATTTTCCCACGGACTTTCGTCGCATAGCACAGGAGTCAGCTGCAGATACAGATCTAAGTATTGTGCTGAATTACATGCGCACCGCGTGGTGAAGGGAGGTGAAAGAAGTTGTTGAGCGGAAGTACGTCGATACTTCACTCAATGTCAATCATTGTCGGTACAGTGTGGTGTTTCACTATTACACAATAATTATGATCAGTTTATGGTCATCATGTCACGCACTCTTCAGCAGGATGATTTGAGGCGATGAGGTGCCATGTACGTGACAGTAGGTTTTAAGGAAGGAATTAGCGCAGTACGATGGGTGTCACGGAGAACTGACAGAATGGCAGAGAGCACCTGTCGTTTTTGGTCGTGCTCGTGACCACACTGTGGACGAAGTTGCTCGCTTTCCTGGTTTGTCAACACGGACTGTCCAATATGTTCAGGCACTACCGAAGGGCAGGCATTGAAATTCAAATAAACCGGGATGAATGTTAATACCTAAAACTTTCCTTGAGTAGTTATCCAAAACAGCCGGAGGTAAGCATCCGCCAAGTCTATCTTGGAAATGTAACGACCCTCGCCTACTTTGCCCATCAGCTTGTCCGGGTAGATCAAAGGATGTCTGAGAGGTCACAGTCAATTTAAAATCGACATACAGTCGGAGACATCCTTCAGGTTTGTGAATCATTATTAGTGGGGAAGACCATTGACGCACAGATTGGCTTGATGACCCTAAAGCTTGCCATTCCCGTAATTGTTCAGAGACATGCCAATGGGCACTTGGTTAGCTCGACAAAACTTTGTTTGTGCATTTTATTTTGAGTGACACAGGAGCTAAAAGTTGTTAGCTTAACAGAGACCGTCCCTAAGAAGTACATGCAGTTTGTCAAACTTGAAGCGTGAGTGTAGGCACATCTGCTGAAATTTGCAGCACTAACTTGTGCACTGACAGTCTGAAAATGTCAATAGAATCCAACGAAAAATATTCTGGTAAGATTTGGCTGGAAGCGTTGCGAATACATCTGCCTTAGTGACACCTTGAAAAGTAGCTGGCGTACTGAAAGTTTCTAAAACTGGAATTTACAAGCTGACAGTACTTGCGTAGCTGGATTTAGTATTGGTGCACCTAATCGTTCATGTTTGTTCAAAAGTGTAACTGAAGCACTGGTGTCCTACTGCAATTTTACATCTTTCTTAGTTACTGTCAAAGTAACAAACACCTTGTCCCAACTGCGTTCCACATCTAAGAGAGAACTATTACATTTTAACCTTTTCTGTGAGCTACTGCAGTGCGTGACAGGTGAAAGTGGGCAAAGAGTTAGTAGTGGACCTGTGTCTGATCAGTTTGACTCATTTGGGACATCAAAATCACCCGATTTCTGTTTGCTAAGTACTGTACTTGGCCGTTCTTTCGCAACATTTGTTGCAACCACCGGGTCGCACTGTTCCGGGCTGGTTGTGTCGAGACAGCATTAATGTTTTGAACTGGTTAGGTCGCATTTTGGTTGGCAATTTTCTGTCCACGTAGCTTTTTCATGCTCACTGTCTTCGCTTGAACTTTTGTGTTGCAAAAATAAGAAATGGCATCGCGACTTGGGCACTGAGCATGCCTGTGGCAGCTAAAGCACTTAGGGCAAAAGTGTGCAATATTTTTGTGTCTACCGGAGCGCGGCCTGGCACTGTTTGTCTCTGTGCGTGACGTCACACACTATGTCACAGGTCACTGTTTACGTTCTGCAGCACAACTAACACCGTCACTATGGAATTCGTTAATATTTGAGATTTGCACCTCATACTCAGCTAAATCACAAGTGTCCTATGCCTCAGTTAACTGTAACACTATATCTAAAGAAGGATCAGGTAGTCTCAAAACAGCAATATGAATTCTATCCTAAATACACTCCTGGAAATGGAAAAAAGAACAAATTGACACCGGTGTGTCAGACCCACCATACTTGCTCCGGACACTGCGAGAGGGCTGTACAAGCAATGATCACACGCACGGCACAGCGGACACACTAGGAACCGCGGCGTTGGCCGTCGAATGGCGCTAGCTGCGCAGCATTTGTGCACCGCTGCCGTCAGTGTCAGCCAGTTTGCCGTGGCATACGGGGCTCCATCGCAGTCTTTAACACTGGTAGCATGCCGCGACAGTGTGGACGTGAACCGTATGTGCAGTTGACGGTCTTTGAGCGAGGGCGTATAGTGGGCATGCGGGAGACCGGGTGGACGTACCGCCGAATTGCTCAACACGTGGGGCGTGAGGTCTCCACAGTACATCGATGTTGTCGCCAGTGGTCGGCGGAAGGTGCACGTGCCCGTAGACCTGGGACCGGACCGCAGCGACGCACGGATGCACGCCAAGACCGTAGGATCCTACGCAGTGCCGTAGGGGACCGCACCGCCACTTCCCAGCAAATTAGGGACACTGTTGCTCCTGCGGTATCGGCGAGGACCATTCGCAACCGTCTCCATGAAGCTGGGCTACGGTCCCGCACACCGTTAGGCCGTCTTCCGCTCACGCCCCAACATCGTGCAGCCCGCCTCCAGTGGTGTCGCGACAGGCGTGAATGGAGGGACGAATGGAGACGTGTCGTCTTCAGCGATGAGAGTCGCTTCTGCCTTGGTGCCAATGATGGTCGTATGCGTGTTTGGCGCCGTGCAGGTGAGCGCCATAATCAGGACTGCATACGACCGAGGCACACAGGGCCAACACCCGGCATCATGGTGTGGCGAGCGATCTCCTACACTGGCCGTACACCACTGGTGATCGTCGAGGGGACACTGAATAGTGAACGGTACATCCAAACCGTCATCGAACCCATCGTTCTACCATTCCTAGACCGGCAAGGGAACTTGCTGTTCCAACAGGACAATGCACGTCCGCATGTATCCCGTGCCACCCAACGTGCTCTAGAAGGTGTAAGTCAACTACCCTGGCCAGCAAGATGTCCGGATCTGTCCCCCATTGAGCATGTTTGGGACTGGATGAAGCGTCGTCTCACGCGGTCTACACGTCCAGCACGAACGCTGGTCCAACTGAGGCGCCAGGTGGAAATGGCATGGCAAGCCGTTCCACAGGACTACATCCAGCATCTCTACGATCGTCTCCATGGGAGAATAGCAGCCTGCATTGCTGCGAAAGGTGGATATACACTGTACTAGTGCCGACATTGTGCATGCTCTGTTGCCTGTGTCTGTGTGCCTGTGGTGCTGTCAGTGTGGTCATGTGATGTATCTGACCCCAGGAATGTGTCAATAAAGTTTCTCCTTCCTGGGACAATGAATTCACGGTGTTCTTATTTCAATTTCCAGGAGTGTATTTTGAGTTATATCGTCACTCAGCATGACACCAGTGTATGATTGCACAGAACTACACAAAAATTTGCAATGCCGAGCTGAACATTGTAATTCAGTCGTCCACTCTCTAACCGTTTGACCTGCGACGCGATGAAGGCGGAAAGATGTGGGCCTTGCAGCAGCCACGAGTGTTTGATCATCAAAGTGAGTGGTTAACTCGATAACTACAGTCTCCAACTGTAACTGTTTTGGTTTTTTGTCAGGAAACAGTGTCACTATGAGCCTGTAAACTTTGGTGCCCACTCCTGAAAAAAAAAAAGGCTTTTCACTTTGAACCCTGCAATTAGTATTCCTCCATATGAGTCATCAATTGAGCTAAGTACACCGACCAGCTAATGTAATATGCACATAAAAAGAAATGGCAAGAAATAAATACGAACTAAGAAGGGTGGGGTGGTGGGCAGAAACAAAAATTCTAATGTACTTTGCGCAGATCCTATTCCAGCCTCGTCGACATCTGTTGTAATTTTGATACAACCACAGAAGGAGAATTACTAGTCGCCACCTTCCACTACTTACAGTACGCTGAGGGAAACACTGTGAGAGGAGAAAAGCAGAACTCTCAAACACCGGTAATGATTAGTGACAAGAACACACAGATTTGTTGACGTAAACTCAAGTTTGTAAAAATCTGCTCAGGGAGCACATCTTGAAGTTCAACTAATAATCCAGAAGTTAAGGTTGGATAATAAACAGCTGTTGTTCTACTAGGATGTTCACGGCTGGTACGGACTCGCTGGAAGCAGACGATGTGGCGCGAAGTACACAAGTAGAAGGCGGTCTTCTCGGTAGTCGAAGTGATTTGGACCTGCCCGTTCTTCTGTGGCACCTGCAAACTACACATATCACTTCTCCGGCTTTGCCACTGCTGCCACCTCTCGTTGCGACATGTGCAAGGCTCTATGCCGTCTCCGGAGAGTGGTTGTGGAACTATCGGCATCTGTGATGCTGCCTGGTGGTGCTTGCTGTGTTTACACCACACCGTGTCCACCCAAAGTATGGAAAGCAAAGAGGTTGCAGTAGCAGAGGTCCACTGTAAGAGGCTTGAGAACTATTTTCGCATCTAACTTTCGACTCGGTCATTTCCGGACGAGCGACTCTCACCTCAGATTGGTACATTTACCGTTCTCCATCATTCCTGGGAATTAGTGACATCATAACGGACTCACTCTGTATATAGGCGGGGAGTGTACTGAAGGTGATAAAAGTTAATTTTAACATTTATTTATATGTGATTGTAGGCTATCTCGGTGAATTTCGTTGATGATATCTACTCGGTTTATCAGCCGAATTGTGGTGTCGCAACGTTTCGACGCGTATCAGCTTGGCCTGAAGATGACGAGTAGAAAACTCGTAGAAACGTTACAACTACGTGACGCCACTACTCGACTGATAACCGAAGATTTCATCAATATGCATGTAGTAGAGCGTATTTGTTATGGTCGCTCCGTGCGGTTCTAAGCGCTTCAGTTTGGAACCGCGTGACCGCTACGGTCGCAGGTTCGAATCCTGCTTCGGGCATGGATGTGTGTGACGTCCTTAGATTAGTTAGGTTTAAGTAGTTCTAAGTTCTAGGGGACTGATGACCTCAGAAGTTAAGTACCATAGTGCTCAGAGCCTTTGAACCATTTGTTTGCCCCACCATGATTACAGGTTTAATCCCACCTGAATGTTGTAGGTGTGTCACGTTCCGGGCTGTGCCGGCGGTATGCTCTGCAGGCGGTAAGCCAGCCGCCTCGCCGCCCACACACCTGCGCCGTTCCTCGCAGCCCAGCCCGGGAGAGCCGCAAGAAGCACGCGCCGCTGTCGTTTGTCGGCATAACTCCGCACCGCAGTAAATCACTTCCGCACTTACGAAGGGACGTGACGTGAAAGTCAGACACGGTTAAACGATCAATCAGTACGTAGCGATTGTTAGGCTATAGCAGCGGCAGGAGCCTGAGTAGCGGAAGTGACTCGGCGTCCCGAAGCGTAAATATATTGTGGTTGTAGTTGTTGTTGTTGTGGTCTTCAGTCCTGAGACTGGTTTGATGCAGCTCTCCATGCTACTCTATCCTGTGCAAGCTTCTTCATCTCCCAGTACCTACTGCAACCTACATCCTTCGGAACTGCTTAGTGTATTCATCTCTTGGTCTCCCCCTATGATTTTTACCCTACACGCTGCCCTCCAATACTAAATTGGTGATCCCTTGATGCCTTAGAACATGTCCTACCAACTGATCCCTTCTTCTGGTCAAGTTGTGCCACAAACTTCTCTTCTCCCCAATCCTATTCAATACTTCCTCATTAGTTATGTGATCTACCCATCTAATCTTCAGGATTCTTCTGTAGCACCACATTTTGAAACCTTCTATTCTCTTTTGGTCTAAACTATTTATCGTCCACGTTTCACATCCATACATAGCTACACTCCATACAAATACTATCAAAAACGACTTCCAGTCATTTAAATCTATACTCAACATTACCAAATTCCTCTTCTTCAGAAACGCTTTCCTTGCTATTGCCAGTCTACATTTTATATCCTCTCTACTTCGACCATCATCAGTTATTTTGCTCCCCAAATAGCAAAACTCCTTTACTAATTTAAGTGTCTCATTTCCTAATCTAATTCCCTCAGCATCAGTCGACTTAATTCGACTACATTCCATTGTCCTCGTTTTGCTTTTGTTTATGTTCATCTTATATCCTCCTTTCAAGATACTGTCCATTCCGTTCAACTGCTCTTCAAAGTCCTTTGCTGTCTCTGACAGAATTACAATGTCATCGGCGAACCTCAAAGTTTTTATTTCTTCTCCATGGATTTTAATACCTACTCCAAATTTTTCTTTTGTTTCCTTTACTGCTTGCTCAATATAGCGATTGAATAACATCGGGGATAGGCTACAACCCTGTCTCACTCCCTTCGCAACCAGTGCTTCCCTTTCATGTCGCTCGACTCTTATAACTGCCATCTGGTTTCTGTACAAATTATAAATAGCCATTCGCTCCCTGTATTTTACCCCCGCTACCTTTATTGTGGTAGTAACACAGTTTTATTACAGAACACCATTTCTACAGGATAACAATTACCAATAGCCAGTTAAAGAAATTTTAAAAAGATTAACGGCACAATGGAAACACTCGGGATTCAATCGAAGATCAAGGGAAACGTATCGTTTCTTCGATGAATCATCTTTTCGGTACACTTTGCGGTCGTCTCCGTCATCGAGGTGAATGGCGGCTCGAAACTTGCAGCGCGCCGGAGACACAGACTGGAGGGATCAGCATTATGCTATGGGACAGACTCTTCTGCGCTTGCTTATGACCTGTCACAGGAATCGAAGACAAGCTGATAGCTGCGAACCACCTTCATCGCTTCATGCTTGATGTCTTCCCCCGACAACGATGTCATCTTTCAGCAGTATAATTGTCCGTGTCTCGGAACCAGGACCGCCCTGCAGTGGTTTGAGTAGCATATAGTGAGCTCACGTTGATGTCTCGCTGATCAAATTCGCCTGATACATATCTTATGGAAACCATCTGCGTCGCTATCGGGCGCCATCACCGCGTACTCAGACCTGCAGCGCGTTTTTACGCGAATTACATACGTCCACAAACCTATCAACACACTCGGGCCCCTGATATACAGTGAGATATTTCGTTCCAAAGACGGGCAAACAAACTATGAAACTGGATCTTTAAAAGTATGCTGTAATCGGCTATAAAATTTTTCCTACCAGCATCACCTTGCTTTGTAATTGGATATAAAATTTCTCTCCACAAATTCTTGTATTTCTATGATTATCGCCACGGCCATTTTTAAATTTTACATTTCGCACCATCCGTCATCTTGATGACGTCAGTGAAGATAAACGAGTGACATCACAACAAATTATAACATTTTGAATAGTTGTGTCAAAGAGTAACTTGCCATAGTACCGTCCTATGTCTGAAACACACTTCGAGATTCACCACCCTCAGGACAATGAAGAACAGGTAGAAGGGATCATATTCCATCTACACTCCTGGAAATGGAAAAAAGAACACATTGACACCGGTGTGTCAGACCCACCATACTTGCTCCGGACACTGCGAGAGGGCTGTACAAGCAACGATCACACGCACGGCACAGCGGACACACCAGGAACCGCGGTGTTGGCCGTCGAATGGCGCTAGCTGCGCAGCATTTGTGCACCGCCGCCGTCAGTGTCAGCCAGTTTGCCGTGGCATACGGAGCTCCATCGCAGTCTTTAACGCTGGTAGCATGCTGCGACAGCGTGGACGTGAACCGTATGTGCAGTTGACGGACTTTGAGCAAGGGCGTATAGTGGGCATGCGGGAGGCCGGGTGGACGTACCGCCGAATTGCTCAACACGTGGGGCGTGAGGTCTCCACAGTACATCGATGTTGTCGCCAGTTGTCGGCGGAAGGTGCACGTGCCCGTCGACCTGGGACCGGACCGCAGCGACGCACGGATGCACGCCAAGACCGTAGGATCCTACGCAGTGCCGTAGGGGACCGCACCGCCACTTCCCAGCAAATTAGGGACACTGTTGCTCCTGGGGTATCGGCGAGGACCATTCGCAACCGTCTCCATGAAGCTGGGCTACGGTCCCGCACACCGTTAGGCCGTCTTCCGCTCACGCCCCAACATCGTGCAGCCCGCCTCCAGTGGTGTCGCGACAGGCGTGAATGGAGGGACGAATGGAGACGTGTCGTCTGCAGCGATGAGAGTCGCTTCTGACTTGGTGCCAATGATGGTCGTATGCGTGTTTGGCGCCGTGCAGGTGAGCGCCACTACCAGGACTGCATACGACCGAGGCACACAGGGCCAACACCCGGCATCATGGTGTGGGGAGCGATCTCCTACACTGGCCGTACACCACTGGTGATCGTCGAGGGGACACTGAATAGTGCACGGTACATCCAAACCGTCATCGAACCCATCATTCTACCATTCCTAGACCGGCAAGGGAACTTGCTGTTCCAACAGGACAATGCACGTCCGCATGTATCCCGTGCCACCCAACGTGCTGTAGAAGGTGTAAGTCAACTACCCTGGCCAGCAAGATCTCCGGATCTGTCCCCCATTGAGCATGTTTGGGACTGGATGAAACGTCGTCTCACGCGGTCTGCACGTCCAGCACGAACACTGGTCCAACTGAGGCGCCAGGTGGAAATGGCATGGCAAGCCATTCCACAGGACTACATCCAGCATCTCTACGATCGTCTCCATGGGAGAATAGCAGCCTGCATTGCTGCGAAAGGTGGATATACAGTGTACTAGTGCCGACATTGTGCGTGCTATGTTGCCTGTGTCTATGTGCCTGTGGTTCTGTCAGTGTGATCATGTGATGTATCTGACCCCAGGAATGTGTCAATAAAGTTTCCCCTTCCTGGGACAATGAATTCACGGTGTTCTTATTTCAATTTCCAGGAGTGTATATCTGACGTCATGCGCAGGCAGTTCCTTTACTGTAATTTATATTTTGGATTTATGGAAAAATCAAGAGTTTTATGATTGTTTTTACATATACTGATTCTATCCAGAATTGCTCCTACTTGGAATTGTCCTTCCTCCTTTTCTGCCAAACTGTGACGTTTTCAACCCTATACCTTATATTGTATACAATATTATATGTCTTAGTTGCTATAGTTATGCATTTGTTGAAAACTTGAAAAAACTGTTTAAACCTCCATGAACAATGATGCAAGTTTCAGAGAGGTAGATCAACTGTGTTCTGCGGCTTACTTTTATGAAATTCTTTTGCGAAGGTATTCTTCGATAATTCGATTATTCTCTCGATATTTTCTCATCAGAGGGTATCTTATGCAGCGAGTGACATGATGTATGGGCATGTGCACGCTACTGTGATTGGCTCATGTGGAGCAGCGCTGTGGGATCTGTGGTGGCTATTCATGAGTTTCTGTGAGCAATAGGACTTTGACGACAATAGCTGGGGCAGAAGGACGTAGTTCAGGTCGATGTCACCTGGCAACTCATGAGATTCTGTGAGTGATCCAGTCTGTGACGACACGCGCTATGGCAGTAGCTGTATAATAAGTCACAGCTGCAAAATACTAACACGAATTCTTTACAGACGAATGGAAAAACTAGTAGAAGCTTACCTCGGGAAAGATCAGTTTGGATTCCGTAGACATACTGGAACACGTGAGGCAATACTGACCTTACGACTTATTTTAGAAGAAAGATTAAGGAAAGGCAAACCTATGTTTCTAGCATTTGTAGACTTAGAGAAAGCTTTTGACAATGTCGACTGGAATGCTCTCTTTCAAATTCTAAAGGTGGCAGGGGTAAAATACAGGGAGCGAAAGGCTATTTACAATTTCTACCGAAACCAGGTGGCAGTTATAAGAGTCGAGGGACTTGAAAGGGAAGCAGTGGTTGGGAAGGGAGTGAGACAGGGTTGTAGCCTCTCCCCGATGCTATTCAATCTGTATATTGAGCAAGCAGTGAAGGAAACAAAAGAAAAATTCGGAGTAGGTATTAAAGTCCATGGAGAAGAAATAAAAACTTTGAGGTTCGCCGATGACATTGTAATTCTGTCAGAGACAGCAAAGGACTTGGAAGAGCAGTTGAACGGAATGGATGGTGTCTTGAAGGGAGGATATAAGATGAACATCAACAAAAGCAAAACGAGGATAATGTAGTCGAATTAGGTCGGGTGATGTTGAGGGTATTAGCTTAGGAAATGAGACACTTAAATTAGTAAAGGAATTTTGCTATTTGGGGAGCAAAATAACTGATGATGGGCGAAGTAGAGAGGATATAAAATGTAGACAGGCAATGGCAAGGAAAGCGTTTCTGAAGAAGAGAAATTTGTTAACATCGAGTATAGATTTAAGTGTCAGGAAGTCGTTTCTGAAAGTATTTGTATGGAGTGTGGCCATGTATGGAAGTGAAACATCAAATAGTTTGGACAAGAAGAGAATAGAAGCTTTCGAAATGTGGTGCTACAGAAGAATGCTGAAGATTAGATGGGTAGATAACTAAAGAGGAAGTATTGAATAGGATTGGGGAGAAGAGAATTTTGTGGCACAACTTGACCAGAAGAAGGGATCAGTTGGTAGGACATGTTCTGAGGCATCAAGGGATCACCAATTTAGTATTGGAGGGCAGCGTGGAGGGTAAAAATCGCAGGGGGAGACCAAGAGATGAATACACTAAGCAGATTCAGAAGGATGTAGGTTGCAGTAGGTACTGGGAGATGAAGAAGCTTCTACAGGATAAAGTAGTATGGAGAGCTGCATCAAACCAGTCCCGGGACTGAAGACCACAACAACAACAAACCTGGCTTATAAAGCGATTCTGCGAGTGATGAAGTCTGTGACTACATGTGCTGCGACAATCAGCTGTAGCTAAGGTCATGATCACCTGGCTCCTCAAGAGATTCCGCAAGTGATGCAGTCTGTGAGAACAGGCACTGTGGAAGTCGGCTGTTGTTAAGGTCACTGTCAACTGGCATCTCATGAGATTTTAACAATTGATGCAGTCTGTAATGACAGGCAGTATGGCAGTCGGCTGTAGTTAATGTTGTTGTCACTGGCTCCTCCTGAGATTCCATGAGTGATATGGACTGTGATGACACTTGTGGGGCCAATCTGCTGTAGTTAAGGTTACTGTCACCTGGCTCCTCATGACATTTTGTGACTGATGCAGACTCTGAGGACAGGTGCTGGGGCAGTCGGCTGTACATAAGGTCGCTGTCACCTGGCACCTCGTGAGATTTCATGAGTGATGTTGTCAGTGACGACAGGCGCAGGAGTGGTTGGCTGTAGTTATGGTCGCTGTCCCCTGGCTCCTCATGAGAATGCGCGAGTGACATGGACTGTGATGACGTGCGCTGTGGCAGTCGGCCGTATTTAAGTCCGCTATCCCTCAAAACTTTGAGGTTCGCCGATGACATTGTAATTCTGTCAGAGACAGCAAAGGACTTGGAAGAGCAGTTGAACGGAATGGATGGTGTCTTGAAATGAGGATATCAGATGAACATCAACAAAAGCAAAACGAGGATAATGGAATGTAGTCGAATTAAGTCGGGTGATGCTCGGGGAATTAGATTAGGAAATGAGACACTTAAAGTAGTAAAGGAGTTTTTCTGTTTGGGGAGCAAAATAACTGATGATGGTCGAAGTAGAGAGGATATCAAATGTAGACTGGCAATGGCAAGGAAAGCGTTTCTGAAGAAGAGGAATTTGTTAACATCGAGTACAGATTTAAGTGTCAGGAAGTCGTTTCTGAAAGTATTTGTATGGAGTGTAGCCATGTATGGAAGTGAAACATGGACGATAAATAGTTTGGACAAGAAGAGAATAGAAGCTTTTGAAATGTGATGCTACAGAAGAATGCTGAAGATTAGATGGGTAGATCACATAACTAATGAGGAAGTATTGAATAGGATTGGGGAGAAGGGAAGTGCACAACTTGACTAGAAGAAGGGATCGGTTGGTAGGACATATTCTGAGGCATCAAGGGATTACCAATTTAGTATCGAAGGGCAGCGTGGAGGGTAAAAATCGTAGAGGGAGACCAAGAGATGAATACAGTAAGCAGATTCAGAAGGATGTAAGTCGCGGTAGGTACTGGGAGATGAAGAGGCTTGCACAGGACAGAGTAGCATGGAGAGCTGCATCAAACCAGTCAGATTAGAAGAGGGGATCAGTTGGTAGGACACATTCTGAGGCATCAAGGTTCAAAAAATGGTTCAAATGGCTCTGAGCACTATGGGACTTAACATCTGTGGTCATCAGTCCCCTAGAACTTAGAACTACTTAAACCTAACTAACCTAAGGACATCACACACATCCATGCCCGAGGCAGGATTCGAACCTGCGACCGTAGCAGTCGCGCGGTTCCGGACTGAGCGCCTAGATCCGCTAGACCACCGCGGCCGGCACATAAATTATTAAATCTTGTAAAAAGCATTATAACATAAACCTAACTAACCTAAGGACATCACACACATCCATGCCCGAGGCAGGATTCGAACCTGCGACCGTAGCAGTCGCGCGGTTCCGGACTGAGCGCCTAGATCCGCTAGACCACCGCGGCCGGCACATAAATTATTAAATCTTGTAAAAAGCATTATAACAGTGGACTGATTTTTAAAAGAGCAACAATAATTACATAACTTCAGCTAGTGGACACTTTAATATTGAAGCTTGAATACACAAACACCAAATAACGTAAATCTCCAGCATACAGCCTTTTCAATATCCATAGGAGCTCACACATCTCATTAGAAATAAATGTAATTCCAGCAAAACACTAGTGTCAGCTTAGAATTAAATAGCGATTTTCTGTAACCAACACCAAGTAATAATTACCATTGACTAACTTACAGCGTAACGAATTAAAATATGGACTATCTAAGAACATGACAAATTAAAACATAGCTAGCTTACAACATGACATATTAAAACCCAGATTGCCTAACATTAGAACCTAGCTCCAAGTAATAAGATACAGTTACCTGCCCCATCGTGAAATGTCTGCTTCCTGGGTGTTTAACAAAACATCAGTCACCAAGGTCACCTTTCTTGTGAGTTAAGAAAGAAGAACATTTGGGTAGAAATCACTGAAACATAGATTAGTTACTACAGGAGACATAGAACATAAGGGATGGCACTTGCACACTGATATGGAAGTTAAAAAAAGACAACCAACATTAAGTCATACCTCTGTTCAAACGTTGACATAAGAATAAACATAACTAGGCTTTGAGACGTACACAGCGCGCGGTAACAGTAGCAGCGCTAGCACAAAAATTCTCACCACTTTCTAGAGGACACGTTAGAGAACACCACCAGCACAAAACTTAGCTCTCTAGACCAGCCAGAATTAAATCGGTGGCATTAGGATACAAGCATAAGAGTAACTCAAAAGACTCTGACAGTAGTCTGCCACAATGTCACCAAGCACTGCAGACTTCGCACAAGTCCACTGTACGGCATCCCAGCACAGCACAGTCCCCTGATGTGCTATCCAGGACGTCAACAGAGCCCCTCGAGACACACAGTCTTCCAGCAATGGCAAGCTGGACCACACTACTACACAGATGACAGCGACCATAGCTACAGCCGACTGCCCCGGTACCTGTCATCACGTTCCACATCCCATGCAGAACATCACGAGCAGCCACCAGAGGACAGCGACCTTAACTACCGCCAACTGCTCAAGAGACAGTCATCACAGTCCACATCACTCGCAGAATCTCATGAGGAGGCAAGGGATGTTGTTGTTGTGGTCTTCAGTCCTGAGACTGGTTTGATGCAGCTCTCCATGCTACCCTATCCTGTGCAAGCTTCTTCATCTCCCAGTACCTACTGCAGCCTACATCCTTCTGAATCTGCTTACTGTATTCATCTTTTTATCTACCTATACGATTTTACCCTCCACGCTTCCCTCCAGTACCAATGTGGTGATCCCTTGATGCCTCAGCCGGCCACGGTGGCCGAGCGGTTCTAGGCGCTCAGTCCGGAACCGCGCGACTGGTGCAGTCGCAGGTTCGAATCCTGCCTCGTGCATGGATGTGTGTGATGTCCTTAGGTTAGTTAGGTTTAAGTAGTTCTAAGTTCTAGGGGACTGATGACCACAGATGTTAAGTCCCATAGTGCTCAGAGCCATTTGAACCAAATAATAATTAATGTGGCAATTGCAAGTTCATTATTCTGGAATTACGATGAAGTAAACATTTGAAAATTGTATGGGACATTTAATTGTTAAGGAACAGAACGTTTTGAGCTTTAATATTACAAAAACCCAGTGTGATGCATTATTTTTTGGTAAACTGTATAAAATAACTTCAGCGCAACACCTTACCATTTCCTCCCCGTTCCTACCGCTGCACAAACATCAGGAGCAATCTACAACAAAACATGCTTTCCACAAAATACACTGAAACGTAAATAAACTGGCATAGGCACGCGTATTCAAATACATAAGTATGTAAACAGGCAGAATACGGCGCTGCCGTTGGCAACGCCTACATAAGTCACGTGTCTGGCGCATTTGGCTCAAATGGCTCTGAGCACTATGGGAATTAACTTCTGAGGTCATCAGTCCCCTAGAACTTAGAACTACTTAAACCTAACTAACCTAAGGACATCACACCCGTCCATGCCCGAGGCGGGATTCGAACCTGCGACCGTAGCGGTCGCGCGGTTCCAGACTGAAGCGCCTAGAATCGCTCGGTCACTCCTCTGGCGCTGTTGTTTAATCGATTACTATTGCTACAATAGGAGGTTATCAAGATTTAAGTGAGTTTGAACGTGGTGTCATAGTCAGCGCATGTGCGATGGCACACGGCATATTCGAGGTAGCGATGGAGTGGGGATTTTCCCGTACGACCATTTCACTAGTGTACCGTGAATATTACGAATCCGGTAAAACATCAAATCTGTGACATCACTGCGGCCGGAAAAAGATCCTCCAAGAACTGGACCAACGACGATTGAAGAAAATCGTTCAATGTGACAGAAGTGCAAACCCTTCCCAAAATTGCTGCTGATTTCAGTGGTGGGCCATCAACAAGTGTCAGCGTGCAAACCATTGAACGAAACTTCATCGATATGGGCTTTCGGAGCCAAGGGCCCACTCCTGTACCCTTGATGACTCCACGACACAAAGCTAACTCATCGCACGGGCCAGTCAGCACCGAGATAGGACTGTTGATGATTGGAAAGATATTGCCTGGTCGGACGAGTCTCGTTTCGAACTGATCGAACGGCTGGACGTGTACAGGTATGGAGACAACCTCATGAATCCATGGACCCTGCATGTCAGCACGGACCTGCTCAAGCTGCTAGAGGCTCTGTAATGCTGTGGGGTATGTGGAGTTGGAGTGATATGGGGCCGTTGATACGTCTAGATACAAGACGGACACGTGACACACACGTAAGCATCCTGACCGATCAGCAGCATCCATTCATGTCTATTGTGCATTCCGACAGACTTGGGCAATTCCAGCAGGCAACGCGACACCCTATACGTCCAGAATTGCTGCATGAGCGTCTCCAGGAAAATTCTTCTGAGCTTAAGCACTTCTGTTGGCCACCAAACTTCCCAGACATGAACATTATTGAGAGTACCTGGGATGCCTTGTAACGTGCTGTTCAGAAGAGGTCTCTACTCCCTCGCACTCTTGCGGATTCATGGACAGTCCTCCAAGATTCATGTTGTCAGTTCCCTCCAGCACTACTTCAGTGATTAGTCGAGTCCATGCCACGCCGTGTTGTGGCACTTCTGCGTGCTCGCGGCGATCCTACACGATGTTAGGCAGGTGTATATAAAGTGTAATAGTGGTTCAAATGGCTCTGAGCACTATGGGACTTAACATCTGAGGTCATCAGTCTCCTAGAACCGCTTAAACCTAACTAACCTAAGGACATCACACCCATCCATGCCCGAGGCAGGATTCGAACCTGCGACCGTGGCAGCCGCGCGGTTCCAGACTGCAGCGCTTAGAACCGCTCAGTCACACTGACCGGCAAAGTGTAATAGTCAGCCAAGTGGTAGCAGACAACTTTTTTTTTTTTTTTAGGAAACACAGGTATACGAGTTTCTTTGGTTCTTCAGTGTATTAGTATGATTACGTAACACTTCTGATACTAATGTGTATACAACCGAAATCCTATTCCAGAGTAGCAGGAGTGCTCAGAGTTCTGGAGTAGAAGCATCACAAAATCATTAGAAGGACACCGGCCCAGAGACTCAACAACGGAGACGACACGCCTTTAATTGGGGAAATTACTTAGTGTTTCGAAGAGTCATTTCCGATTATTGTCTTAGTTTGTGACAAACAGTATTTTATAGCAATTGCTGTCGCCACTGGTCGAGTACTCGCAGTGAGTCCCGCGTGCTGATGGAGATGTCTGGCAGGTGACGAGACGGACAGCGACTGACGGAGGAGGAGTGTCGGCGTGGGCAGCGGAGGCGCGTGCCTGCCGGCTTCTTGCGGCCGCTGCGTGTCTGCAGCCGAGGGCCGAGAGCTGAGCCGTGTGGGCGGCGCGGCTGGCGGCTGGTGCGTGACGGGACGGGGCGCCAGCAGAGCTGACCGCGCGGGCCTCGCAGGCAGCTGGTCGCCTCTGTGAGAACCGTAACCTACGGCTGGTGACGCTATCTTCTCCCCTCGATGTATTGCCCGGCGCGTTCGTTGTCCCTCTCGCCACCGGTCACCCACCCCTTTTTAGAAGCTTTCCGTGATGACGCAACTTAAGTCTGCCCCGAGCTAAAACGTTTCCTCCAGCAGCTTTTTTCACCTTTTGCTCGTTGACCTGCAGCATTTGGGTTCGGTGTGTTAATACCGTCAAATTGAGCGTCGTCCCTTTGCGTCACATGGTGTACATTTTGATAGGTATATCAGCTCGTTATCGCTGAAGTATATCAGGTGGCGTATTCATCTACTTATTACGAAGTAAAACATCACTTGTAAGCTGCAAAATTGATGTTAATTCAAGCTGCCACCTTGCAATTACAACAAAAATTGTAACAAAATAAGAACTGGATTAGCTGTTGAAAGAATGTAACTGGGATCGCAGCTGTGAGTGCATAGTTCAGAAACTCTCAGTTTGTCTCCATGTTTGTTTGGCTCACTATTGTCTAAGGTATTTGTCAGGTGGAATCATTTGTATTATTTAGTTTACAGTGCTTTCATGAGCTGATGTGACAGAAGATTGTGGAGAAGCAAAAATAATATTTTTTATGTCTTTAATCAGACAATAAGATCCCAGAACAGGAAAAAGGACCCCTCAATGGACCAAGTAATGACGTAATATTTGTTTTGAGTTTATGCTCGACGTTCTGCGCATATTTTCCGATGCTCTAGCAGTAAACGTTGTTGAAAGGTGCTCACGTTGAAGTCTTGTATAATATGGGAAAGTGAATGTAGGACAAAGTTTCGCGTATCTTTTTCTGGTCGCACAAATTTAATATTCCCTCACCATCATCTAACCACTTCCGCATTTACCTAATACAGGTGGTATCGTAGGATGCCTTCCATCATAAGGTAACCCGGCAAAGCAAACTGGAGACCGGACCAGGACGGTAACACCACCGTGTTTACGCTTGAAAATCAGGGAAATCGGGAAGTAATACAAAAGAAACCAGTATTCTAATACGTATCGTGTTAGCATGCCTTACACGTCTGTACGAGAATACTCTATTTAAAAAACAATTAAACACTGTACGGCAAATTTGTTGGGCATTACTTCCCGACATTACACTCCGGCATTTATTCACAGTACAGCACTGGTTGCTAGAACACTTGGTAGAGGTCAGAGTGTGCGTGCGTGTAGTAGCAAGCTGTGACGCTCACAACAGAACCGACGTTGCCATCGCTTGGTAGCACACCGGAATCTTGACCCGTTGTCGTGTCGTTGCGTATTTGAGTTATTACAACCTTGTTTACGTGCGTGTGACCTCATATTATGCCAAGAGGTATGCGAGAGCAACAGTGTTTTTATGTGCTCTGACAGCATGTTTTGTATTATTTCAGGTGAAAATAATGATTTTTTTGTGTAATTGTGACTTCTTCTAAACAATGCAGGTGATGAAAAACTGTTAGGAAATAACTTTAACATCCTTGTTACGAAAAAAGGTATAAAGTAACGATTCGCTTTCAGTTGTCAATGCTTGTGTGTACGGAATACGTTTCGCTGATGCAGATTGTAAAGTAGATTTTTAAAAGTGAACTGTTTAATTATCCCGGAAACGCAAGCTCATACCTGTCGTTCCTCCATATTTATGCCTCCATTCTTGTAGTGATAATGTGGGGAGAGGTAATTAGTTTAATGATGAGAGAAAACTTTGAGAAAATAAATTTACTATGTAGAAGTAATAGAAATTTTGCAGGGGAAGATGTTACCAAATAATGACGAAATTAGCAAAGAAAACATTAAGTTTGAAAACAAGTAATGATTTAAATGCAATGATGTGTATTTGTGGCGAGAGTTAGAAAGATGAAAAAAGAAATAAAACAACTTACATGAAAGAAAAGACATTTTGAGTTTGGTCTCTGTCGGTGTAATACTGTATTACTTAAAATATGTTCAGACAGTAGTTGAGGTTTCTCTTTCCGTCCGCAAGTGGTTATGATAGGGCAAAGGCTCCGGACAGGTTGTAAGTGTTATAAAGTGTAATGTTTCGTTAGGAATGTACTGAAATATCCTCTTCTTATTGTAGTCACTACTAAAAGAAGACTCAGTTAGTGCAACTAGGTGAACTGACGTTATACCACCTTCTGCGATTGCGGAAGCGTCGGAAACGAGTATGTATCATGTCCGTTAGTCGCACCGATGGTCATGTGCTGACGTTCCAACGTGACATTTCCAGAGTGATTTACATTAATGGATGGAAATGTACCCTATTACCACTTCAGGGTTTTCAACACGATGTCAATCCATGGGCAATGGTAATTGCTTGGCACAAATCGTTCACAGATCTTAGATTCCTATATTGTCAACAAGGTGTACTAGCTGAACAAATGTTCCCGCTATCTGCGATGATGGCGCGGAAATTGATGCAGTTATTCGGTCATTTCAATTGGAAAAGTCATATTTTTCGACCCCGGAATGAGATAGTTGCGAGGCTCCGTCCCCTTTGAGGATTGGGATTTTCCAACATCTAAATGAAGTCTTCAGTATTGTTTATAGGCGTGCCGTATTACCACGCACTCGGTCAACTCATTCTATTACATCTCACTTATTTACATGTCTTCGACATGCCAGTTGGACTCCCCCTGCCGATATTGGCTGGATAAACTCTAAATTGGTGCAGGTATGTGAATTTTATGAATTTTATGTTATAATAATCTTAGTAGGAGCCGACATTTCATCAGTGACACACCTTACAAGGGAACCTCCCCATCGCACCCCCGTCAGATTTAGTTATAAGTTGGCACAGTGGATAGGCCTTGAAAAGCTGAACACATATCAATCGAGGAAACAGGAAGAAGTTGTGTGGAACTATGAAAAAAATAAGCAAAATATACAAACTGAGTAGTCCATGCACAAGATAGGCAGCATCAAGGAACGTCTGAGCTCAGGAGCGCCGTGGTCCCGTGGTTAGTGTGAGCAGCTGCGGAACGAGGGGTCCTTGGTTCAAGTCTTCCCTCGAGCAGCCGGCACGGTAGCTCAGCGTTTTCCGTCAGAGGGCTAGCTGCCCTCTGTAACAAAAAAAAACTGAGTTAATGGATCAACAACGAACTGAAACGGGTGTCTTTCGACGTCCGCCCCGAGCAGATACAACGAACGAAAACGAACAACATGAGATTTTTTTAAAAAAAAGTGAAAACTTTACTTTCTTTATTTTCGCAAAGTTATGATCTGTCCGTTCGTTCATTGACGTCTCTGTTCACTGTAATAAGTTTGGTGTCTGTGTTTTGCGATCGCACCGCAAAATCGTGCGATTAGTAGACGAAAGGCAGCGCCTCTCCATGGGAACCGAAAACATTTGATCGCAAGGTCATAGGTCAGCCGATTCCTCCACAGGAAAACACGTCTGATATATTCTATACGACACTGGTGATGGCATGTGGGTCACATGAAAGGAATATTTTGTCCACCCACCTAACTTATACACTTGGCGAATGGGTAAAAAGATTCTTCTACCTTGCCCAATGTAGGTTTTCATGTGGATGTGATAATCACTCCCAAAAAAGTGATCGCATCGGACGGACGGACGGACAGATAATAATTGTCTGAAAATAAAAAATTAAAATTTTCACACGAGGGAAGACTTAAACCGAGAACCTCTCGTGCCTTAGCTGCTCACGCTAACTACGGGACGACGGCTCTCCTGAGCTCCCAGCATAATTAATGTTGCCTATCCTGCGCATGGACTACTCAGTTTGTATATTTTGCTTATTTTTTTCATAGTACCACACAACTTCTTCCTGTTTTCTCGATTGATCTGTGTTCAGTTTTTCAAGGTCTATCCACTGTGCCAACTTATAACTAAATCTGAGAGGAGTGCGATGGGGAGGTTCCCGTGTTAACAGCAGATCTTGGGGAATACAAGCATCCTTCTCCGCAGCTGAAATGACTGCACCGTTGATATAATGGAAAACAAAGTGGTTTCACGACAGTCCCTATTTTGTCGATGGAAGCTGCCTTGTCTTGGTACGAAGTCATTCACAATCTGATCCCGATCAACGAACGCGTCCATTGCATTGATCTTAGTCCGACTGGAGTTTGCGACACATGCGATCAACCTGACACGTTACCACACATGCTTGTCTCTTGCAGAGGAGAACACTGGCACTGGATCCGCCGACAATTGGCTTTTCTTACCCGATCAGCTGGATCTGCTTTCTCGGCCGAACTTCGTTTGTGTTCGGTCTTTTCCTTTTTCCGCTTGACGAAGACTAATTCGATCGTATGGGGAAATTGGTGTGGACTGACAAGACAGCCAGTCCACAGTGATGGATAACCGAAATACACGCGTACACACACGCCGGCTGGCGTGAGGTCTGAAACAGGATACGTGATGAATGCTATAAAGAAAAGTAAGTAGCTGCGTTAATACTTAACTTTAATTCATCCTTGTGGCGCATCGCTATTGTTAATACAAGTGAGACTCTCTCCAGATATGGTTAATGGCACCTTGCTAGGTCGTAGCCATGGACTTAGCTGAAGGCTATTCTAACTATCTCTCGGCAAATGAGAGAAAGGCTTCGTCAGTGTAGTCGCTAGCAAAGTCGTCGTACAACTGGTGCGAGTGCTAGGAAGTCTCTCTAGACCTGCCGTGTGGTGGTGCTCGGTCTGCAATTACTGACAGTGGCGACACGCGGGTCCGACATGTACTAACGGACCGCGGCCGATTTAAAACTACCACCTAGCAAGTGTCGTGTCTGGCGGTGACACCACAGAAATAGCACACTATGATATAATAAGCGGGACATTTTCGCAGTAATTTCGTGATTTATGCAGTCATAATTATGAACCAGCAGTCAGCAGTCTGGAGATCTATTAGGGGACGTTAACATCGGGTGTGTCTACCCTTTCGCCATTTTCACAGCTTTAACTCTGCTGGATTCACTTTCAGTGAGGTATCTGAATGTCTGTACAGGAATAGCCGCCAGTTCGTCCTAAACAGCCGAAAACCGGCGGAAGATGGCCACCGAGTCAGTTGCAGTGTGATGTGGCTCCGCATTGAGATGCAATTTTTCTCAATAAAAATTTGATTGTGGACAGTGATGTTTAATTCTCGGGTACCAGGACTATTACCATAGGTAGTCCGTTCTCGTTTACTCATTAGGTACTGTCAATATAACAGGGAGAGTGCTTAAAGTACTTCTAGTGCGTTCGTCGTGTGCAACGCGTCGACGGAGAGGCCGTCTCCCTCAGCTGGCCGAGCGCGTGTCGGTTTCGCCAGTCAGCCGCGTCGCTTCCCGCGTGTCAGCAGTCCTCGCCGCGCGCTGCGACTCCTCGCCTCGCCAGCCACAGCGGAATGCGACGCGTCGGCAGCGGCCACCGGCTGCCCCGCGGCCCGCCGTCGACGTCAGCAGTAGCGGCCGCCGGCTGTGCTCCCTGCTGTCGGCAAACAACTGCCTGCCCACCTTCGGCCCTTGATTCCAGCCGACGAAGCAGCGACACCGCCACACCAGAGGCCGACGGAAGAATAGGGAAAGCATGGGGTAACACGCTAGCTCGAGCCATCAACGTCACACGCGGAATGGAACACACGGAGCAAGAACTTGTGCCTATGTCCTCCAGTCAAAAGACAGCAGCCATAGACAAAATACCTAGCGAAATAGGAGCTAAAAGCTAAGTAAGCTTGCTTCATCTGCTCTGTTAACCGTCATTAGAGACAAAGTGTTTCGCTTAGCTTTCCAAATAACTAGCCTTGAAGCTAAACTGTCCTGCCTAAATGATGAAAATAGGCGATTAAGACTTGAACTACAGAGAGCATCGAATGCAGTCAAAGACTTACAAATACAAACTTTGCAAGACAAGCTGAGAAATTAGAGGACGAAGATAGGGAACTCAGTGTAGCGAACCAAGACTTGCAACAACAAATTAGAGAATCAACTAATAGAGTCACACAAAAAGCGAAAACACAAGCACAAACACTGACATATGCTGCCGCCTTAACAACAGAGCCCAAAACCAAAGAGGCTAGAAGAATAGAACAGGCTAAAACAAAACAGGCCACAACCCTATATATCAAATCGACAGCAAATCAAGACGCCAAAGCTGTTCTACAGACAATCACCAAGAACGTAATTCCCAGTTAAGAGAATATCAGGTCAATCATAACCACCCAGACTGCACGCAAAACAGGACGATTGTCGAAAAATAATAGAAAAGACTAAAGACCTGCACACCATTTTCTCTGAAAGATCGCGAAAACGCAATCCACTAGTGGTTGTATATTACGTGCCAGATACACTTATCGACGAGGAGTTTCTAGAGAGCCTTTACGATCAGAATCTAAGCGGTGACGCCGCGAAAGAAGACTTCGACAGAGAAGTCAAAAGAAGGTTTAAACAGAGCCTAAGGGAAAGGGTTTAAGTCACCAGGTACTGGAGGTCAGCCGACACCTGTACAGAGTCCTTACATGAAGACAGAGAGTCTTACATAGACTTAGAATTACTCTCTGTGAAAAACTGTACAGTAGTAAACCAGTAAAATACTGACAGAGAAGATAAAAGTTCTGGGAACGCTAAGGCAGGATGACGGCACGATGACGAGGGGATGGAGGAATACAGTGAAGTTTCTGCTGTATAAACTGCTCCCTGACGACGTTATCGATACAGACAAACAATATCATGCAACACTAAGAGAAAACCTACACACACCATACAATACTGCAACTGTCACCTGTCCTTATGTGCAAGAAACTGTTGCGTTAGCAATCTCAGAGCTCAAAAAAAAAGAAAGCACCTGGGCCGGATGGTATGCACTCGGACTGAAAAAAATAGCACCGCAGACCACTCCGTCCTTAACAACGTTACTGAATGATGCCTTACGGCTGGGCAGGGTAGCTACAGTATGGAAGACCTCCAAAACAGTCATTATTAAGAAATCAGCGGATAGGGATCTTTCAGATCCGAAGGTTTACAGGCCAATATGCCTAATAAACACCCTAGCAAAGAGTCAGGAGAAGCCACTGTGTAAGCTCCTGCCAACACAGAGCTCTCAGGGGTATGAGCCAACACCAATTCGGCTTCAGAACTGCCAGATCAATAGATGGTGCCATCACCCAGGCCCTCCACGTAGTTAATACTAAAAAACAGAAATATGCGATGACAATAATGATTGACATTGCAGGAGCACTGGATAATCTCTGGTGGCCTGCACTGTTTCAAAAGTAAAACATCGGGAGGTACCGCATTCAGTGTACAACAGTTTCCTAGACTACTGTAAAGACCGAGTAGTCGAATGGCAGATGGATAGCCGGAAAGTAATTAAAAGAACTACCAAAGGCTGTCCTCAAGGCTCGATCTGCGGTCCCATCTTCTGGGACACAACAATCGAACGCCTCCTACAACTTCTGGATGGGGATGACAGATCAGACGGAATTGTCGCCTACGCAGATGAACTATTAGTTGTAGTCATTGCAAACAACAGATCCCAATTAGAAGAGAAAGTCAGTGGAATACTACAAGCAATTACACAATGGTGTTACAACAAACTCAGGATAGCCGGAAACAAAACAACATACACATTACTGAGAGGATCACTCCAAAGGAATCCTTCGGGTAAAACTGGGGACACAAACATGAAACGAGCACACGTTAGCGCTATCTTGAGGTACACATAGATGAAAAATTGAATTTCCACGAACACGTAAGTCTAACAACAGACCAGAAAAAATACTACACAAACTGGTGAGGCTAAATTGAAAACAGTACAGATTGCCTCTCCCAGTCTTACGGACATACCACTGTGCGCTCTTCGAATCAGTACTCAGTTTCGCAGCTAGCACGCGAGCACATTGACTGATCGTGGTCAGCAAAAAAGCATCGGTCAGACGAGGGCAGAGAAGTGTCCTACTTAGGCTATCTGGAGCCTTCGGCACCATGTCAGCGGATCCACTGTGTGTGGTTCTCGGAATATGCCCCATAGATATCACGATCAAATACAGAGCTGCAAGGTACTGGTTAAAGGCGGGGAGACTAGATAAGGTACACACAATAACTGGTGTGCCGATGGAGACGACACGTCACCTTAGAAGTCGGCATATGGATACATGACAATGTGAGTGTAATGTAAATGATGAGGGACCTAGACTGCACGACTGACATAAGGGAGCGGCTGAGAGTGAAACATATCGATCCCAGCCGCGGTATGGTACATTTCTTAACCGGACACGGACCTTATCCCACGCACTTAAAACCGCGTCAGTGTGAAGCAGACATTTACATGCACATGTGAGGAAGAAGGTTCCCCAGAACACACTGTCCTTTTCTGCGGGCAATACACGAACAATAGACATACACTACACTTAGACTACACAGCAATAAGAGACGAAGAACAATGTCGAAAATTAAACACATGAAGTGCACATGCGGACACGACATAACAGACACGCCTGTGTGGAACGTAACAACAACAGCGATACCCACAGTGACAGCGAAAACAGTGACAATGAGGAGGAACAGGAGGAGGAAGTCGATATGTGACAGTAAATAAGAATAAGGTGCTGGCGATCTAGGCAAGAAATCACCAAATGCTGTACACGGATGGGCACCTAAGGTTAATACATAGGATTAGCAATAAATAGGTTAAGCAATACTGTTTCTCTACTAATAACCATTTGTGTGTGTGTGTGTGTCTGTGTGTGTGTGTGTGTGTGTGTGTGTGTGTGTGTGTGTGTGTCTGTGACTGGTGGTCGACGGCTCGAAGAAACCATTCCGAGGTATTCACAGTGAGTCACATTCGGTGAACGTACCAATAAATCTCTCCTCTATGCTATCATCGTTTTATATTCTTCTTAAAAAGGAAGGAAGTATATTTACATTTCAACCTTACATTATTTTTATTTTGAAAAGTATTGTTCTTTGTAAATGTTGTAGATGAAAAAAAAGTAAAGAAAACTGTAAAAAGATGAAAAATGGGAATTGTAAGATGAACGACCTGTTTTAAAACAATAGGTGACAGGTCTATAATTTGGCAATAAATAATAAATAACGTAATGATGTTGGACTCATGGGTGTGAAGCGAAGTCGACATTGAAACTCATGTTAAAGGTGTCTGATTGTAGGTCCGGATTATGGGCAGACCAATCCTTTTCAGGAATGTCATTGCGCACAAACGAATGACTCTCAGAGGCTGTTTTATGACTGAGTGAATTGTCACGCTAATCCATAATCATCATCTCAGAACTATTCCTCTACTGTGCGCAACACACACTGCTGTGTGATGTGTCGATATCCTTTCTGCATTTAACGTTTTCTTAAACGCAGTAAGTGGACCACATCCTAATCACGAAAAACGTTCGCATACCGTAACACCACCTCTCCGGTCATCACAGCTGGCACTATACACGTTGGCAGTACTGTTCTCCAAGCACTCACCAAACCCTACTCTTACATCGGGTATGATTAATCACTCCCAACGACTCGTTTCGAGTGGTCCACCGTTCAGCTGCGCAACTCTTTATAGCACATCCAGCGTCGCTTAGCACTGACAACAGAAATGTCTGGTTTATGAGCAACTGCTCGACCGTCGTGCCCCTTATTTTTCACTGCCTGCACACACTCTCTGTGGCAGCTATACTGCTGGTGGCTCTTTGGATCTCAAGAGTGTCTCCTTCCCATGACTTCATGCAATTTTTTACTGGCATCATCCGCTATGCTCGTCTGTTCCTGTGGTCTTCTTGGTCTTATATATCATGGTTCTTGGTTTATATTTCAGAAAAGCATCAGCAGCATTTCTTAGAAGAAATGATTTTCGGTGCTGGCTGAAGAAATTAAAAGAAAAGGGATGTAACAGAGTATATTTACAGACTGTCACTAATACGCCAAGTATACGATTGTACATTATAAAAATGACAGAAATAACAGATCAGTTGCACCATTTTTCAGCACGCACTTTAAAAATCCTTCCAAGGTACACATGACGTGGTCCTACCTGAGCCTTTTAAATGTACGAATACAGCAGCATTAGACTAGCACGAAGCTACGTGCATCGTGAAAATGATATCAGTTCCAGTGACTGTTGCCAGTCATCATACACCAACATTCGACTTGGGCAGCTTTAGAAAGGTTGAAATACTCCGGTTGGATTTGTTACTCAGGTGATATCCAGTGGCAAGGCCACTTTCGAAAGTCACTATTCTGCTCTCCTGACCGTCTCATTTCTAGGTTACTGCTTCTCAACTGACAGTACAATGCTCGTTACATCATTTCATGCTGGCGGAATTGCTGCTCGTGACAAGTGGTGGTTAAAAGACTACACCCAGACACTTTTGATCAGATACTGCAGGTGCGACTTAAGGGAGAATCAGGTAAGGTATGTGATGGCAGCGCAAACATACTATCGCCCCACTTGCTATAGCAGCGGAGCTCACTTACGAATGCAATACAGACGTTACCGTCGTCGCTCTAAGCAAACAGTCTATAAAACCATCGAGAACATTGAATTCTCAACATCTGCTGAGACAAGAAGAAGGATGCTGTGAAGACTGTTGCTGCCCAGGCACTTGTCGACGGACCATGTGTTTTCTGTGGATGTAGACTTAATTTTAGTATTGATATTAATGATACATTTACACATGGTAATGGTTGGCTTACTGTAGCTATTGTACGAGGAAGTACAGGAGTACCTAATGTTCCAGGACTTGAAAGCTTTGTAGACAGAGACATTATTGCCTACCGTACCTATCATATGGCAGAACTTGCAAATAAAGACTTTGGTAAATCAGCTTATATGTCTACCTCAGCATTGTCTTTGTATACTCGTAATAAGAGGAAAATATCTGTTAATGAGTCTGTATTAATTTGGGTTAAAGGTAAAGGAGTATGTGAATATGTAAAATTTGTTGGAGACTGTACTTTGTATTTTCATAAATAAAGTGATCTGTAGCGTAGCTGAAAACCGGACAAGGGTACATCTAGAGATAGTCAGGATCAAAAAGAGGTCCAGCTGAACCTCACACGGTGTCGTGTTGTGCATGAGGATGCAGCCTGTGTGTTGCGTGTGGTATGTGGCGTACGTGCGTGCATAGCATCACAGTCGCTACGGACCTGAATGCATTTCGGACAAACACTCGCTGTGGGGCCAGCGTGCACGAGGGCCGGTGGAGATGCTGAGCAGGCGGACTACTAGGAAGAGTCTGGTGGTGGCGGCGGTGTGGCCAGTGTCTTCAGAATGTCACACGGCTGGCTCCATCTGGCAGGCCCCACAAGGCGGAAGCTGTATCGCTCGGTAGCACGTACAGTAAGTCTGGTGTTGTACCAGCAGCTCGGACGTGGCGCCTGACGCTAGCGTCCACGGACAACAAGAGCCTGAGCTTTCTGAGCAATGAAGAGTTTTATGTGGACGGCGTACCAGCCCTTCGCGCGGCCTACAACACCAGTAGCAGAGTCACAGCGAGGAGATCCCTGCAACCTTGCGGCGCTCTTGCCAGTATTCAGCTGTTAAGTCGTCTATTGAGCTGTAGTAGCAACCAGGCGTTGCCACGAATGCCGGACATTCGCCACGCCGGACATTTGCCACACTTGCCCCCTCGCCAGGTAGCGATCCTTCAAGTAAGGGACGCCCTTCCTCGTACTTCTTCTGTCTGCTTTCAAACCGCCGTCTCCACATCTTACTAGATACAACCAGTACGTAAGGGACCTTCTTCTTCGACATCTTGGCGAAATCTTTTCCGAAATCGAAATATTTTTATCTTTTGGGAAACGAAAGCAATTCCGACGATTATGTCAGTATGTAATTAGTTCTGCCAAGTATAAATATAGATCGCTCTGTCTGGGAGGTAGCTTCCTTTCGCGCTTACTGATTGCGATAGAAACAGTCCCTCGCCATGGGAGCAACAAGAAAAGAACGCTGTAAAGAGAATGCGAATGTACGCTAATCATTTCTTTTTGATCGCTGCATTTGTGCCTACTTTATTTGCTACAACTATATGACCAAAAGACAATAAGGAAAGAAGAAATGGGTATGTGAATTTTTGAAAAGAAGAACGACATACTCCATATTAATTTATTGTCTAAAATCTGATATCCCTTGCGGTAAAACATTAGTTAATAAAGTGTAGCGGGAGAATGTTCAAAACATGACTGAAAGTACATTCATAAACAGAGATGAGAACATCTATGATTGACATGTCATCTAAAGTCGACGTACAATTTTAAAATGTTAGAAATAAGGAAATGAAGTAATACAGAATGCTATGCTTGTAACGTACGTTGTTGTTCTACATTGTTTAGCTCTGGGATTAACAGGGTCACAGAGGAAGCATCCTAGGTTTTGGAGGGAAAAGCCGTAATTGTAATGATCTCCACTACAACAGAAACAAGCAGCACAACTTAAGGAAAAATAATGTAGTGTGTGTTCCAGCTCACAAGCGACATTGAAGCAGGTAGTTCCTGTGACTTAGAATGGAGAATGTGTGTTTCAGCTCACAAACGACATTGAAGCAGGTAGTTGCTGTGACTTAGTATGGACAGAGGTTATATTCGACAACCGGAATAAATTAATAACCGGCTCCTTTTACCGACCCCCGGTCTCAGATGACACAGTTGCTAAACATTTAAAAAAAACTCGAGTCTCATCGCAAATGGGTACCCTACTCATACAATTATAGTTGGCAGTGACTTCAATCTACCTTCCATATGTTGACAAAAATACATTGTCAGACCCTACTGTAGATAGAAAACAACTCCCATAATTGTTCTAAATGCTTTTTATAAAATTATTTTGAACAATTAGTTCACGAGGCCATTCAAATTGTAAATGGTTACGAAAACACACTTGACCTTTCAGCCACAAATAATCCTGAGCATCACGACGGATACAGGAGTTAGTGAACACACAGTCATAGCGAGGCTCAATTCCGTACCAAAGAAATTCACCAACACTAAACGCGAAATATATATATTTATAAAAGCAACTAAAAATTCGGTTGACGTCTTTCTAAGAGACAGTCTCCAATCCTTCCAAACTATCTAAGTGAAGACCATATGTGGCTTAAGTTCAAAGAAATAGTATCAACAGCACTCGAGAGATTCATACCAAATAAATTAATATCGGACGGAACTGATCCCCCATGGTACACAAAACACGACAGAAAGCTGCTGCAGGAGCACCGAAAAAGGCACGTATAATTTAGACGAGCGCAAAATCTCCAAGATTGGGGAGGTTTTACTGTGGCTCGAAATTTGGTGCGGATTTCAACGCGAGATGCATTTAATAGTTTCCACAAGGAAACTCTCTCTAGAAATGGGGCGGAAAATCCATAGAGATTCTGGTCCTATGTTAAGAAAACCAGAGGAAAGACTCAGTAAGTACCTTACTGTGGGTTGGGAGGCGAGTGAGGAGAAGGAGGAGCAGGAGGAGGGGTAGACAAGGGAGCCAAGCCATCGCAGCAGGTAAAATCGTGGCAAATGTCAGGCGTGGCAGATGTCTGCACACCGTTGCCACAAAGGCGTAACGTCATTGGTTGTGGAACGCGGGCAGTGCAGCCGCGCCAAGCCTAGTGCATCTGTCACAGTACTTTTTGCATTGACTGTACTGTAGGACTCTGCCGTCAGTGTTACCGTAACTTGAACCAGAGATGGCTGTAAGAAAGAAAGAGGAAATTATAAAATGAAACTGTTCGGGAGATTCAGAGTTGTTCAGTCCACCCATCGCCCACGTGGCTACTGTTGGATTATTGTATGAAAGTTATTGAAAAATAGTTCAATGCGGAACGTACTTCCACTTGCTCCTCCACTGAGATCAGTCCTGTGAGTGTGACTCGTACCATAGCAATACTAACAGCGGCTTACCCCCCAAAGCATATCTAAAGAAACTTGTGGTGTCTCTTCCCGCCGAACTGCGGACATCATCAATGCTAGTACCGTATGGCTCAGTATTAGCTCATGTTTCCTTAGGAGGTGACAAATTTTTTGATCGTTATTATTCATTAACACGCCGGTTTGACGCCACTGCTCTCAAATTTTAACGACAGAGGCCCCTCAAATAGCGCTCTTCGGGACAATCGTTGTGCATTACTGAATTACAAGTTCGCAGAGATACGAACATCATAGCACGCGTTGTTAGGGTCGTCTGGTTTAGCCCGCGTGTCAGTAATAGTCCTGTCATACACGGAAAACTGGCAGTAATAATGAAACTGCTCATGGTGTAGTCCGGAGTTCTGTGAAAGGGGGTCATTAGCGTATAATTGATAATGCCAAACTCGTTTCTAGTCGTCCATATCTGTCACAATTCCCTCTTGAGAACTGTACGGCACGGTTGCGTAGTTTCATATGAATCACAGTTAACATGTTAGTCAAGTAGCGTATTACGTACAGTCACTATAACGTTTCAGAAAATTATTCTAAGGAATTTTTCAATTATTGTCGAAAGTGTTTGATGACAGTACAGCACCATGTGCTAGAGCGTTTGAATATTGAGAACTTGTTGTCAAATGTACTGCTAAATATAAGACTGCAAGAAGAAAGCAAAACCTCTAGACTAATGAGATAGTACAGAGAGAGCAATAGTAACAATTTTGTCTAATGACAACATATACGTGGCGAAATATGTGGCAAATGTATCCCACAGACAACTTATTCAGTCATCATACGACAACCAGAAGAAAGACACGTTTCACATCAGGCAATGATATATACATATACATATATATATATATATATATATATATATATATATATGTTTTCCGCAAGCCACCTGACGGTGTGTGGCGGGGGGTGCCTTGAGTACCTCTATCGGTTCTCCCTTCTATTCCAGTCTCGTATTGTTCGTGGAAAGAAGGATTGTCGGTATGCTTCTGTGTGGGCTCTAATCTCTCTGATTTTATCCTCATGGTCTCTTCGCGAGATATACGTAGGAGGGAGCAATATATTGCTTGACTCTTCGGTGAAGGTATGTCTCGAAACTTTGACAAAAGCCCGTACCGAGCTACTGAGCGTCTCTCCTGCAGAGTCTTCCACTGGAGTTTATCTATCATCTCCGTAACGCTTTCGCGATTACTAAATGATCCTGTAACGAAGCGCGCTGCTCTCCGTTGGATCTTCTCTATATCTTCTGTCAACCCTATCTGGTACGGATCCCACACTGCTGAGCAGTATTCAAGCAGTGGGCGAACAATCGTACTGTAACCTACTTCCTTTGTTTTCGGATTGCATTTCCTTAGGATTCTTCCAATGAATCTCAGTCTGGCATCTGCTTTACCGACGATCAACATTATATGATCATTCCATTTTAAATCATTCCTAATGCGAACTCCCAGATAATTTATGGTATTAACTGCTTCCAGTTGCTGACCTGCTATTTTGTAGCTAAATGATAAAGGATCTATCTTTCTGTGTATTCGCAGCACATTACACTTGTCTACATTGAGATTCAATTGCCATTCCCTGCACCATGTGTCAATTCGCTGCAGATCCTCCTGCATTTCAGTACAATTTTCCATTGTTACAACCTCTCGATACACCACAGCATCATCTGCAAAAAGCCTCAGTGAACTTCCGATGTCATCCACCAGGTCATTTACGTATATTGTGAATAGCAACGGTCCTATGACACTCCCCTGCGGCACACCTGAAATCACTCTTACTTCGGAAGGCTTCTCTCCATTGAGAATGACATGCTGCGTCCTGTTATCTAGGAACTCCTCCTTTGCTAAAAAAGTTAGCTTATATACGCGCATGTCGCCGAAGTGGCGTCAAATCGAAAGACTTGCACCTGGCGAACGCTCTACCCGACGGGAGGCCCTAGTCACACGACATTTACATTTTTACAATGCAGTCTGTAAATAACGTGAACTGGAAAGCCACGTATCGTAACAAGCTTAAGAGGAAAGACAGGTGAGCAAGTGTAGAGTAAAATGCTAATATTTTTATACTAAACGTGTGTTGACGACTGAAATGGTGCAACGGGATCTAAAGGTTAATTAGGTGTATTATATTGAGATCTTAACCATCGTACGTGAGGCAGAGAGGAAGGTATGAAATAACTGTATTCGTGGAACAAGCAGCTACAAATTCCAGTTAGGTCTAATCTAGTGGTACCCGAGCTTCGACTGTGCTCTGCCATGAAACTGTGCACAGTCAGTGTGTGAAGTTAGACCATATCACATACCATGTCCTTTTTGCCTTTGAATTATTTTTATAGAATGACGATTGTGATTATGTGGCGACATATTGATCTACAGTGTATCTAGATGTCTAGGTTTGGTTGTAAACTGAAAGCTTGGTTTTGAATTGGAGTATCTAACGAGTATGACGTCTTATGAATAGTTAAGTTCTTGTGCATATTTCGCACATACTGATATTCGATGAGTAATTTGTGTCATACAGTTTCATGACGTCATGGGCCAAGCCCCATGTGGTATCGGTAGGTTCATTATGTGCCGGATAGCACATCAGCAACTGCAGCATCTCTTAGTGTCCTCTCCGTGATGAATAGTTTAACGGAAAATTCCCAGCAACATCCACTATTCCAATCTCGTACAATGAGACATTTATCTGTTTCGCGAAATTAAACAGGCATTGAAGGAAACACGTTTTTCAGTCTGTGGGCGAAGTCAAGTCAAAATCTATAGGCGTGTTCCAAGGAATAGGAGCTGATGAACACTGAACTATGGAAGACGCAACTGCAATGATGTAGAAGTAGAAATAGGGATTACAACGTAACTAGCAACCATCCTTTAATTGTTTTGTTTACAGCGCCTTTGGGAAGCTGTTCCTCAGCTTGAAGTGGCAGTCTTAACGTTAAGTTCAGAAGCGGTGGTCCTGAGGAACCGACTATTACCGGTTATTAACTTCAGTCTTCTGCACCTTCGTTCTCTGTTTCCGTTGAGAACAGTACTGATGAGCTTCATACCGTGAGATACCTGAACTAAACAAACACCTATTCAGCTACTTAGTGATGCAGCAACGACTCCGAAACGCATCATAAATAAAAAGTTAAAGTTTTGTGTACGATTTTGTTTTTTATTAATATGTAAAACAGAGAGAGAAGAAAAGAGCCTACCAATAATGTGTATACGGAATGATTCCGTGATGATATTACAAGCTTTGAGGGATTATGGAGAAGGCAATGTACATCAATTTCAGGTAAGGGTAAAGGCCCACAAATGACCAAGTTGAAAGTAAGAAGCGAAAAGATTTCTGATACTTCTGCCAGCGGATCTCTTCTACAGCAAGCTTTTTGCTTTCCGTATTTTTGGAGAAGGTAACACGGAATAAGACAAGAAGAAACGGTTTAGCAAAAATGGTCTCCAAAACGCATACTTTAAGAGCTATGAGCTCTTGTTCAATAGAGGAGATTTGTGTCACATTTGCAAAGATAAACAAATGGTCATAGCTCTTAGGCTATGTAAATAGCCTGTTTATGTTTTCTTATTGGCAAGGTTACGTAGCGCTCTGTATGAAAATCACTGGCTGTGCTGTGTGCAGTCTGTGGCTAGTTTGCATTGTTGTTTGTCATTGTAGTGTTGGGTAGCTGGATGTTAACAGCGCGTAGCGCTGTGCAGTTGGAGGTGACCCGCCAGTAGTGGTGGATGTGGGGAGAGAAATGGCGGAGTTTTGAAATTTGTAAGACTGGATGTCATGAACTGCTATGTATATTATGATTTCGGACATTATGAAAGAAATTGGCAAGGTGCGCCGAATTTTGAGATGGAACCGCCGACACGACGTAACAATGACCGATATGCTACTCGCCGACACGATGATTTTGACTATAAGCTGTTCATTACTACACGTAAATTCAAAACATTTAAGAATCCTGGCAGGGTCGCCATATGCAACGTCCCCTTAGAAAAATTATACATGACTGTGTTTAAACTGACACACAATATTTTTAGCGCAACGCAATCTGACATTCAAAAATCCCTACAAAAGAATGGCCCTGACTAACATTAACCTATACCTTTCACAAATCACTTACCTCACCAAAAATCTTCGTTACTCGAACTACTGCAATACAGCGAGCGCCACTACTGCCAGCTAAATAAAATATTCAAACTACTGAAGGCACTAACTACTGATAGGCATAGTTAGCAAATGAAAGATTTTGATAGAGAACAAACAATGTATTTACCTTAATAGTGTTGAAAAATCATAATATACATAGCAGTTCATGACATCCAGTCTTACAAATTTCAAAACTCCGCCATTTCTCTCCCCACATCCACCACTGCTGGCGGCTCACCTCCAACTGCACAGCGCTACGCGCTGTTAACATCCAGATGCCCAACACTACAATGGCAAACAACAATACAAACTAGCCACAGACTGCACACAGCACAGCCAGTGATTTTCATACAGAGCGCTACGTAACGTTGCCAATAAGAAAACATAAACAGCCTACTTACAGTATGCACTTTAGAGATCATATTTACTAAACAATTTTTTCTTGTTTCAATCCATATTATCTCTTTCCAAAATAAGGAAAGCAAAGAGACTGGAGTAGCAGAGGTCGACTGTCAGAGGTATCAGAATGATTTTCTGTTATAACTACTTATGACTCGATCTTTTCCGAACTGAGCATCCTTTACACCAGATTGAAACATTTACCCTTCTCGATCATCTCTGGAAACTGGTGACATCATTATGGAATCACCCATTACATAGATGGGGAATACTGAAGGTGATAAAAGGTAATTGTAACATTTATGTATATGAGAATTCAAGTTATATCGTTGAATTTCATTGATGAAATCTTCTCAGGTTATTAGCCGAGTCGTGGCGTCGCGTTGTAGCTACGTTTCGATGAGTTTCCAACTTCGCCTGAAGATGACGAGTAACAAACTCTTCGAAACGTTGCGACGTGATTTTTGGTTTGTGGGGCGCTCAACTACACGGTCATCAGCGCCAGGACAAAGTCCCAATTTTTACACAGCCCAGTTTTTGTACACAGTCCAATCTGACCACTGACACGAATGATGATGATGATGACACAATCACCGTGTCCCCGGGCAAAGAAAATCCCCAACCCGGCAGGAAAGCGAACCCGGGACCCAGTGATCCAGAGGCAGCAATTACTAGACCACGAGCTGCGGATGAAACGTTGCGACGACGCGAAGTCGTTACTCGACCTCTTACATTATTTGATTTTCAAACAGCTGAGCAGAACTGAACGTACTCAGGCATTTCGCTCTTTACCTATTCTGATCAACACTAAACTGACACACAATATTTTTAGCGCAACGCAATCTGACTTTCAAAAATCCCTACAAAAGAATGGGCCTGACTAACAATAACCTATAACTTTCATGAATCACTTACCTCACAAAAATCTTCGTTACTCAAACTACTGCAATACAGCGTGCTCCAATACTGCCAGCTGAATAAAAGATTCTAACTACTGAAGGCACTAACTACTGATAGGCATAGTTAGAAAATGAAAGATTTTGATAAAGAACAACCAATGTATTTACCTTAATAGTGTTCAAAAATAATATATATATATATATATATATATATATATATATATATATATATATATATATATATATATATATATATATATCAGTTCATGACATCCAGTCTTACAAATATACTGTCTCTGATGGACACACGTCCAGATCATCCGCTCTCAAAACTCCGCCATCTCTCTCCCCACATCCACCACTGCTGGCGGCTTACCTCCAACTGCGCAACGCTACGTGCTGTTAACAGCCAACTACCCAACACTACAATAGCAAATTCCAACAATGCAAACCAGCCACAGACTGCCCACAGCACAGTCAGTGATTTTCATATAGAGCGCTACTTGGCGTTACCAACATAAAAACCTAAACAGCCTACTTACACCTTGCGTATGGGGCACACAGCGCAAGGCCGAGTCACAGCCCGTGCACTCGAAGCACGGATTTCTCAGGCACCGGGGCAACAGTGGCCTGTCAGAGTTCCGTGTCGTCGACCGCGTTGTCTTTTTCATTACTTTTTGTTTACATCGACGGATGAAAAAATGTTCAAATGTGTGTGAAATCTTATGGGACTTAACTGCTAAGGTCATCAGTCCCTAAGCTTACACACTACTTAACCTAAATTATCCTAAGGACAAACACACACACCCATGCCCGAGGGAGGCCTCGAACCTCCTCCGGGACCAGCCGCACAGTCCATGACTGCAGCGCCTTAGACCGCTAGGTTAATCCCGCGCGGCTCGACGGATGATGTCGATGTTTGGTTTGTGGGGCGCTCAACTGCGCGGTTATCAGCGCCCGTACAAATTCCCAACCTTTGTTCAGTCCAAACTCAGCACGTTAACGAATAATGATGAAATGATAAGGAGAACACAGACACCCAGTCATCTCGAGGCAAGTGAAAATCCCTGTCCCCGCCGTGAATCGAACCCGGGACCCCGCGCTCGGGCAGCGAGAACGCGACCGCGAGACCACCAGCTGCGGATTTATATCGACGTAGTTGCTTGTCATTGATGCTGTTACCTATGCATCGATTTTCGCTTTGGTTCAATGACTCTGAATGACATTTTATTCACAGTTCCTTTGCGTGTTCATTCTCCGCAGCAGGCACAGAACTACTTGTATCGTAAATAAAGCCACCTTTTCTTGCTGCAACTAAAATTATATTTCCCAGACGAGTTTAATCGTTTTCTTGCTCTAAGGCATCCTCTGTGGAATCTATAACGGTACAGTGTTGTTATTTATAGATTATTAAACAGTTCACGTCACGTTTTTTATGTAAATAAGTAATTACTTACACTTTGCTGTGATCTGCGTTTCCTCTCATCTCGTATGGAAGAGGCACTACCACTTTATTTCGAAACGTAAGCACAATTTTCTATTCCGAACTTTTTCTCACTGTTCATCATGCTTCCTCTTCTTTCTTGTGGTGTACAGTTATGCTTTCTGGAGAACATTGAAACCAAAAGTGAAATCAGTTGTAACCAAATCTTTACATTCATATTCAACACGCACAGTATTAAAAAAAGAACATACATGCGCTCTTCATCTCACTCTCTCTCTGACATACACACAGTAAATATAAACATCATGAATAGAAGTTGGTTTTGAACGTATACTTCGTTACGTTGTCAACATAAAGGTAAATAAACCAAAGAGGAAGAAACACGTAATGAAGTTACGATATTTAAATGATTAAAAACACAATGTTATAAGAAATGTCTATATCTAGTGGAAAAAAAATGATAGTACTCCACAAAAAGGAAGGGAAAACATGGTTAACAGCGTGAAAAAGTTTGGAATACAAAATTGTACTTATGTTTCGAACATAAGTAGTGCGACCTCCAGACCAGATGAGAGGAAACGCAGATCACAGCAAACTGTAAGTAATTACTTACTTAAATAAAAGAACGCTTCGTGAATTGTTTAATAATCTAGATATAACAAAACTGTATCGTTATAGATTCCACTGACGATTCCTTAGAGCAAGAAAAAGGCGAAACGTGTCTTGGAAAAATAAATTTAGTTGCAGCAAGAAAAGGCGGTTTTATTTACAAAACAAGTATTTTATTCACAGATTTACTAGTTACTATCCCAGAAACTGAAGAAGACCTCAAAAACGTACCGTCTTTTTTTATAAACAAGAGAAAGATAGTATATCTAAAATTATCGTTCTAAAACACTAGGATTCCTTTCAGAGGCAAATATTGTATAATTTATTGTATTCTTTATCAGTCATCAGGTTAGCCACCATAACTGTGACATAGGGATATACAAAAGAGCCATACAAAAGTATAAGTCGTCCAGTGTGTTACGACTACTTTCATTATTAACTATAAAAAAGTTGAAAACCAGTCACAACTTTTTCCCTCAGTCAAAGTACCCCTCTTCGAGGTGGCCCCCATCTCTCTCACTCTCACATGCACATACACTTAAAAATCTAAAACTGAACTGAATACAGCCACAAAGACACAAAAAGTCATGAAGAACGAACCGAGACAGTTGACAACAGATAATAAATATATATTTAATAAAACACACTTGTCGAGAAGTGAAGAGTTTTTATTGAAATGTGGAAGTGAATGTCATGAACAGTACTTGATGGACTGTAGAGGACTACCAGATACAGCTCCATCGCGACATTATGAGCAAAATAGACCACACATATCTTTAGTGGAACCAAAATTGTTAAAGCCTTGACTACCTGCAAGCCAAAATCTTCTTTCTAACTTAACTGTAGGAGACTATGTAACGTAGATGTGTCTGCAGGGATCTAAGCAACCTCCAGTGTCAACTAGACAACACCACCAGTAGCGTTCACGCATTTTCTAGCTATCATAGGTTGATGTCAGGTCGTTTCCGTGCCATACTCTTTCACTGTCCTTGAAACCACACAATTTTATGCAGCAGACATTCATCTCTCATTACTAGCCACATCCGACAGTGCAATGGAAAAAACATCGGTATTGCGTTACTGTATTCAGGGAATACACATTCCGAAATGAGTCACGCAATAAGCGAGAAACCCTCCTTCCCGTGGTCTCCATTTTTCTTGTAGTCCCTACATGAAATCACAACGTACGCCGTTCGTCAATACGCAACACGCACCACGGTGTCTAGCTTTGAGACTCACTCCCGTAACAGTGGCACATCATCAACGGCAACGCAGTGCCCCAAAGCTGGCATGATTCAGCCATACTCTTCAATGCAAAAACATATTCAGGCCTGTTTACTACATATGTGCTACAGATATGTAGTGAGAAGCAAGGCCGCTGAGGTAGATTCGAAAATAAAACAAGCGAAGCGCGAATGGTAAGCAAACTTAGTTGCAAGGAAGACACTCACACATTAGTAGGAAGTAGATGTTTCCTTTTTAAATCAGTGGCATTTTGTCAAAGGTAAAATATGTCTATCTTACGCATACATGCCGCTGATACGAATATAATTTATTTTGAAGACTAGTGGTCATATTTATGGAGCAAACGATCCTAATTTTCAATATGAGTTTGGTCAGTAATGTGTATAGAGATGACCCCTTTAGATGGATCATAGACGGCATTTTTTCTACGGAGAATACACCATTAAAATTTCATATCAGTACATAACTCATCAAATGTAGTGTCGGCACGTACTTTGTCATTAAAACTGTTAGAAACTTCTGTAACGTTACTTTTTCAGACAGAAGCAAACGCACGTCTTCTAGAGGGCGCAAAGGCGCTCACAGTTATGTATTATGTACAGGGCTATTACAAATTATTGAAGCGATTTCATAAATTCACTGTAGCTCCATTCATTGGCATATGGTCACGACACACTAGAGATACGTAGAAAAACTCATAAAATTTTGTTCGGCTGAAGCCGCACTTCAGGTTTCTGCCGCCAGAGCGATCGAGAGCGCAGTGAGACAAAATGGCGACAGGAGCCGAGAAAGCGTATGTCGTGCTTGAAATGCACTCACATCAGTCAGTCATAACAGTGCAACGACACTTCAGGACGAAGTTCAACAAAGATCCACCAACTGCTAACTCCATTCGGCGATGGTATGCGCAGTTTAAAGCTTCTGGATGCGTCTGTAAAGGGAAATCAACGAGTCGGCCTGCAGTGAGCGAAGAAACGGTTGAACGCGTTTCACGCGTAGCCCGCGGAAGTCGACGAATAAAGCAAGCAGGGAGCTAAACGTACCACAGCCGACGGTTTGGAAAATCTTACGGAAGAGGCTAAAGCAGAAGCCTTACCGTTTACAATTGCTACAAGCCCTGACACCCGATGACAAAGTCAAACGCTTTGAATTTTCGGCGCGGTTGCAACAGCTCATGGAAGAGGATGCGTTCAGTGCGAAACTTGTTTTCAGTGATGAAGCAACATTTTTTTCTTAATGGTGAAGTGAACAGACACAATGTGCGAATCTGGGCGGTAGAGAATCCTCACGCATTCGTGCAGCAAATTCGCAGTTCACCAAAAGTTAACGTGTTTCGTGCAATCTCACGGTTTAAAGTTTACGGCCCCTTTTCGTTCTGCGAAAAAAACGTTACGGGACACGTGTATCTGGACATGCTGGAAAATTGGCTCATGCCGTAACTGGAGACCGACAGCACCGACTTCATCTTTCAACAGGATGGTGCTCCACCGCACTTCCATCATGATGTTCGGCATTTCTTAAACAGGAGATTGGAAAACCGATGGATCGGTCGTGGCGGAGATCATGATCAGCAATTCATGTCATGGCCTCCACACTCTCCCGACTTAACCCCATGCGATTTCTTTCTGTGGGGTTATGTGAAAGATTCAGTGTTTAAACCTCCCCTACCAAGAAACGTGCCAGAACTGCGAGCTCGCGTCAACGATGCTTTCGAACTCATTGATGGGGACGTGCTGCGCCGAGTGTGGGAGGAACTTGATTATCGGCTTGATGTCTGCCGAATCACTAAAGGGGCACATATCGAACATTTGGGAATGCCTAAAAAAACTTTTTGAGTTTTTGTATGTGTGTGCAAAGCATTGTGAAAATATCTCAAATAATAAAGTTATTGTAGAGCTGTGAAATCGCTTCAATCATTTGTAATAACCCTGTATATCAAATGAAACACAAATACTTCACCAGTATAGTCAGTGGATTTCTTATAACCTAATCGGCCTATTTCATGTAGCGATGCTTGAAATTTAAGAATTCTCTCGGTTTGGGGAATTTTATAAGAAATTCTCAATATATTGCATTTTTCATCAACGACTCTCCAGTGGAAACGCGGAGATTTATATAATAATGACGTACCGACCAGTTGAAACTCTATGGTTTATTATTTACCAACTTTTAGTCAAATGCTGACCAGGTTCAATCTACTAGTACATAAATTGGGTTAAGAATGTGTTGCAGACTATAAACAACAGCAAGTAATTTCAAACTGATGTTTGCTATTCCTCTTAAACAATCTCTATGCGGTTCGAAACAGGTAATAGGATAGTAAAAGAATTGAAGAACAAAAAAAGGCGACTTTTTGCAGTAATTTCAAGAACCATTTAAATGAGATTCTGTTCGAAACGTGCATACTTGCCAACGGAAAATACTGAATCTATAAGAAAGTAAGCCTATTTTGGTTGAGGTGATTAGAATTAACATCCTTTCGACTTAGAGGTCACTCGAGACAAGGCCAGGAAAGACATTCGAACATAGACTTACAGAAGAAATCTCCCCAGCCTTTCCCATCTTGCCAACTAGATGTGGATCTCTGACCTAAAAAGACGAACAGCCCTCCTTTAAAGAGCCTTTCAGCATTCCCAGTAGTCGAGTCAAATGATGTGAGACAAGAACAGGACTCCTAAATTTCAATGGCTGGAGTTAGATTTGAACCATGTACTTCCGAAATACCATTCCCACCAGTCAGCTCCTGCACTCGTTAGTTTCATATCTTGGCAGGGACTTGCAGCAATGGTGATAGTTCTGATGGTGAAAGTGGAACGAGTCTACTGTAGTGAGTGAGATACGCCACGCCGCTACTCCGATACCAGCGCAGCTGGATGACCACTCCTGTCCTCAGAAGGACATGTAGGCGAGGAGCCGGCCGGGGTGGCCGAGCGGTTCTAGACACTTCAGTCCGGAACCGCGCAACTGCTACGGTCGCAGGTTGGAATCCTGCCTCGGGCATGGATGTGTGTGATGTCCTTAGGTTAGTTAGGTTTAAGTAGTTCTAAGTTCTAGGGGACTGATGACCTCAGATGTTAGGTCCCATAGTGCTCAGAGCCATTTGAACCATTTGTTTTTTGTACGCGAGGCTGTGGGAATGGGATCCTCGAGCACCAAGGCGAGTGTGGAGTTAAGAACGGTGACTCAGTAAAAAATTCTTTATTGTTCATGCATGTGTGGTGTTTGTTCTTTAGGACATGTCCACCTAGAGAGGGTCTCCCATTGTGTGCCACCGCTTGGCATTTCAGTCAGACTTTGAGAGTTCTCACTTTGACTCGGGACGTCTACTCGCCCATGCCTGTCACCTTGACCTGCGAGCGTGGTACTTCAGACCCGTTGTAGGCTCGCTGGAATGCATAGCTAACCACCCGTCTTGCGTCAGAAAAGTCACGTCAACGGCAGTTGCGGTTGCGCCGTCTCAGCAGACTCAGTGAAGTTCGATGCCGCCAGCCTCGTTCAGCACCCGGTCGGAGCCTTCTGTACGCGAAATGGCGAATAATAAAGGCACAAAGGAGTTACAGACACCGGCTGCAAGTAGTCATTGATTTAAATCAATGCGAAAAATTGAAAATTTTTGCCAGACCGGTATTCGAACCGGAGTCTCCTGCTTACTATGCAGATGTTCTGACCACTAAGCCATCCAGAAACAGTGACCCTGGCAGCTGCAGAGAATACCCTAGGACACCTGCCGTCAGGCCCTAATTTATTTTTTAAGGAATAGGATGTGACAACAAGTACAGGGTTAGCCAGTGAAACAGGCAAATTGGAGATGACCTTGACAGCTGGAATGTGAGTGGTGGGGCTAATGGTGGCTAGCTCCGTTCTACCTGCATGTACCGCCATTTAGTTGCAGGAGGTGCGAAGCTTGGCCATCTGTTGTTTAAAAGTGATTACGAATCGTTCTGCTTCTCAGTTGGACTGGCGGTGAAACGGAGCACTTGTTAGATGACGAATGTCATTTCGTTCACAGAGCTGTTCAAAATCGTGATGGGAACTGAGGTCCGTTGTCCGTAACTGACTTCAGGCAATCGTTTAATGCATAAAATGGAGGAAAACACTTGAATGCTGCTACGTGACGAGGTAGAGTTAATAGGCACAGCAGATGGGAACTTGCTGGAGGAGTCTACCATTTCGAGCCGACGGGTCTTCCAGAATGGTCCTGCAAAGTCATTGTGCGCGCGATACCGTGGCGATTACGTCTTAGGCCAAGCCGCGAATGTCCCTGGCAAGGCTGATTGGTTGTCCGCGCCTGTGTCACACTGTGACTTCATCTTCCAATGTGGGCTCCATGCCCTGCCAAGTACAGGGAGGCGCGCTAACTATTTAGTGCGAGACCAATGACCTTGGTAAAGCAGTTGTAACACATCCTTTTGCAACACTGCCGGAATGAGCACACGCGATTGTCCACTGTCAGATTGTACGAAGATCACACCTTGTTGTACTAAAAGATAATGCTGACGAGCAAAGTATCGGCGCACAACTGAGATCTGAATACTGTAGCAATGAGCGAGGCCAAGCCGTACGAATGTAATGCAACGAATGTAAAGTAACAAAATATTCAGATCAAGGTCCGCTTAAGTGGCCTTTGCAATTTTTCTGTAATTCAGTGGAAAAGATTGCAGCAATTCAGAGTCCTGCGCATCGATCCGGCAACAAGATGCGTCAGAGGAATCAAAATCAGAGACGGGGCCGATCACAAGGCGAGAAAGAGCGTCAGCATTGCCATGCTTTGCCGTAGGTCTGTAACCAATTTCGTACTAATACTGGAATAGTGTCAAAGCTCAAAGTTGCAATTTTTGAGCACTATGCGTAGGAAGCGGCTTTGACGGATGAAACAGAGACTGCAAAAGGATTGCAATCCCTCACTTGCAATGTTAAAATAACGCTTATAAATTACATCTTTCCTCACAAAGTATTTGAGGTAGGAAGTTGAACTTTTTACAGATTATTTATTGGAATATGGGCTACAACTTAACACAGGGATTTTACAAAATTTTAGTTCAGTTATTAAAGATGATTTTTTTTCAACTGTAATGAAAATTCACAACATTTTTTTGCAATTTTTTATTTATATATTCAAAAATATACAGTTTTTTGGAAAAAGGCTGTGTTAAATTATGCAGAAGGTACTGTGTAACATTTACTGAAAGTTTGAAACAAATATGTTTGGAAGATCCTTAGAAAACATGTAATTATTATGAGAAAATAAAAGTTTTGGGAATCGAGCGACAAAGATTGGATTAACTTTTTAGTGCATTCCAGGTCCATAGGATGGATTATCTTCATCCTCTGCAAACTCCTCCTCCAGCTTCCTCTTGTTCCTCCTCCTGTTTACTCTTGCTTGTATTTCTAGACTCTTTACAGCCCTGTCTGCAGCCCGAAGGCGTTCCTTGTCTAAAGCAAGCATCGCTCGTACCATGATAGAATGTTATTATTTACAGTAATAACACATACCTTTGGCTTTCCAACATTTCTCCTTTTCTTAAAAGCCTTCAGAGGATTTCTAATAACTTTACTTTTACTCATTATTATACTTGAACAAAACAGAGACTCAAGAAACAGGATTAATTACGAATATTTTCGAGATAACGACAGAGTAAATGAACATGAAACAATCGACAATCACGCCAGCGATATATATTGAACCATCACAGGTTAGCCACAACACATACTTTATCTCACATCACTAAAATGTACCTGATGAACACGGACGTTAATAATAACACCATTTGAGAGCAGTTTAACAGCGCCACAGTGGGTCACACCCATGTAGAACACATTTCAAAAAAAAATTAAAAATAGTTGTAGTCTTCGGAATTGAATAAATTATATATCTATTAAAAGTTAATAGCCTACAGATTCAGAAAACGCAAAAAAGTAAAAATTGAAGTTTTCATGATTTTGAGCCTTTCCGGAGCCCCTTAAGAACTTTGAGGCAAAAGCAATATGTCTGTCTTGTGCACCATTTCTGTGCGAAAGCACAGCGCCGATTCCGTGAGAGGAAGTGTCTTCTTGCAAAATCACTCGTTTGCAGGATCAAAATGTACTAAACATCTGTCACTGAGCAAGGCATTTTTGAGTTTCTGTAGTGCGTCGTGACCCTATCGGCTCCTCATCGAAGGCATATTTTTGTCCGACACATGCGATGCAATGGGGCCGCGACCTGTGAAGCGTGTGAATGAAACGAATGTAGTATGTCAACTTGCCCAGCATCGCCTGCAGTTCAGATACATTGCGAGGAACAGAAAAGTCACGGAATGCAAGCAAATGAGATTGATGGGTGTGTACACCCTGGCTGTTTACCACACGACTTAAGTACTGTAGTTCTGTCTGAAAAAATTCACACTTTTCGAGACGACAATGTGTTCCTTTGGCGTACGACCTGAGAAGACAATACAGTCGACCTAGTTCGAAAAGAACGGCATTTGAGCAGTCACCTGTTCCAAGAAAAGTTGGAAAATGGTGGGTGCCTGTCAAGGGGCAAACGCAAATACTTGAACAGGCCTAAATGTGTATTAACAACGAACACTTTCTGTGAGTCTTCATCTAGTGGTATTTGCAAATAAGCATCACGAAAATGTATCTCAGAAAAGTAGGGAGCGTTCCAAGCCTGTTCCTCAGGGCGAGGCAACGGATAAATGTCAATTAATGTCCGCGAATTGACGGTAGTTTTGAAGTCAACACAGATGCGAGCGCGGCGAATGGACTTGCCTACTGACTAGCTTGTATTGGAGAAATAACACCATTGTCTTGCAATTCTTTTAATTCACTGGCTACTTTGTTTCGTAAAGCGATGAGAACGGGACGAGGCATTGTCTTCCAGCGTAACATGCTCTACAAAACGATCAGGTGTTCCAATTCCAGCAGAAAAGAGTTCAGGAAATAGCTTAAGCAAACTAGCTACATTGTCTTTTGGATTAAAAGCAGGTGCTGAAAGTACATTGTCTTCAATGCTAAGGCCAAACAACTCAAACGAATCTAAGCCAAAAATACAGGGTGATTCAAAAAGAATACCACAACTTTAAAAATGTGTATTTAATGAAAGAAACATAATATAACCTTCTGTTATACATCATTACAAAGAGTATTTAAAAAGGTTTATTTTCACTCAAAAACAAGTTCAGAGATGTTCAATATGGCCCCCTCCAGACACTCGAGCAATATCAACTCGATACTCCAACTCGTTCCACACTCTCTGTAGCATATCAGGCGTAACAGTATGGATAGCTTCTGTTATTTCTCGTTTCAAATCATCAATGGTGGCTGGGAGAGGTGGCCGAAACACCATATCCTTAACATACCCCCATAAGAAAAAATCGCAGGGGGTAAGATCAGTGCTTCTTGGAGGCCGGTGATGAAGTGCTCTGTCACGGGCTGACTGGCGGCCGATCCATCGCCTCGGGTAGTTGACGTTGAGGTAGTTACGGTTTCATAACTAACCTTTTTCGTAGGACTCTCAATACAGTTGATTGTGGAATTTGCAGCTCTCTGCTAGCTCTGCGAGTCGATTTTCCTGGGCTGCGAACAAATGCTTGCTGGATGCGTGCTACATTTTCATCACTCGTTCTCGGCCGTCCAGAACTTTTCCCTTTCCACAAACACCCATTCTCTGTAAACTGTTTATACCAACGTTTAATACACCACCTATCAGGAGGTTTAACACCATACTTCGTTCGAAATGCACGCTGAACAACTGTCGTCGATTCACTTCTGCTGTACTCAATAACACAAAAAGCTTTCTGTTGAGTGGTCGCCATCTTAGCATCAACTGACGCTGACGCCTAGTCAACAGCGCCTCAAGCGAACAAATGTACAACTAAATGAAACTTTATAGCTCCCTTAATTCGCCGATAGATAGTGCTTAGCTCTGCCTTTTGTCGTTGCAGAGTTTTAAATTCCTAAAGTTGTGGTATTCTTTTTGAATCACCCTGTATTTTCACTGTCTCTTGATTGCAGCACAGTAAATGTCACTGTCCTAGTGTGAGATTTGTAAGTGCCAGGCAAGCTACACAGTAAAACTACTGTGATTTCCTATCCGTTATATGCAGTGAGTTGTTTGTTAGACTTTGAGAGGTGTGATGAGCCAAACTGCTCGTACGTGGCACGATTAAGCAAATTTACAGAAACACCTGTGTCCAATGGAAAGTCAACACTACGGCCAACAGTTTGTAATGTTACAAATAGTTCGCTGAAATGGAGTCGCACTGCACTGGGGCGAGATGAGGGCACAACCTTACTTGAACTGCTGCTAGAACTTGTAGTAGGTTCTGAAATCATGCATTTACAGAATGTGCGTGAGACCTGTTATTGTGAGAACCGGCAGAAATGGCGTTCTCTTGCCGTTGCAAAGCAAGCTGCCTGGACATGGCCTATCTTCCTACGTGAGTAACATGTCGCGATTCGCGACGGGTAATCTCGCCGCTTATGGCGGGCAAAACAGCGAGCGCGAGACTTCATTGGATTTACCGGCCTGGCTACTTGTTTACTAGGCGATCTGCGAGTCTGTGTGCGCATTCGTTGTGGCGACTGAGTAGGGCGCTCGCGGGCAAGAGTCGACTCGACCCGACAAATCGCAACACTTGATGGAGCGAAGCATCTGAGTACTTGAGAACCTGTGCTGCAATTCTGCTATCAGGGACACTGTACGTGATCGCATCACAGATCAACATGTCGCTATAAATGTTGCCACAAATACGCTTGAATTTGCACTTCTTCGAGAAAGCTTTTGACAATGTTGACTGGAATACTCTCTTTCAAATTCTGAAGGTCGCAGGGGTAAAATACAGGGAGCGAAAGGCTATTTACAATTTGTACAGAAAGCAGACGACAGTTATAAAATTCGAGGGACATGAAATGGAAGCAGTGGTTGGGAAGGGAGTGAGACAGGGTTGTAGTCTCTCCCCGATGCTATTCAATCTGTATATTGAGCAAACACTAAAGGGAACAAAAGGAAAGTTCGGAGTAGGTATTAAAATCCATGGAGAAGAAATAAAAGCTTTGAGGTTCGCCGATTACATTGTAATTTTGTCAGAGACAGCAAAGGACTTGGAAGAGCATTTGAACGGAATGGACAGTGTCTTGCAAGGAGGATATAAGATGAACATCAACAAAAGCAAAACGAGGATAATGGAATGTAGTCGAACTAAGTCGGGTGATGCTGAGGGAATTAGAGTAGGAAATGAGACACTTAAAGTAGTAAAGGAGTTTTGCTATTTGGGGAGCAAAATAACTGATGATGGTCGAAGTAGAGAGGGTATAAAATGTAGACTGGCAATGCCTGAGAGCGTTTCTGAAGAAGATAAATTTGTTAACATCGAGTATAGGTCTAAATGTTAGGAAGTCGTTTCTGAAAGTATTTGTATGGAGTGTAGCCATGTATGGAAGTGAAACATGGACGATAAATAGTTTAGACAAGAAGGGAATAGAAGCTTTTGAAATGTGGTGCTACAGAAGAATGCTGAAGATTAGATGGGTAGATCACATAACTAATGAGGAGGTATTGGATAGAATTCGGGAGAAGCAGAGTTTGTGGTACATCTTGACTAGAAGAAGGGATCGGTTGATAGGACATGTTCTGAGGCATCGAGGGATCACCAATTTAGTATTGGAGGGCAGCGTGGAGGGTAAAAATCGTAGAGGGAGACCAAGAGATGAATACACTAAGCAGATTCAGAAGGATGTAGGCTGCAGTAGGTACTGGGAGATGAAGAAGCTTACACAGGATAGAGTAGCATGGAGAGCTGCATCAAACCAATCTCAGGACTGAAGACCACAACCATAACAACAACAAGTGACACCCCGTAAGTCGCTATACCACTGACGGTACGTCTGTTCCGGCATTTTCTTAAGGCTAGAGAACTGGAGTCTGGCTGCCACGACGTGAATCTGTTATTGGTATCACTGACTTAATGCACCTGCCACTTCATCATAGGAGGGTGCGTCGGGAGACGACGTAGGGAAGCGTTTTCGAATTAAAGGAAACACAGAGCTTCCCGTGACGGACAGGAAATTATGAGATTTCACAGCACCTAGAATTCGATGGACTTGACAATGGGCCTGGAACTGGGCGAGATTCTCGAGTCAGTAGTCTTCTTTTTCATCGAAGTGCCGAAACGGTAGAATGTTTGGTGGCATCTGTTGGACCGGTAGTTTGGTCGATTTGGTAGCCGTCGCCGCTTGTGCGGTAACCATTCTAATGCTAATAAATTACAGGAAAATATGAGAAGACAAATAGAAAAGCAATGTGCTAAGCCTCTGAAAAGAGAAAGAGATTAGTTCTGGAGCTCCCTTCCTGTAATACATGCAACAACAAGAACAAATTAGCGAATAGAAGTACTGTAACAACAGCTTCCCTGCAGCAGCCGAGAACACATGAAAAACAAACAAAACTTGTTGATAAGACTCGGCGCCACTTGTTATGGCTGTGCTTTCTTGTAATGTTTTGTGGTTTCCGGCTGGATCAGGGAAGGATGGTATGATAGGGGAGTAGCCGGTTTGTTTTCACTACAACACAAAATACACACGTTGGTAAGATACACTTTATTACAGGAACCAATTGAGTACATCAATGAGGATCAATCTTAAGTTCTGTGGTTAACAGAAATCAAATAATATGTACTAATTATTGCATCTTGTCCGTGTCCACATCATAACTACACTCCTGGAAATGGAAAAAAGAACACATTGACACCGGTGTGTCAGACCCACCATACTTGCTCCGGACACTGCGAAAGGGCTGTACAAGCAATGATCACACGCGCGGTGTTGGCCGTCGAATGGCGCTAGCTGCGCAGCATTTGTGCACCGCCGCCGTCAGTGTCAGCCAGTTTGCCGTGGCATACGGAGCTCCATCGCAGTCTTTAACACTGGTAGCATGCCGCGACAGCGTGGACATGAACCGTATGTGCAGTTGACGGACTTTGAGCGAGGGCGTATAGTGGGCATGTGGGAGGCCGGGTGGACGTACCGCCGAATTGCTCAACACGTGGGGCGTGAGGTCTCCACAGTACATCGATGTTGTCGCCAGTGGTCGGCGGAAGGTGCACGTGCCCGTCGACCTGGGACCGGACCGCAGCGACGCACGGATGCACGCCAAGACCGTAGGATCCTACGCAGTGCCGTAGGGGACCGCACCGCCACTTCCCAGCAAATTAGGGACACTGTTGCTCCTGGGGTATCGGCGAGGACCATTCGCAACCGTCTCCATGAAGCTGGGCTACGGTCCCGCACACCGTTAGGCCGTCTTCCGCTCACGCCCCAACATCGTGCAGCCCGCCTCCAGTGGTGTCGCGACAGGCGTGAATGGAGGGACGAATGGAGACGTGTCGTCTTCAGCGATGAGAGTCGCTTCTGCCTTGGTGCCAATGATGGTCGTATGCGTGTTTGGCGCCGTGCAGGTGAGCGCCACAATCAGGACTGCATACGACCGAGGCACACAGGGCAAACACCCGGCATCATGGTGTGGGGAGCGATCTCCTACACTGGCCGTACACCACTGGTGATCGTCGAGGGGACACTGAATAGTGCACGGTACATCCAAACCGTCATCGAACCCATCGTTCTACCATTCCTAGACCGGCAAGGGAACTTGCTGTTCCAACAGGACAATGCACGTCCGCATGTATCCCGTGCCACCCAACGTGCTCTAGAAGGTGTAAGTCAACTACCCTGGCCAGCAAGATCTCCGGATCTGTCCCCCATTGGGCATGTTTGGGACTGGATGAAGCGTCGTCTCACGCGGTCTGCACGTCCAGCACGAACGCTGGTCCAACTGAGGCGCCAGGTGGAAATGGCATGGCAAGCCGTTCCACAGGACTACATCCAGCATCTCTACGATCGTCTCCATGGGAGAACAGCAGCCTGCATTGCTGCGAAAGGTGGATATACACTGTACTAGTGCCGACATTGTGCATGCTCTGTTGCCTGTGTCTATGTGCCTGTGGTTCTGTCAGTGTGATCATGTGATGTATGTGACCCCAGGAATGTGTCAATAAAGTTTCCCCTTCCTGGGACATTGAATTCACGGTGTTCTTATTTCAATTTCCAGGAGTGTATTTACAATGACTAACGTTCCCTCACGGCTAGCTAGGGTGCGAGGCGATGACTATGACTGTGGAAGACTGGAGTACAGTGCCAAGTGTTAAGATGCAACGTGAACTGAATCCCGATGCGACGTACTGAGTTATGGAGATTGAGAGACTGAGCGATTGAGACAGCTTGGTCGGCGGCGGTGGCATATACCGGGTGATCAAAAAGTCAGAATAAATTTGAAAACTTGATAAACCACGGAATAATGTAGATGTAGAGGTAAAAATTGACACACATTCTTGGAATGACATGGGGGTTTTATTAGAACCAAAAAGAAAACACCCCGTACTGCTAGACGCGTGAAAGATCTCTTGCGCGCGTCGTTTGGTGGTGATCGTGTGCTCAGCCGCCACTTTCTTCATGCTTGGCCTCCCAGGCCCCCAGACCTCAGTACGTGCGATTATTGGCTTTGGGGTTACCTGAAGTCGCAAGTGTATCGTGATCGACCGACATCTCTAGGGATGCTGAAAGACAACATCCGACGCCAATGCCTCACCATAACTCCGGACATGCTTTACAGTGCTGTTCACAACATTATTCCTCGACTACAGCTATTGTTGAGGAATGATGGTCGACATATTGAGCATTTCCTGTAAGGAACATCGTCTTGGCTTTGTCTTACTTTGTTATGCTAATTATTGCTATTCTGATCAGATGAAGCGCCATCTGTCGGACATTTTCTGGACTTTTTTATTTTTTGGTTCTAAAAAAACTCATGTCATTCCAAGCATGTGTGTCAATTTGTACCTCTCTATCTACATTATTCCGTGATTTATTCAGTTTTCAAATTTATACTGACTTTTTGATCACGCGGTTGTACGCTGCCCAGGGGGCGTTATCGGCGCATAGCCTGGTGACGTGTCTTGGTCTCCTCTTGTCATAGACCGCCTGCTATACAATGTTTCCTAGTCACGACCCTAGAGCTGGCAAAGACATATGCCAGCACACCCGGGATATTCCAACTGCGCGGAGGATCTCATAACGCACTTTGCAAGAAATTGGAAAAAAAAATATTGTTCGTATTAAGGGTTGCACACAATCGCCGTATGTCGTTCAAGCAGATGGTACCAGAAGTCATTCTACGGGCTGTCGCGAAGCAGATAATACACCAGTTGGTCTCGTATCCATGTCACAGCGTTCGTCTTGGCTCGTGGGCAGAAGAAAGAAGAAGAATAATCGTAGAGTCCAAAATTGTTAAGGCTTTCGTGGCCACTTGTTGACAAACTGCCTATTGGCTTCTGTCTCGTGTTCTTCGGCCGACGTTCATCTAATGATTTTTCTGACGTTTCGGCAGCACGAGTGGCTGGCATTGTCAAAGCTTCACCCTCCATTGCCGGTGGTGAACTGGAGGCGAGCTCGCGGCCGCAGGTTATATGTACCTGGCGCGCCAACGTCCGAGGGCTTCTCCGCGGTCATTTCCGGTGCGTTTCTCCTCTTGCTACCTGCGAAGGTCGTTCGCTGCAGTACGGGAAGCCAGGATCCGTTTACCTTAAGGCTTTCCTCTTTCTTGTTGAAACTGTTCGCGTGTTTTTGGATTTCTACAGCTTCTCTGAACAATCGCGTGTGATAGTGCTTCTCTACAGACAGAACTTACGTGTCGGCGACACACACGGACCGATACCTGCACAAACTGTCAAACCACCACCCGAGCCAGAAAAGAGGCATGATTAGTACGCTCGTAACGAGAGCAGGACGAATATGTGAGCCTCAACATCTGAAACGAGAAATGCAACACCTGGAAACTGTTCTGAGGAGCAATGGGTACTACACAAATTACATTAGAAGTGTAACAGAGCCAAACACTCGGCGAAGTAAGGAACCAGAAAAAAAATGTCGGGTACGGCCTTTCTGCCATACATTCCCAGAGTGACGGAAGAATCGGCCGTATATTGCGCAAACACGGCATAAAGACGATTTTCAAACCGACAAGGAAGATCAAAGAGTGTCTTAGATCGGCGAAGGAGAAAAGAGACCCACTTGCAATGTCGGGAATATACCGTATACCCTGCACATGCGGAAAAGTTTATGTCGGAATGACTGGACGATCCATTAACACCAGGATCAAAGAGCATAAGCGACATTGCAGGTTGGGGCAGGTGGAGAAATCGGCCGTGACAGAGCACGCACTGAATGAGACCGACCACGTAATAAAATTCGCCGACACGGAAGTTCTGTCTGTAGAGAAGCACTATCACACGCGCTTGTTCAGAGAAGCTGTAGAAATCCAAAAACACGCGAACAGTTTCAACAAGAAAGAGGAAAGCCTTAAGGTAAACGGATCCTGGCTTCCCGTACTGCAGCGTAATATCGTGAAATAAGAATTTAAAGTGTGCCATTTCCATCGTGAGTGTTCGCGTCGCAACGCAATCAGTACACGCCGTATCATGGGTTTGATACATTCAAACCACCAACCTTCGACGCCCGCCACAAGATAGCCAAACATCTTCGATGAATTGGTGCCACTCCGGAGCTTAAAGGTGATCTAGGCCGCGGCTTCGCCAGACCTGCTGTCTTTGGAGGACGATCGTGCGGATGTATACTAAATGGCCTGTGAAGGCCGCAGGCTATAGTTCTGCGTCATGGATGTCAGGTTGGAGGCTGCCCGTGATGCAGAAACGATCGATGCGGCTGGCGGAGTGGCCAGTTATGTATGTATATCCGGTTCGGTCTCCATGGATATGTTCCCTCGAATCTACCAAACGCAGATTTTGTACCAATATTCTCAATTCTGTGCACGGGTTATAACTTGGGACCTGATCCTTCGGTGCCAGCACACAATTGAAGTCGCTGACGAGAATGCAATGAGCTGGCTGTCCTAGAAAGAGGGGGGCTATTTCTTCCGCGAAGAAGCGTGATCGTTCTCTTCGATAGTCCGGGCCTGATGGCGCGTAGATGTTGATAAGCCGCACTCCAAATACAGTCACAGCCATTACGCGTGCAGATGCTACGTAGGAGGCGTGCTCCGCTACGATGTCTTCCTTAAGGAGTTTCGCTATGCCATAACCGATATCTGAAGCTGGTGACATCAAATTGTCGTAAACATAGAAGGACGGGAATTCGTCCATACTTCCTCTGAAAGAGCAACATATGTATCTGCCTCTTGCAGCATATCTGCGATGGTCTTGATCATATGGTCATGTTGTTGTTGTGGTCTTCAGTCCTGAGAATGGTTTGATGCAGCTCTACATGCTACTCTATCCTGTGAAAGCTTCTTCATCTCCCAGTACCTACTGAAACCTATATCCTTCTGAATCTGCTTACTGTACTCATCTCTTGCTCTCCCTCTACGATTTTTACCCTCCTCGCTGCCCTCCAATACTAAATTGGTGATCCCTTGATGCCTCAGAACATGTCCTACCAACCGATCCCTACTTCTAGTCACGTTTTGCCACTTCTCCCCAATCCTATTCAGTACCTCATCATGAGTTATGTGATCTACCCATCTAATCTTCAGCATTCTTCTGTAGCACCACATTTTAAATGTTCTCTTCTTGGCCAAACTATTTATCGTCCATGTTTCACCTCCATGCATGGCTACACTCCATACAAATACTTTCAGAAACGACTTCCTGACACTTAAATCTATACTCGATGTTAACAAATTTCTCTTCTTCGGAAAAGCCTTCCTTGCCATTGCCAGTCTACATTTTATATTGTCTCTACTTCGACCATCATCAGTTATTTTGCTCCCCAAATAGCAAAACTCCTTTACTACTTTAAGTGTCTCATTTCCTAATCTAATTCACTCAGCGTCACCCGACTTAATTCGACTACATTCCATTATCCTCGTTTTGCTTTTGTTGATGTTCATCTTATATCCTCCTTTCAAGACACTGTCCACTCCGTTCAGCTCCTCATCCAGGTCCTTTGGTGTCTCTGACAGAATTACAATGTCATCGGCGAACCTCAAAGTTTTTATTTCTGCTCCATGGATTTTAATTCCTACTCCGATTTTTTCTTTTGTTTCCTTCACTGCTTGCTCAATGTACAGATTGAATAACATCGGTGAGAGGCTACAACCCTGTCTCACTCCCTTCCCAACCACTGCTTCCATTTCATGTCCCTCGACTCTTATAACTGCCATCTGGTTTCTGTACAAATTGTAAATAGCCTTTCGCTTCCTGCATTTTACCCCTGCCACCTTTAGAATTTGAAAGAGAGTATTCCAGTCAACACTGTCAGAAGCTTTCTCTAAGTCTACAAATGCTAGAAACGTAGGTTTGCCTTTCCTTAATCTAGCTTCTAAGTTAAGTCCATGTGGTCATATGATGTTAGTATTAATGGATGCGATGCAGAACGGCTGTTAACGTCCTATGTGTAGTGGGGCGTGCGTGTTAGGTGCGCTCTTCGTCATGGCGTGATTGGGCCGGCCATCGTCAGTTATGAAGTAGGCCTCTGTGGAGGGGGGGGGGGCGTGGGGGAGGGGAAGGTGTGCGGGTGGTTTGTCTCAACCGTGATACACGCGGCTGGATTTCCTCGCTGTCATCGGCCCGGTCCCGCCACGATGACTCCTGCGGCCGGACCTCCCCAGCCTCTGCTGTTATGACCATGTCAATCTCTACTGTGCGGCGTTCTGGGACTTTGTGAGGATCTTACTGAAAGGTCTCAATGGTGAAGAGAAGGCCTTCACATGGGATGATATAAAGTCGGTCGTCGTAGGAGAGACCACAGCTCTCGCCGTTATTGTCTGCCTGTTCTTGTTCATCTTCTCCCATGCGGAGAAAGCAATCGTCCTATGGCGTGACTTCTCCATATCCGAATGCTGTCTGGAAGCCCCATAGTCTAGGAAGTCGGGTATGAATGCGGCAGTCTGTACCTGAACCGTGATTTATTTTCAAAGAATATTCTTAGGAATTTATTTTATTTACTAGCGATTCATCAAGAACATTAACACATCTAATCACACTATGTGGGCGTGGAAGTAGTTGCCAGGGAGTAATGATGAAATCATAACCAAATTCCTTTTAACAAATGGGAATTTTATTCACTTTAGTAGCGCCTAAAAGCATTTTTTAAAAGAATCAGAATTAAAATTATAATCAGAAAGCACCCTCTAAATATCAAATTTACAATTTATTCAGAGGCAGCAATAAACAAGTTTTGACTGTATGAGCTTTCGGGCAGAGAATCTTGCCGCTCCCATTTGACAAGGCCGTAGTTACGACCGTTCACAACAGCCTCTGAAAGACTACACTGTTGCAAATCTGCAACACACCAGATAACTTTAAACTAAGAGTTTTAACAATTTACACAAGCACAAAAACTATGCACCCCCCCCCACCCCCCCCCCCGCCGTAGGAGGGTTGGAAATGGTACAAAACACTAACAATTAAAATATTAACCTTGCCACCGAAGGTGCAACTTGATTTTAACTTCTAAGAAAAGTCTTACGGTGAAAGGGTGGCAACATTATGTACTAAAATGATCATTTAAATAAAAGCCCATGAAATGCAATCTTATATAAAATTCTACGAGGTTGGCCAAACAATTGTTAAGATGCTCAACAGTACACAGGTAACGCCTCTCAAGATCATAGGCAATAATATCAAAGTTTCCAAAGATCAGAACATATTTCAGGTATTACACCGTTACACTGCAAGCAATAAATTCGTTAACACACCAAATCCGACAAACATGACAGAGGCAGCTACTAACGTATGGTAGATTGATAGGGAGATTACCAAACAACCCGAACCGCAGGTTGCTCTAACCCGCCCCTACTCCACAAGGGAAAAACGGACCACCCAAATTACAAACAATCACCTTCCGGCGAGTGGGCAAACGGAGAATAATGGTGGGACTACCCCAAAGCAAAACAGCTGGTGACCTCACCAAGAAAACAAGCAGAATTTAACAAGAGTAAATCAAACAACATATCACTAATCACTTAACTTCTAGTAAACTGCGATTCCTCGAGAAGACCTGGCGCAGCACCCCCAAATCGCTCTCCCGAACCGTCCATTGCCAGCTGCTTCAACGGAAGCAGGAAGGCGCTCCGATCTCCCGTCTTACGGCGTCGCAGCTCGCCCCGGCCAGACTGATGACGTGGGTTGACTCCTGCTGCTCTCGTGTCGACCGCGAAGTCACTACCCCTCGCTATACGACGCGGGCCACTGGACTCACGTGGCGACCTCACATGCGCCGACGCTGAAGACGGACAAGTCATCTTGTGTCTCAGTTCGCACCCGACCAACCGATCGATCCAACCGCCAATGACCATTGCCTGAGAAAACTCGAGCAGACTGGCGGCCTAACGCGCAGACTCAGATGCAGGAACTAAGTCCCGACCGGACGACCACTCGCTAAGTTCTCTTACTGTCGGAGTGGAAAGACTCTCATTTTGCAGGCTTTAAAGGTTGATCCGAACGACAGACATACTAGCACTTCGAACGACAGACAGACACTAACTGCCTAACAAATGCGGACGACAGGCAGACTAGCAAGCTGGGGACGAGAGACACCCAGACTGACCCACTGGCGAGCTCACAGGGCCCCTTAAAAGCACGTGAACAGGCAACCTTTTCCCTTTCCCACCAGAGGGAGACACCAAAGCTGCGATTGCCACAGCGGCGCCACCGCCAGAAACGGAGGGCGACTGCTTCACACTACGCGCTGCGGCGCGCTCTTCAAAACAGCAATTTTTACCACGGCTCAGTACCACCAGCCGGCCGATTACCATATTCGTCTCCGTTCCAGCGACGTTGGATTCCTGTTACAGCTGTTCAGCAGCGCGTTCCTTGGAAGCATTATCATGCACCTGTGTTGTCTGTTTCATGGGATCTTCCGTCGTTTGGTACTGCGGAACGCGCAAGGAGACTCTTTCCGGATGGCGGCAGTTTACCAAAGACAAATGGCTGCTGTCGTAGGTGGGGGTGCAGCTTCGCCTGTCGATAAATTATTCTCGTTTGGACGCACTCGGAGCGTAAGTGCCCCTCCTTGCCACAACCCGAGCAACAAGTGTTGGGCTGTCCGCCGTAAATAATTATCGCTGTACAGCAGCCAATAAGAAGATGGGACGTGCCTTGCAAGCTCGATCCGAACTTGCTTCACCCCATTAAGAACGAGATATGTCGTAAAAATAATCCATTTTTCGGCGATGTGGCTGAGGACGCGTCTGTACGCTTATAAAGCATTGACCACTACATCTTCTGAAAAAAAAACCCTAACAGTGCAGATTCCAAATCCCACGCGATCGATTGACACCGGGTAAACCACACTGCTCATAATAGAGAGGTCAATGTTTATCAGGTGCTGTGGATGTTTTCTGATTTTTTCAGTGCGAAGCGTGGGATTTCGCGCGAATCTAGTAGCGAAATTGATCTTGATGGTTGATTATCTATAGCAGTGAGTTATGTTGTCTCCATGCCACAGATATTCTCGAGAAGCACAAAAGGTAAACACTGACGCACGCGGAACGCGACGCGACGTGGACGTAAACAGGCGTCAGAGCCGCGCCGCGCCGCCGCTAGAGGCTCGCTAAGGCCTACCCTAGCACGAATTTCGTCATATGCAAATTATGAGCTTATCACTAATGTACTAACCTAATACTAGTTGCCCAATATCCTCATCACACGAGACGTTACACCAATTCGCGGAAGAGTTCGAGCAAGGCGTGAATCCGCACTGAACAGATCGTTGGTCGTCCTCGCCTCTAGCAGCCACAACGAATTAAAGACACAATGGTCTTATACTGGCTGTGAGTGGGCATTGATTTAAATCAATTGGGAAAGTTGAAAATCTGTGCCGGACCGCTATTCGAACCCGAGTGCACTCTTTGTAGGCAGATGGTCTGACCTGGGTCTCCCGTTTTCGAATCCCGATCCAACTCAAATTTGAACTTCCCCACTGATTTACATCAATGACCACTCACAGCGAGTATAACTCCATTGTGTCTTAATTCATAGAGGCTGCTGGGTCAAAATGGTGTCTGTTCTTTCGGACACGTTGCAGCCAGTGTAATTCCTTTGTGTCTCAGTTCATAGCTGCTGGATCAAACTGGTGTCTATTCTTTCTGACATGTCCGAAAGAAAGGATACCACAGATGTATAATTAAGGCGAGGTGCGGATGCGTTGTTGTTGTTGTTGTGGTCTTCAGTCCTGAGACTGGTTTGATGCAGCTCTCCATGCTACTCTATCCTGTGCAAGCTTCTTCATCTCCCAATACGTACTACAGCCTACATCCTTCTGAATCTGCTTAGTGTATTCATCTTTTGGTCTCCCTCTACGAGACGTACCCTTCAAGCTGCCCTCCAATACCAAATTGGTGATCCCTTTATGCCTCATAACATGTCCTACCAACCGATCCCTTCTTCTTGTCAAGTTGTGCCACAAACTACTCTTCTCGACCAATCCTATTCAATGCCCGCATCTCGTGGTCGTGCAGCAGCGTTCTAGCTTCCCACGCCCAGGTTCCCGGGTTCGATTCCCGGCGGAGTCAGGGATTTTCTCTGCCTCGTGATGGCTGCGTGTTTTGTGGTGTCCTTAGGTTAGTTAGGTTTAAGTAGTTCTAAGTTCTAGGGGACTGATGACCATAGATGTTAAGTCCCATAGTGCTCAGAGCCATTTGAACCATCCTATTCAATACTTCCTCATTAGTTACGTGATCTACCCATCTAATCCGCATTCAGCGGATGCGTACCGGGCTCAAACTCTTACGGGAATCGGCAAAAGTCGTGACTAATGAGGATAATGTACGAGCGGCACTAAATTAATAGTGCGTGAATAAGTTGGAGAATTTGGGTCTGACGGGACGCGTGCTAGGGTAGACCGTGCATGTGCGACGACCGCTGTGTCCAGATGGCTTAGTGGTCAGTCTGCCTTAGGCGGTGCTACGGCACGGGCATCTGTTTACGTCCCTGCCGGGGAAGTTCGCGCTCGCGCAGTTGTTTACCTCTTCGGCGTACTCACGCGTTTAGACGACTCGGTATAGAAAGGCACATGCATACGGAAAGTCGACTCTCAAGATTAGTTTTTCGAATGAATATGCGAGACCGAAAGCCTACGAAATCGAAAGGTTCCTACGAGACGAAGTTAAACTCGACCACAACGAACTAATCGGAATACACCTCTCCATAGTGAGCAGTGTCGTGTACGTCCAGCTGATTAACGATGTAGTATGTGACAGAATCATCCGAGATACTAAACATGGACTCAAATTTCGTCACTCTGATGGACATTTTGGAGAAGTAACTATTGATCACGCAGGACTGGGCTTACGAAACATACGTATTTTCGAACTTTCCTTCGAGGTTCCGTCTGACTTGGTCCTCGTTGAGGAAAAATGGTCCGACTTTTACGACTTACCCCGTTCTCAATGGGGTGCGTCAAATCAGAATAGAACTGACACAACATGTACCCTCGTACTTGTTCATCGGCGGATGTAGAGCTATAGTCATCTACGATGGACAACCCAAAACATGCTCAGATTGCGGGAAAGAGGGCCACGTCCGTTCCGAATGTATGCAGCGGAGGATAGTGCAAGTTCCAAACGGCGAACCCGTGCCTCCGTCCACGTTGACGCCGCTGAGACTAACGTATGCCGACGCGTTTCGAACAGATCCCATCCCGAAGAATGACCAGATACAGAATCCTGACAGTTTACGGCAACCGGCCGCACCAGAGACCGCCTCCAGTGACGCACACTTCCGCCGCTCCGGCGCCGACGACGCCCTTAACCTAGCGGAAAGGATCGGTAGGGGGTATGGAAATTGATCCTGCTGTTGTGCCGACAGCTGCTTTCGTCCCTGAGCACAGGGAGTCACTTCCACACTATGATGGAGAGACGCACACGCGCAAACAACGATCGCCGAAGCGCCACAAGAAACGACGGCTAGCGCCGTCGGATACCTGCTTACTGCAGTCCACGTCAGACGGACTTGCGTGCAACGTCGATGCAGTGCATCCTGATGCGCAACGGGAGGTTCTACCTCCCACACAGTAGTAGGACGCGAATCATGCTAGACAGGGGTTGAATACAGACACACCGGACGGAAAGCCGACGGAAGAAGTCCCTCCACCCACCGCAACAACGCCACCGCCTTCGGTCAGCCAGGCCGGATAAAGACGACGGGAGCTGGACCTCCAGCACTGGAACTGGGCCGACGAATCCGATACTGACCCACAGACCGACGACGCACCCGCAATGGCGAGTGATGCGTTCACCGGATGTTAACCACGCAGAAGGTGCAGACTGCCGCGCAGACAGCATGTCGCCGAGCAGCAGCACACAAGCGTTCATGTGCGCTTTACGCACTGAGGAACAGCGGCAGGCATATCGAACAGCCTCTATTAATATTAATACGATCAGAACGCCTGTCAAATTGCAATTATTACCAGACATGCTGCATGCGTCCGACGTGGACATCGTTCTTCTGCAGGAAGTATGTGTTGAGAGCTTTCCCGACCTCTATGAGTACGATACATACATTACACCTACTACCGACGGCGGCAGCGGAACAGCGATACTTCTACATAGCGGCATAGTAGCCGAGGATGTGGTGTATCTGCCGTCAGCGCGAGGACTGGCGCTCACAGTGCTGGGAGCACGGGTCGTTAACATTTACGCGCCGTCGGGGTCCGACAGGCGGCGCGATCGATCCTGATTTTACACAGAGGAGATCGCAACACTATTCTTAGGTCGGTATGAACATGTCTTATTTGGAGGTGGCTTCAACTGCGTGCTCGCACCAAGAGATCAACACCCACGTTATACTTCATGCCCGGAGCTGCGGCAACTCATACAGGACATGAATCTCATTGATATATGGGAGACGATACATGGCGACAGACGTGGATACACCTACGTCACGAGTCACTCTGCAAGTCGTCTCGATCGCATTTACGTAACACGGCGTCTCGAACCTGCGATTCTCGATGCGGAATTGTGACCTGTCACCTTTTCAGATCACATAGCATATATAAGCACGGTCTCCCTGAGTCGTCAACAAGTGTGGAGGAGTCGCAGTGTTAGGAAACTGAATACAGCACACCTCAGGGAATCTGAGTGCAGACGCTTAGTCGAAGACACTTGGCAAGTGTGTGAACGACGACTCCCGACATATCCGACGACGTTGCAGTGGTGGCTGGAATGCGTTAAGCCTTCATTGCGCCGAGCGTTAATTGCATACGGCAGAGAGCAGATGATGTGGAGGCGACACACGACGGAATTTTATTTCACGATGCTTCGCGAACTTTCTGTACAAGCGCCTTCACAGGATCGGAGAGCTGCTATAAAATGAGCACAGTCCCAAATAATTTCCATAACGCGCCGCCGTCTGGAGGGTGTCGCAATCCGTGCAAGGGCCTTTGATCGAGTCCGTGGAGAATCACCGTCGATGTATCACGTTATCAGAGAAAAACAACGTAGCCGCAGAACCTTAATACAGACGGTCGTACTGCCAGATGGTCGCCGCATGACAACGCAAAAAGACATTGCCAACGCTTTTGTGGAACACTATGGTCATCTCTATGAAGAAGCGGAACACGATCAGGCAGCCTTTCATGAGGTCCGACGAACGCTCTCCGCGTGTCTCGACGAGATGGCCAACCTGTGACAGGTGAAGTCACAGTTGACGACGTAATGGAAGCGATTGATAAGGGAGCGTCGCACAAATCGCCGGGGCCCGACGGGTTTCCGTTACAGTTTTATCGTACATTTAAAGATCTCATGACTCCACGATGGACTGCCATGTACCGCGAATTGATGTCTCCCAACGTTCCTCTTCCACCCTCCTTCGTGGAAGGAATGATCATCCCCATCCACAAACCATCCGGCGGCACAGGGATACAGGCCTACCAGCCACTGACCTTTCTTAATTGCGACAACAAGATCTACACCAGGATACTTGCAGCACGCTTTAAACGCGTAATACGCCAAGTGATATCACTCGACCAAACCCAGCTAGGAGGAGATAGCAATATACAAACGGCCCTCAGCGACTACCGCGATGTTATCGCACTGGCATCAACATGTCGTCTCCGGGGTGCATTGGTATCGATAGACTTCGATCGCGCATTTGACAGGCTGAGTCACGCTTATCTCACGGAAGTGATGACGCAAATGAAGTTTCCGGAAAGTTTTGCCACCGTCGTCATGAGACTACTCCACGGAGCCGCATCCAAAGTGCTCATCAATGGACGCTTGGTTGGGCCCATCACCATCTCACGATCGGTCAGACAAGGGTGCCCGCTGTCAACGATATTGTATGCCATCGCTGTCGAGCCGCTGCTCTGCGGGCTCCGGAATCGACTCCAAGGAATGACCATAAGGCACAACAAGTTTGTAAGTAGGCTGTTTATGTTTTCTTATTGGCAACGTTACGTAGCGCTCTGTATGAAAATCACTGGCTGTGCTGTGTGCAGCCTGTGGCTAGTTTGCATTGTTGTCTGCCATTGTAGTGTTGGGCAGCGGCAGCTGGATGTGAACAGCGACACTACTTCTTCAAGACTGCATGGACATCCACTACTTCCGTGTGCATTGTCTTTTACTGCTCAGACTTTGATAAAAGAAACGGCAGTTTTACTGTGATGAATGATCAGGACTGTCTTTATGGACTGTGAGAAAATTTTAGCTTTTGACCAACATTGTATCAATAAGTGTGTGCATTTGATATCTTTGTTATTGTAATTATGAAAAATTTTTTCAAATCATTATTGGCCACTGCCCAAAAATATTTTGTAAAATTTTTTGTGGGGAGCATGGGGGCTATGTAAGTAGGCTGTTTATGTTTTCTTATTGCCAACGTTACGTAGCGCTCTGTATGAAAATCACTGGCTGTGCTGTGTGCAGCCTGTGGCTAGTTTGCATTGTTGTCTGCCATTCTAGTGTTGGGCAGCGGCAGCTGGATGTGAACAGCGCGTAGCATTGCGCAGTTGGAGGTGAGCCGCCAGCAGTGGTGGATGTGGGGAGAGAGATGGCGGAGTTTCGTAATTTGTCATGAACTGCTATATATATCATGATATTAAGGTAAATACGTTGTTTGTTCTCTATTAAAATCTTTCATTTGCTAACTATCCCTATCAGTAGAGGGTGCCTTCCGTAGTTTGAATCTTTTATTTAGCTGGCAGTAGTGGTGCTCGCTGTATTGCAGTAGTTCGAGTAATGAAGATTTTTGTGAGGTAAGTGATTTCTGAAAGGTGTAGTTTAATGTTAGTCAGGGCCATTCTTTTGCAGGGATCTTTGATAGTCAGATTGCGTTGCGCGAAAAATATTGTGTGTCAGTTTAAGCACAGTCCTGAATAATTGTTCTAAGGGGACGTTTCAAGTTTATATGCAGAACATACGCGGATGACCTAGTGTTTTTAGCACGGTCAGGCGACGAGGCAAGAGCGGCCTTGCTTGGGTTAATTTGTATTGTAGGGCTACGGGAAGTCGCCTGAACATGGCAAAGTCTGGAGCGATGAACATCGGTAGAGGATTCCCGACAGGAAGTGTAGCACCATTACAGCCGATCAACAAGATGAAATGCCTAGGAATAATCTTTAGACGTTCGACGCACGGCGGTACTGAGCTACAGACATCTTCTGCAAACAATTCTTGCGAGTGTCCGAAGTCACAGGTTAAGGGCACTGGATATGATACAACGGGTCACCTTTGCCAACACTTATCTAGCTTCCCGCATCCCCCACCTGGCACAAGTTCTTCCTATGCCAGTGGTGTTGGCCCGCCGAATCCTGGCGGCACTAGGTTATTTTGTGAGCACAGGTCTGCTTTTTAAGGTCGGATACGAAACCCTCACCCTTCCTCGTAGTCGTGGAGGTCTTGGACTAGTCCACGTACGTGACCGAGCAGTGGCTATTTATGTAACCACAATGATAAAGATGTGGACACGACACCAGACAAGTCTGACGGGCACCTTGATAGACGAACTCGCTCCACCATCTCGTTCGGCTCCGGTAGCGGTGTCTCACATCTCACCATCGCTTGCCCATATGTGAACCTTTTTTGTGGAACACAGTTATGTACATATGGAACTACTGACTACCAGGACGGCAACGGCACGTGATATATATCACATCATGACTCGACGACGACCGAATAATGTCGTAGAGCGCCGCCAACCAACAGTTACGTGGTCAGTGGTATGGCGTATAGTGCACCACCCACACCTTTATACGGGAACGCGTGCACTGTGGTATCAGGTGGTAAATGGGAAATACGTGACTCGTTCCAGGTTGCATACAATTCATATGGCGGACGAGCCACTGTTTCCGCAGTGCAATGTTATAGACACAGAGGAGCATCGCCTGATATGCGGGCCTTCGGCGGGCGTCTGGTGTTTGGTCAAAAAAATGATCGCCTTCCTCCTTCGAGTGGGGCCGCAAGCAGTAGAACCACGGATACTACTTCTCCCAGATATGATATATTATCCCCGAACAAAGACAAACGCAATGACTTGGATTCGAGGTTTGACTGTGCGTTATCTTTTCCGAGACGGCAGTAAGAATGTGCTCGACTTTTGGGCCTTACTACAAGAACATCACTCACAGCTTATGAGACATCCGAGATATCGAACATATTACGCTAATTTTTTAGAGAGTGCCTTGCTTGATCCCCCACCCAGCTGGGATGTCCCGGGTAGGAGAATGTAATAATTGCCTTTAAGTATCAGAACAAGAAAGGACCAGGACAGTGGAGAGGATCCACAACCACACGTGAAGACGTACCCGACACCAACGCGAGGTATGACGGGATTAGCGAGGTACACGCCCAAAAGAGGAACGTAGACTGTTATTGTTTTGTACTGACAGAAGCAGGATTTTTTTCACTATTATGTAAAATAAAGGCCACTTATTTACGTTTCCCAGAAATATTTTATTTTATAAAAGTCATCGTCTTATATTAAAAATAAATGCTAGTAGCAGTTTATGTTTGTTATTGTTACACCATTATGTAAAAAAAAAGAGGTCCACTTATTTACGTTTCCCCGAAATATTTCATTTTATAAAGGTATGGTCTTATATTTAAAAAAAATGCTAGCAGTAGTTTATGTTTATTATTGTTACACCGTTATGTAAAAAAAGGTCAACTTAAAATTTAAAAAAATAAAAAAGTTGGTAGACCATTTGACCGAAAAAAAAAGTTGGTAGAGCACTTGCCCGCAAAAGAAAAAAAGAAAGATAAAAACGGTTAAGGCGACCGCTTGCGTAAAGTGGAAAATCAGAGTTCAAGCCTCGTTCGACCTTATTTTTCATTTTCATTAATCTCTCATACAGCTGATGGCTGTTCGCATTCGCAACTGCGAATATACTTTCTGTATTTTATAACGACTGTAGTCGCAGCATTGGCTGTTTCTTAAAAAAAAAATGTGGTCAGAGCATCTGCCTAGTGGTCAGAGCATCTGCCTAGTAAGCTGCAAACCCGAGTTCGAATCCTGGTCCGTCACAAATTTTCAACTTTCCCCATTGATTTAAATCACTGTGTATACGCAGCCAGAGTCTGTAAGTCCTTTGTGTCACTGTTATTCGCCGTTTCTTGTATAATCGGGGAAAGTCGCGAGCTCTATCTTCTTATCTCGTGTTTTCTACTTAAAATCTCGTGCTTGTGCTCTTGTTAACTTTACTATTACAGAGATCGCCTAAACTTTATTTTTTTTAATTGGTCCTGTGCGCAACAAATAACTTTCTTGGTCTTTCTGCTGCCACTGCTTGATCTGCTGCATTCCATTATTTAACAAAAACCCAAAAAAACCTATTATTCGTGCTGAGTGCAATGCATGTTCTGTATGGGTGCTCCTGCTGTTTCTGCAGATGTTGCTGCTTACTACAACTACATATAATTCAGGAGAAAGGGATTGGTCAGATATAAACTCGATACATGATAACCCAAACACGTCATTCCTGTAAAAAAAAGGAAAACTATATTCTGAAAGCGATTCTTTCTCATTCAATTAACAAAACGCTAGAAGAACAATCATTCCGTATGTAAATCTGTCTCCAGTGGCATTAAAGTAATATTACAAATTAATCAAACTTTTGAGACAGACTGAAATACTTCTCAGTTAAATGCATAGTGAAACAATTCCCTGACAATTACAAAAGAAATCAATGACAAAAATCAATACTTAATCTATTCGCCTAACAATGGTTTCCCTTAAGAATTCAACTCCTATCATTATCAAAATTACCGTCTACTGCTACGCACATCCACAAACCCTTTCCTTTAAATTAATATTATAAAAAATCAACTCACTACCAAATCCTGTGTCGCTGCTGGCGGACACGGCAGTACAGCAACTCGGCGACGACCACTTGCCCAACACACGTGCGCACCAAAGCTGGCTTCAAAACTGCCACTAGTTAATCCGTGCGCTGCGAGGCGCGACAACAATATCATAGATTCCAGAGCTAGTGTATGCGCGCTGTAGCCAACCTTTAAATCCTAGGAGAGTATTGCCAACTCTCATAATCCCCAACCTCATTTTTGAAAATTTTGCAGGGTGATTCTTGCCTAACGTATTGGCAAGGAACAAACAGTAATTTTTTTTACAAAACGACGAAAAATTAGGAAAAGAGAAAAAAATGTTACAATTTATACCCAGTGACTAAAAGTATTTCTTGCTTAGCATCTAGGTGATTTTTTTTTTTTTTTTACAAAACGACGAAAAGTTTCTTGCATGGCATATAGGCAAGAAAAAAATGTTAAAATTTTTTACAAAATGGCAAAAATGTTGCTTGCCTAATTGACTGGAAAGGAGAAAACATGGCTGCTTTTACAAAAATAATATGAAAATGCTGCTAGCCTAGTATGTATGTAATAAGAAAACATCAAAGGAAATATAACAAGTTTCATACATAAGTAGATAAAAAAGATCATATAAGTTTTAACAGATGTATAACAGTAACTACTTAAGCATTGAATAGTCTTCAATAAAACATAACTAATAACCGGTAAAAAATTATATTTTATTTTCTGCATTTGGGCACTTACGTTTCCATGACATTAATCAGTAGTGGTCTGGCTACATGATATTTTATGTTTTTATGCTCCCAGTTCCCTCTGGTCAAAAGGAACCAGGTCTACATATTTTAAGTGCAGCAGACTCAGGGACTTCATATCCACTAACAACCACACTAATATTCCAACATCGGCTAATTTACGGTGCAGGCAGACTCAGGGATTTCATATCCACTGACAAACACACCTGAAGTCAAATTTTCCTCTGGTGAGACAGTTTGACAACGTAGGCAGACTCAGGGACCTTGTGTCCACCGACAGCCACACGTAACGTCCATTCTCCCAGGATGACACAGGTTGACAGTGTTGGCAGACTCAGGGACCTCGTGTCCACTGACAACCACACGTCCCTGCGTTATTGCGTAAGTGCCTCCTCAAACTTATGTAGTACAAGTCTCGGTCGAGTATTTCTTCATACTGGAAACGTCGTATTTTATAGAAAATAGATTCTCCCTTTCAAATACGATATCTCTAACGTAGTTACAGAAATTAAGCAAGGAATCATATTATATCATATAAACAGGCATGTGAGCTCTGAGCTCATTTAAATGTTTTCTTTAACTCTATTGCCACAGCAATTACAGATTTGTGACATATGTCTCAAGTCATGAATAATGTGAGGCTCACCACACGGTGGCAAAGTCAATTTTCTTTAAATTTCTCGCCACAGCAATCACAGATTTGTGGCATGTATTTTTCAATTCAGTCATAATATGAGGCTCACCACACGGTGGCAATTTAATTTTCTTACGATTAGTTTGGCCAATAACTGTGGCAAAGTTTTGATTGTTACCACGAATCATTACAAATGTGGCACCACACAAAAAATATTATTTTAATTTTTAAGGCATAAATCATGTGCCGTCGAACACTAATTATTTTTTACATTACTAGTGATGCGGAAAACGAATGTTACAATATTTGTTACAATAAATGTTATGTACATTTTGATTATAAAATATTTAAATAATCCTACAAATAGAAAAGGAATTCCATAGTAATGCTATTATATATAATAAAATTTACAGAATCATTTAGAAAAAGTCTAGCCAACGGTTTGCCAAATCAATTTATGAATAATTATTATTACGTGACTTTTCTAGGGCTAGAATTGTCTTTTTAACAAGGTTGTCACTTAAAGAGCGATCACTTACTCGATAGGAGAAAAAATGAGAAAGGGCTTGTCCATAGCCGTATTGAAGAAGCAATCTCAACTTTCTCCCCCTCGAATACGAAAGCAGCTTAAAATAAGATGAAAGTAATTGCAAGTGGAGTAAAATCTCTGGACAATGATCAATGATGCTGAAAGAAGTAGTGCGTGTCCTTGTTTAATTAATCACCCCAGCATTCCTATTGGTCCCCAAAAGTGGTTTGTACCACAACCAATAAATCTCCAAGATTGCATTGGGTTTTAAGTGCTGCACTTCCCGAATACGGTACCACTGCCTCGACTGTTTAACGGCTTTTTTTTTTTTTTCTTCATCAGTCTTCTGACTGGTTTGATGCGGCCCGCTACGAATTTCTCTCATATGCTAACCTTTTCGAGTAGCACTTCTAACCTACGTCCTCAATTATTTGCTGGATGTATTCCAGCCTCTGTCTTCCTCTACAGTTTTTGCCCTCTACAGCTCCCTCTAGTAACATGGAAGTCATGACCTCCCGTCTTAACAGACGTCCTATCATCCTGTCTCTTCTCCTTATCAGTGTTTTCCACATATTCCTTTCCTCTCCGATTCTGCGTAGAACCTCCTCATTTCTTACCTTATCAGTCCACCTAATTTTCTACATTCGTCTGCAGCAATGGAGAGATCATCATGACACTTCTTCAACTACAGGCCACATGTCCTGTGAATACACGTTACGTGTCTTTAATGCAGTGGTTTTCACTGCCATCTGCATCCTAATGCAGTTGATCATTGCTGATTCTTCCGCCTTTAGAGCCAGTTCCCTATCCCTAGGACAAGGCCATTGCCAGAATGAGGGTGACTTCTTATGCTGGAAGTCTTCGGCCGCCAATGATGATTATTATTCGGAATTAAAGCAACAGCAGAATTGGAACCCGCGACCGAATGCGTTTTGATTTTGAACAAAATACGCTAAACCTAGACCACGGGTTTTGCTTGGCATACGACCAGAAATAATTCTTGGTACTTTACTGACACGGATCTTCCTTCCAGAAACCATAGATGTGTAAAATTGATATGAGTATTTATAATGTGTTTCTAATTACCTTTTTATAGACAGAGTAGTTTGCATTATCTTTAAGTGGAACTTGCTAACTGCTGTCACACAAGGGTGTTACAAAATTTACGTGTATAATATTTTGTAGTTACGTATGCCACAATCTGTGAATGCTGATGGCTACGATTATTATTCATAAGTACTATCACAGACTACTTGAGTGTTAGTAGATTACGTTAAAAATCTAGATGTTGTAAGACGGTGAATTTGTTGCCCATAGATCCCTGATTTACTGCTTATAATTCTATGATATAAATAGCGTCTCAAAGCGAATTATTGCTTAATTAGCTACTTAATATTCCAGTCGTGCTTATTCTTCAACTACACACTGTATATTTATGCACTGGAGAAACCTTGTCGCTACTGCAGCAGCTTCATGGACAACCTGTTTGCCACCATTGTCACACGACCATGTAAAGCTTTTTACGTAAACTGTCTGTGTTGTTATAAGCCAATGTTTCTGACATGAAAAAGAGACGTAGAAGTTGTATAACAGCACGAGATACATCGATATAGAAATGTCAGGGACAAAATTTCTATGACAAAAAGTGAAAATCAGCGGGAAGGGGCACCATTTTTTTGGTCAAACTGTAGCAGGGTGTAGTCTCAGTTAAAGCAAGTGCTTAAAACTGCAACCTTCCTTGAAGTCGAGTTAACTTTGTGATACTGTGGTGTGCGTACTGTAAGACCTTCGGTACACACACCATCAGATTATTTGACTTGTCGCTCTAACGAAGTAGGCGAGTGTCAGCAATGTGTCTCGTGGTCTTATCGTGGTCTTATCGTGGTCTTATCTTGTCATCAGTCTACTGACTGGTTTGATGCGGCCCGCCACGAATTCCTTTCCTGTGCTAACCTCTTCATCTCAGAGTAGCACTTGCAACCTACGTCCTCAATTATTTGCTTGACGTATTCCAATCTCTGTCTTCCTCTACAGTTTTTGCCCTCTACAGCTCCCTCTAGTAGCATGGAAGTCATTCCCTCATGTCTTAGCAGATGTCCTATCATCCTTTCCCTTCTCCTTATCAGTGTTTTCCACATATTCCTTTCCTCTGCGATTCTGCGTAGAACCTCCTCATTCTTCACCTTATCAGTCCACCTAATTTTCAACATTCGTCTATAGCACCTTTCGCTTCGTCTCTTTTCTATTTGTTTTGTTTTATTATTATTATTCGCGTAACAACTAATGTATGAGATAAAATATGTTACTACGAAAAGAGACCCGAAATACCTTTTAGTGATGCTGTGCTATGCCTTTCTTTGGATCATTAATTTTCAACAAAACAAAATATATTATGTTCTTATTGTTCTGGATCTGGATTTCTATTAAAGGAACATTTTTTCGTTACTGTAACTCGACATAAACTTCAACTTATCTTCCTAACTTTATAGTTATTGAAAGGGTTAATGAAAATTACTTCGTTATCAATACTGATGTTACAGTACGCAATGATTGTTCAACATCATAATTTTGCAGTGGATTTTTGTTAACAGTAAAACAACAATAAGTACCACGACTAACACGAGAACATGAGACTATTATCGGAGAAAAAAGATGTTTTTACTATAAGGTTGCCAGACCAAAACTACGCACAGCAAGATTTCTTTTATGTGATGCAAGTAAATTATCCTTTTGCACTGTTAGTAATATATTATCAGCAGCCCGCGTCAACCTGTAAAACACATCATAAAATCTGCTGCTCTGCTCTGCAACTTCGAAAGCTGAAAGAAATAATTTTTACTTCACTATTACCTGCCCGCTTCTTTGCGGTATGATAGATTTCATTTAATGAAATTTGAATGCGCCGCGGCAACGGCTCGTTCGTTCGTAGCGCAGCTCTGCACCACGAATAATATTTAACTAACTGAAAATGTCTTAAGGGGATGGGATAAAATACCAGGCAAGCTTATCATAAATCATAATGCAAGGTTTCACTAAGTAACTCTATTCAAAACATTTAAATATATTAATTATTACACACCTTTACAATGAGTACGTAATGGCGTACATCTCTCGATCTTGACAAAAGAATGCTACGCTAGCGTACACTATCACGTCACAGGCTATCCTACTCCCGTAACTCCAAGAAGACGACAGAGAAATTAATGTTCGTTCTGGATTATTTATACTAGTCACATATTCTCATCTTTGTTTGATATTTAATAAGTATCGTCTGTGGCGGTTTCAGTACTCGCCGACACAGATATTATCTAAAATAAATAAAAAAACGCAGTACATAATTTTATACAAGAACAAAACACAGTCTTACGCACTACTTAATCTAACTTAAACAAACTTACGCTAAGGACAACACACACCCACCCACACACACACACACACACACATGCCCGAGAGAGGACTCGAACCTCCTACGGGGGGGAGTCGCGAGAACCCTGACAAGACGCCCCAGATCGCACGGCACCCCGCGTGGCAGACGAGTATGAAGAAAGTACGACAGGAGGGAGGCAGTATGATTAGTCACTTTCATATTTATCGCCTTTTACTTTCCCTCAGCCCTGACGACCGCGGAAAGGCCTGAACTACGCTGTTGCTTGCAGGTAGACAGAAAGAGAGAGTGCCCGGCGGCGGACGGCGAGTCGCAAGTGCTGGCGCAGCGTGTGATTGCTGGCAGCAGGCGCACCGGAGCCGTTGTCTGAGACCACGGTTACTGGCACGACCGAGTTTAGGCCGTGGAGAATTAAGTTTCTGTCGCTCTCGTTCGGTTTGCGTGATTCAGGCAAATCAGGGAGACGTGTGGGATCGTTCTTAAGCGGCTCCGGAAAGGCTCAAAATCATGAAAAGTTCAATTTTTACTTTTTTTGCGTTTTCTGAATCTGCAGACTATTACCTTATATATAATTTATTCAATTCCGAAGATTACAACTATTTTTAAATTTTTTTTGAAATGTGTTCTACATGGGCGTGACCCACTGTGACGCTGTTAAACTGCTGTCAAATGGTGTTATTATTAACGTCCGTGTTCATCAGGTACATTTTTAGTGATTTGAGATAAAGTATTTGTTGTGGCTAACCTGTGATGGTTCAATATATATCGCTGGTGTGATTGTCGATTGTTTCATGTTTATTTACTCTGTCGTTATCTCGAAAATATTAGTAATTAATTCTGTTTCTTGAGTCTCTGTTTTGTTGAAGTGTAATAATGAGTAAAAGTAAAGTTATTAGAAATCCTCTGAAGGCTTTTAAGAAAAGGAGAAATGTTGGAAAGCCAAAGCTATGTGTTATTACTGTAAACAATAAAGACGATAGGTTCTAACATGGTACGAGCGATGCTTGCTTTAGACAAGGAACTCCTTCGAGCTGCAGACAGGGCTGTAAAGAGTCTAGAAATACAAGCAAGAGTAAACAGGAGGAGGAACAAGAGGAAGCTGGAGGAGGAGTTTGCAGAGGATGAAGATAATCCATCCTATGGACCTGGAATGCACTAAAAAGTTAATCCAATCTTTGTCGCTCGATTCCCAAAACTTTTATTTTCTCATACTAATTACATGTTTTCTAAGGATCTTCCAAACATATTTGTTTCAAACTTTCAGTAAATGTTACACACTAGCTTCTGCATAATTTAACACAGCCTTTTTCCAAAAAATTGTATATTTTTGAATATATAAATAAAAAATTGCAAAAAAAAATGTTGTGAATTTTCATTACAATTGAAAAAAAGTCATCTTTAATAACTGAACTAAAATTTTGTAAAATCCCTGTGTTAACTTGTAGCCCATATACCAATAAATAATCTGTAAAAAGTTCAACTTCCTACCTCAAATACTTTGTGAGGAAAGATGTAATTTATAAGCGTTATTTTAACATTGCAAGTATAGGGCGTTCCGGAGCCCCTTAAGTGTCGTATTGTCTGTGAATTCAACAAAAGTACCACCGGTTGTCTGCTCCTCGTCAGAGCGTTTTGTTTCGTCGCCCTTTCACAAGCGACTGTAAGACTGAGCGCTAGTTAGCAGAGAAGTGTGTTGTGACTTGGCGAGACAGCCAAGCCACTATGCAAGGAAACCGAAAGGCACGCGTTTCAGCTCACGCAGGCTGGCGTGAGGTCTGGAACATTTATGGAAGTTAGATTGTAGCAAAAAAGGTCGTAGCTGTTGTAATACTTAACTTTAATCCATAATTGGTGAACATCGGTCCGACGGTACATGCATCACAAGATAAATAGCAAATGATAATGGCGCCTTGCTAGGTCGTAGCAAATGACGTAGCTGAAGGCTATGCTAACTATCGTCTCTGCAAATGAGAGCGTAATTTGTCAGTGAACCATCTGTAGCAATGTCGGCTGTACAACTGGGGCGAGTGCTAGGGAGTGTCTCTAGACCTGCCGTGTGGCGGCGCCCGGTCTGCAATCACTGACAGTGGCGACACGCGGGTCCGTCGTATACTAGCGGACCACGGCCGTTTTAAAGGCTACCACCTAGCAAGTGTGGTGTCTGGCGGTGACACCACAAAGTGTGTTTCTGAGATGTGACTCTAAGGTATGCAAGAGAATAATACAGTGAGGTGACAAAACATCGGTCCGACGGTACATGCATCACAAGATAAATAGCAAATGATAATGGCGCCTTGCTAGGTCGTAGCAAATGACTTAGCTGAAGGCTATGCTAACTATCGTCTCGGCAAATGAGAGCGTAATTTGTCAGTGAACCATCTCTAGCAAAGTCGGCTGTACAACTGGGGCGAGTGCTAGGAAGTGTCTCTAGACCTGCCGTGTGGTGGCGCTCGGTCTGCAATCACTGACAGTGGCGACACGCGGGTCCGTCGTATACTAGCGGACCGCGGCCGTTTTAAAGGCTACCACCTACCAAGTGTGGTGTCTGGCGGGGACACCACAAAGTGTGTTTCTGAGATGTGACTCTAAGGTATGCAAGAGAATAGTACAGTGAGGTGACAAAAGCCGTGGGATACGTCCTAATATCGTGTCGGACGTCCTTTGCCCGGAGTTCTGAAACAACTCGACGTGGCACGGACTCAACAAGTTGTTGCAAGTGCCTTGCAGAAATACTGAGCCATGCTACCTTTGTAACAGTCCATAATTGCGAAAGTGTTGCCGGTGCAGGATTTCGTGCACGAACCGACCTCTCGATTATGTCCCATAAATGGTCTGTCGGATTCACATCGCGTGATCTGGATGGCCAAATCACTTGCGTGAACTGTACAGAGTTGTCTTGAAACAAATCACGAACAGATGTGGCCCCGGGGCATGACATCGTTGTTTGGGAACATCAAGCGAATGAATGAGATTTTCACTCTGCAGCGGAGTGTGCGCTGATATGAAACTTCCTGGCAGATTAAAACTGTGTGCCCGACCGAGACTCGAACTCGGGACCTTTGCGTTTCGCTGGCAAGTGCTCTACCAACTGAGCTACCGAAGCACGACTCACGCCTGGTACTCACAGCTTTACTTCTGCCAGTACCTCGTCTCCTACCTTCCAAACTTTACAGAAGCTCTCCTGCGAACCTAGCAGAACTTGGTAGAGCACTTGCCCGCGAAAGGCAAAGGTCCCGAGTTCGAGTCTCGGTCGGGCACACAGTTTTAATCTGCCAGGAAGTTTCAAGCGAATGAATGGTTGCAAATGTTCTCCAAGTCGCGTATCATAAACATTTCCATCGAGTGATAGTTCACTTGTACTAGAGGACCCAGTCCACTCCGTGTAAAAACAGTAGTAGTAGTAGTAGTAGTAGTAGTAGTAGTACAAGGGTTTTCTGGGCGAACGACAGCAAGGTCTTCAGCGCCCGTTCAGTATCATAGTGAGACGTGGGTCAAGAAAGAAACTCAGAACATTTACATCAAACGGAACATTAAACACGGGGAACAATCATGGAAAAATATGTGCTCACCGACACCGAAGCGTGGGATGAAGCAGGGCGTCAGCAGTAAAACATGGACAACACAGGAAGAAAAAGGTAGAGGGAGCTAAAACAATGGAGCAGATGGAAGTGGCTGGCTGACCGCAAGGAAAAAAGGGAGGAGTCAGCCACTCTGCAATACACTAAAACCGCCAGCCTAAAAGTTTAGGCCAGAGTCCAGACACATCACAAAACTTAAAAACCCTAGACACACACGTCTCATCGTTAGCTGAAACACAGGGCAGATCCCCATCAACTTGTGCTTCTGCCCTTGCATCACGGTATAAAACGCAGTCTGTTACAATGTGCTGGACAAGCATCACAAAACGGAGGATCCTCCCGCCGTAATAAATAGCTATGTGTCAGAGGACAGTGCCCGATCCGAAGACGTGTGAGCGCCACCTCTTCCCGCCTGAGCAGCCGGCAGGAGGAACGCCACGGCCGAGTGGTCGACTTTACCGACCGCAGTTTATGGGCCGTCACCGCCAGCCATTCGTCCTCCCACAACTCCATGCACTTCCTGTGGAGTGCAGCGATGACTGACTGCAAGGGGATAGGACACTGGACCACATCCTGCTCTCTGCAGGCCTCCTTGGCAGCCCGATCAGCCTGTTCATTGCCCCATATGCCGACATGACCAGGCACCCAGCAGAAGGATACCTCTTTACCCCGCCGTTGGAGCAAGTTCAGTTGGTCATGTATCAGCTGGACCATCTCCTCAGTCGGGTACAGGTTCTGCAGTAACTGTAAGGCACTAAGAGAATCGGAGCAGAGGAGAAATCGATCGCCCCGAACACGTTGCATCTGCTCCAGTGCCGTCAGGATCGCGTGGAGCTCCGCTGCGAAAACGGTATATTCAGCAGGGAGGCGAATCCGGGTAACATGATCAGGGAACACCACAGAACAGCCAAGGAAAGTCTCCTGTTTGGAGCCATCAGTATAAACGACAGTGAAACCGTGATGCACATCTAAAATGTTAAAAAACAGAGATTGAAACGTGTAAAGACAGCCCACACCATTATGGAGCCACCACTAGCTTGCACAGTGCCTGGTTGACAATTTAGGTCCACGGCTGCGTGGTGTCTGGTGCCCCACTGGAACCGCACCTGATGAGGCCACGGTTTTCCAGTCGTCTAGGGTCCAACTGATACGGCCACGGGACGAGAAGAGGCGCTGCTAGCAAAGGCATTCAAGTCGGTCGTTTGCTGCCATAGCCAATAAACGCCAGATTTCGCCGCACTGTCCTAACGTTTACGTTCGTCGTATGTCCCATATTGGTTTCTGTGATTCTCTCACGTTTGTTTGTTAGCACTGAAAACACTACGTAAAGGCCGTTGCACAAATTCGTTAAGTTCAAATGGCTCTGAGCACTATGGGACTTAACATCTGTGGTCGTCAGTCCCCTAGAACTTAGAACTACTTCAGGGGCTCCGGAACGCCCTATACTTCCAATGTTAAAATAACGCTTATAAATTACATCTTTCCTCACAAAGTATTTGAGGTAGGAAGTTGAACTTTTTACAGATTATTTATTGGAATATGGGCTACAACTTAACACAGGGATTTTACAAAACTTTAGTTCAGTTATTAAAGATGATTTTTTTTCAATTGTAATGAAAATTCACAACATTTTTTGCAATTTTTTATTTATATATTCAAAAATATACAGTTTTTTGGAAAAAGGCTGTGTTAAAGTATGCAGAAGGTACTGTGTAACATTTACTGAAAGTTTGAAACAAATATGTTTGGAAGATCCTTAGAAAACGTGTAATTAGTATGAGAAAATAAAAGTTTTGGGAATCGAGCGACAAAGATTGGATTAACTTTTTAGTGCATTCCAGGTCCATAGGATGGTTTATCTTCATCCTCTGCAATCTCCTCCTCCAGCTTCCTCTTGTTCCTCCTCCTGTTTACTCTTGCTTGTATTTCTAGACTCTTTACAGCCCTGTCTGCAGCCCGAAGGCGTTCCTTGTCTAAAGCAAGCATCGCTCGTACCATGTTAGAACCTATCTTCATTCCCATATTTCTAAATACCTTGCACCTTACAATGTTGCCATCATTGAAAGTCGCAACAGCAACTTTACTTTTACTCATTATTATACTTCAACAAAACAGAGACTCAAGAAACAGAATTAATTACGAATATTTTCGAGATAACGACAGAGTAAATAAACATGAAACAATCGACAATCACACCAGCGATATATATTGAACCATCACAGGTTAGCCACAACACATACTTTATCTCACATCACTAAAATGTACCTGATGAACACGGACGTTAATAATAACACCATTTGACAGCAGTTTAACAGCGCCACAGTGGGTCACGCCCATGTAGAATACATTTCAAAAAAAATTTAAAAATAGTTGTAGTCTTCGGAATTGAATAAATTATATATCTATTAAAAGGTAATAGTCTGCAGATTCAGAAAACGTAAAAAAGTAAAAATTGAACTTTTCATGATTTTGAGCCTTTCTGGAGCCCCTTAAACCTAAATAACCTAAGGACATCACACACATCCATGCTCGAGGCAGGATTCGAACCTGCGACCGGAGCAGTCGCGCGGTTCCGGACTGAGCGCCTAGAACCGCGAGACCACCGCGGCCCGCAAATTCGTTAAGTGAAGCCCATCGAGCAGTGTGTTGTGCATGGTGCAAGGTAATGCCTGAAATCTGGCATCCTCCGAAAACTCTTTGATACTGTAGATCTCGCAATATTGAATATAAATGAAATAAATAGGAATGAAATAAATAGGAAGCGCAGGGAGGCTAAGGCGAAATGGTTGCATGAAAAATGTGAGTGAATCGAAAAATAAATGATTGTCGGTAGGAATATCTCATGAATAAAAAAGTCAAACCTTAGGTGAAATTGGAAGTAAGGGCTATAACATTAACAGTGCAATACCAGTTTCAATAAAAGACGGAGAGGGGGGAATTTGTCAACCTGGAGAAAGGGTTAGACAATGTAAAATGGTGCAAGATATTCGAAATTGTGAAAAAGGTAGGGGTAAGCTATAGGGAGAGACGGGTCATATACAATATGTACAACAATCAAGAGGGAATAATAAGAGTGGACGATCAAGAACGAAGTGCTCGTATTAAGAAGGGTGTAAGACAAGGCTGTAGCCTTTCGCCCCTACTCCTCAATCTGTACATCGAGGAAGCAATGATGGAAATAAAAGAAAGGTTTAGGAGTGGAATGAAAATACAAGGTGAAAGGATATCAATGATACGATTCGCTGATTACATTGCTATCCTGAGTGAAAGTGAAGAAGATTTAAATGATCTGCTGAACGGAATGAACAGTCTAATGAGTACACAGTATGGTTTGAGAGTAAATCGGAGAAAGACGAAGGTAATGAGAAGTAGTAGAAATGAGAACAGCGAGAAACTTAACATCAGGATTGATGGTCACGAAGTCAGTGAAGTTAAGGAATTCTGCTACCTAGGCAGTAAAATAACCAATGACGGACGGACCAAGGAGGACATCAAAGGCAGACTCGCTATGGCAAAAAAGGCATTTCTGGCCAAGAGAAGTCTACTAATATCAAATACCGGAAAATAAGGAGGAGGGAGGAAAGGAGGAAAGGGAAGGAGAGAGAGAGAGAGAGAGAGAGAGAGAGAGAGAGAGAGAGAGAGAGATGTTTCATATGTGTAGGAGCATTGTTCTGTTGAAAAATGACACCACAGCACTGTTCCATGAGAGGTAATACACAAAGCCGTCGGCTGTCTGTGAGATACCGTCGGGCTATACGTGTTGATAATGGCCAACCGGAGTAGTGAAGAGCTAGGAGTCATCGCTGATGTTTTAATGCAATCCAGCATCGGACCTCTGTGTCATCAGAACGCTCCACGGCGCACGATTCGACCAGTTAGTTAAATTTTCGTACATCCATATTTAAATTGGATGACGATGGGACTCAGCTGGTGTAATTTTTATTAAAATTCAAACTCCTCCAGCTGTACTGTGTGTGCCTCAGTACTACAAGTCTACGGTGAGACCAACATGTGCGCCACATGGATGGCGGGCAGTACCTGCCATCCATGTGGCGCACGTTTTGGCCTCACTGTGGACTTCTAGTACCGAGCCACACAAATTGATTTCATCAAAGTGTGCGGGCCTGAAGATGGCGTTGACGCAACGTCGAAACTAGTAACCAAACAAATATAAAATCTTAAGTACAGCTGAAGGGATTTCATTTTTAATAAAAGTTAGTTAAATGGAGACCCTGAATAAGGCCTCCTACAAACTATCAGATGGTAATAACGCTGTCTCACGTAAGTACCCGACATTTCCGTGTAATTTACAGTGATGATTCAACATCCGACGCTGTTTACACCCTTTACGTACCCTTGCAGTTCTAGCAACAACTGTGCACACGAATAAAACTAATCCAGTCATGTGGCCGTTCTACTTGTTCCAGAGAATTGCAACGCAATAATGATTTACACACCCGTTACCTTGGTGTCCCACCATATTTTGTGCGCCCTTCACTTTTCTTATCAGAAAGTGTACTTGCAATCACAGAGACAGGTGGTGCCCTCGTTAATACACTTCACTCACATACCACTGGGCGGTGGATCAAATCCTTCTGCGGCTACGAGATTTATGTTTTCAGTGATTCCCATACATCGCTTAATACTTGAAAAAAATACTTGAAAAAGGACACAAACTATTTCCATTATTAACCTTCCTTATTCAGAGCTTATTCTCCACCTCTAAAGACTCGACGAGACGGTTTACTCTAATCTTCGTTCCGTTTTACTTGCAGGTGCAACAGGGATACGGAGCGATCTGACCTGGTGTAAGACAGTGCACTTGCATTCAAACCTTTGTCCAGCCATCCAGATTTAGGTTTTCAATAGTATCTCGAAATCGATAATAGCATATGCCGAGTTGGTTCCTTCCCAGTTCTTACTCAAGAGAGCTTGTTCCTCGTCTAAAATGACCAGTTACACAACTGTTCCCCCAAATGAATCAACCAAAATATCTCTGTCTCACATCTCTCGGGAAACATGAATCATTGCATTAGCAGGACATAGCAAATAACGAAATTTTTGTTGACGTGCGCGTGAGGTTTAGTACGAAGAATGCATTACAGAATTAGTACTCGATATGGGGGTATGTATGGCCGAAATTCGTTGCACAATGGTACATCCTTCGGTAGCAACAACCGCTCCGATCCGCCTGTGAATCGCGTCAGACTGAGCATGGATGACAGATACAGGTACAACAGTTCATGTTGCTTCAATTAAACGCCAGAGTTCATCAAATGTAATTGCTAGTGAGTGCTGGTGTGCCAGTCTCTCGGTAACGTGAAATGCTTTCATGGGCGAGTGAATGTGCTCTTCAGCGCGACAAAAAAAAAAAAAAAAAAAGAAAAAAAAAGGTTCAAATGGCTCTGAGCACTATGGGACTTAACTTCTGAGGCCATCAGTCGCCTAGAACTTGGAACTACTTAATCCTAACTAACCTAAAGACATCACATACACCCATGCCCGAGGCAGGATTCGAACCTGCGACCGTAGCGGTCTCGCGGTTCCAGACTGAAGCGCCTAGAACCGCTCGGCCACACCGGCCGGCTTCTGGGCGACAATGAACACACCCTGTATGGAAGTGGGTCATGTAGTATCCACTTTCGATCCAGCCACCAACTACAGAGCAGAGAACCGCAGGTTATGTCAAGGCGCCTACAAATCGACTGCAGGTCATCTTACCTGCGTCAGCTGCTGTGGTATTTGGGGCCACCGCAGCGCCGCTGTTGCCGGTACTAACCCGCCTCTGGCTCTAGTTACCAGTATTCCTCCACTGGCCAGCTTCACAAAACGCAACCCACCAGCTTGCCAGTCTGTCTGCGATTGTGCTATTTCCAGTTCCGTTTCGACCCAGACTTTCACGACCGTCGATTCACCAAGTGCCGTTCGTCAGAATGCAATGCATGCCAATAAAAACTAATATATCGATAGCGTAGAAGGTACTGACATGACCTACAGCAGTGTTTCCTTATTGTGACAGCCTTATATCTCAAACTGTACCTGCAAGAACTGCTATCGAGTAGTCCAGTTCTCATCAAATCGGTGCTACCTTTCAGTTGCTTTCTTCAGAATTTGTTCAGTTGTTATTGAGACACTAAGATTACGGCGCACTCTCTGTGTCAGTAATAAAGCTCTATTGTTCTTGAGTACCTGGACAGATCTATCTTCTTTTAGCATGCATCACCCACATCATGGAGTACTCAAGTGGCAACGAGGGTAAACATTCCGCCACTATTTTGTCTCTGGAAGTTCGTTGCCTTTGCCAAGTGCATAGCCAGGTAGCCTACCTTTCTGCATTGATGCACCATTCAGAGGTGTCCGTGGTTTTACTCCATCTACAGGCGTTCTCTCATCATTGTTGACTGTTTACTTTGGCTTTCTTGCTTTTGTGTGTACATGCCTTTTGCTCTCTCACATTCTTCCTTGTTTTCCCTGTGCTAGCACAGCTACATTCCTGATGTTCTGTTTTTGCACCATTTCACAGCGCCCGTTCGATTCTCTTGCTTGCTATAAATACTGGACCCTCTTTCGTGTTTATATCATTCGTCCCCCACACTCTTTCCTCATGGCTCCTTCCACACCAGACCTGCCGCTCCTGCAGCTTTCCAATTACGCCGTCAGCATTTGCACTGTTTCACCCAGGAAATCCTTCGCTTGACTTAGGAATGTTCAGTGAAAAGGTCTTCGTGTGCAGCAGACACGACAGCATAACTTCTGTTCATGCAGTTCCTATGCACCACTGAGATCCTTCGAAGACACCTCGTTTACCTGATGCTTCCGCCACCCAGTACTCAGCTATGTTGCCCATCTCCTCCTTCCTTGCTGCATTGGACCAGCTCTTTCACATTCCTTCTCTTTCGGCCGCACTATCTCTAGCACACGCATTTCTAGAGCTGCCGTGGACCTCCTGCCATCGTACCCACTGTTCCTGCACCACCATCGCATGTGCTCTAGGCCAGCTTCTGTGCCACAGGCAGTGATGGTTCCTGCATTACAGGTCCCACTGGTTCCTGCACCGTGGACCCATTGTCTCCAGCACCATGGGCACCACCGACTCTGGCGCCACAGGCTCCATCATCATCAGCTTCGGCACTTGCAGCTCTAGCACCACCAGCTGATGCACCGCCAGTTTCAGCAGCAATGGCTCCAGTGCCACCAGCTCCTGTGCCACTGGCTCTGGCAACACCTGTTCCATTTCCACCTGCTATCGCACCCACTGCTTTGGCGCCACCTAATCTGGTGCCAATGCTCTGGTACCACCCAACCATCTCCACCCTCCTCAGACGCCATCTACACTGGCGCCCCCTGCTCTTGTGCCTCACGCTCCAGCACCTTCCAATGTGGCACAACCCAACGACTCCTATTGTGCTGCTGTGAGCTCCTGCTCGACCCACTCCTGCACTGTCGATGCTCTGCTTTGGCGCCACCTAATCTGGTGCTAATGCTCTGGTACCACCTGTTCTGGCACCACCTGCTCTGGCACCACCAAACCATCTCCACCCTTCTCAGACGCCATCTACACTGGCGCCCCCTGCTCTTGTGCCTCACGCTCCAGCACCTTCCAATGTGGCACAACTCCTATTGTGCTGCTGTGAGCTCCTGCTCGACCCACTCCTGCACTGTCGATGCTCTGCTTTGGCGCCACCTAATCTGGTGCCAATGCTCTGGTACCACCTGTTCTGGCACCACCTGCTCTGGCACCACCAAACCATCTCCACCCTTCTCGGACGCCATCTACACTGGCGCCCCCTGCTCTTGTGCTGCACGCTCCAGCACCTTCCAATGTGGCACAACCCAACAACTATTGTGGTGCTGTGAGCTCCTGCTCGACCCACTCCTTCACTGTCGATGCTCTAAAACTGGGTGTGTCACCTCTTCCAGTTGTAACACCACTGGTACACTCAGGTTCCAGCATCAGTATGCTAGAATAGGAGTGTACTCCTATCACTGGCCCGCACCTGCCTGTCCCACATTCTGAAGTCCCACATGCTACCAACTCACACGCCACCTGCTTGATTGCCACAGGCTTACATTCCTTCTGCCACACCCCAACATCCTGCAAGCCACCAGGCTGCATGCTGCCAGCCCATATGTGGCAGGCCTACATGCTGCTGATCTACATGCCAACATGCTCTCCTTTGTTGCCCATACTGAACACACGTTTTCCTCTCTGAACACATTGTCTGTGGTTCGTTGGTTCATGTCTGTTTCCAACCTAAAGCTCACACTCTTGGAGCGTAGACGCCGCCCCCAGGCTTCTTCCCATTGAGTAATGGTTCATGCTCATTTCATGTATTTGGTTTCTTATCTAACAGGAAACTTTGCAGTACCTGGAGCACCTACTTCTGGACTCTGTTCTGTGTCGCTCCTCCCTGGTCATTGGCCTTGGTCACCTCCAGTCAAGGTCATCTCCTACATCTTCCAGGGCCTCTTAGTCTCAGTAGAGCTTCTGCCTCTTGGCGCATCCTCTGCTGTTCTTTATCTGGACTTCCCTGGCGCTGTGGTTTGCCAGTCGTGTGCGTTCTGATACAAGGCTGACCATCTCACCACACCTTCTTCTTTTGATGATAATCTACGACGTACATCGTTTTCCCAGGTCTATTCCTCCTTACCATTTTCCTCTCTGTCCTCCACTGGATTAGCCCAATTTTGGTGGCACCTTGTGCCAAAAGCCTGCAGTCTTGGCCAGCCTAGCTTCTGTGGGCTTCTAAGCGACCCTGTTTCGCCATCACATGAGACGACTTTGACCCCCACGCTAGTTGCCTGCTGCACACTTGTCCCTGGATCTTTTCTGGCAATCATCAGACCTCTGTCTCTGTCCCACTCTGGAACATCTCCTACTTCGGGAAGATCCAAGATGGCTTTGTCATCTCTCCCATGGAGAATAAGGTCCGCAACGTCAGTGACTGTCGCTGATATCACAGGTGCCGGCTCATGCTGCATCCTTGGCTGCCACCTAAATCATATCTGCCGTCTTATGATCCAGCCAGTAACCACACGGCAGAGAGCAGCGCATGGCTGTCCCATCCACTCGTCTTGCCTGCGACAGCCCCTGCGTTATATGGTGATACTATAACGCCGCTGATGTCGTCGACAGATCGCATCTGCAGGCCACGTGATACAGGCACGCTTTCCCAGTATTTCCTCCCTGGCCAGCCTGGACACTGGTCAGCAGTTCGCCAATCCGTCTGCGTGTGTCTGAGTTCCAGTTCTCATCTCGACCTCGGCTTTCTTCGTTGACGATTCACTGAGTGCCATCCGTCAGAGTGCAGCGCGTTCCACACCGAACCGAGACATCAACAGTGTAGAGGATACAGATCTGGCGTGTGGCAGTGTTTCCTTACAGTGACAGACTGTGTACTTCAAGAACTGTTACCGAGGTGTCCAGTTGTCATTAAGGGGCTCCGGAAAGGCTCAAAATCATGAAAAGTTCAATTTTTACTTTTTTGCGTTTTCTGAATCTGCAGACTATTACCTTTTAATAGATATATAATTTATTCAATTCCGAAGACTACAACTATTATTAAATTTTTTTTGAAATGTGTTCTACATGGGCGTGACCCACTGTGGCGCTGTTAAACTGCTGTCAAATGGTGTTATTATTAACGTCCGTGTTCGTCAGGTACATTTTAGTGATGTGAGATAAAGTATGTGTTGTGGCTAACCTGTGATGGTTCAATATATATCGCTGGTGTGATTGTCGATTGTTTCATGTTTATTTACTCTGTCGTTATCTCGAAAATATTCGTAATTAATTCTGTTTCTTGAGTCTCTGTTTTGTTGAAGTATAATAATGAGTAAAAGTAAAGTTGCTGTTGCGACTTTCAGTGATGGCAACATTGTAAGGTGCAAGGTATTTAGAAATATGGGAATGAAGATAGGTTCTAACATGGTACGAGCGATGCTTGCTTTAGACAAGGAACGCCTTCGGGTTGCAGACAGGGATGTAAAGAGTCTAGAAATAAAGCAAGAGTAAACAGGAGGAGGAACAAGAGGAAGCTGGAGGAGGAGTTTGCAGAGGATGAAGATAATCCATCCTATGGACCTGGAATGCACTAAAAAGTTAATCCAATCTTTGTCGCTCGATTCCCAAAACTTTTATTTTCTCATACTAATTACATGTTTTCTAAGGATCTTCCAAACATATTTGTTTCAAACTTTCAGTAAATGTTACACAGTACTTTCTGCATAATTTAACACAGCCTTTTTCCAAAAAAAACTGTATATTTTTGAATATATAAATAAAAAATGGCAAAAAAATGTTGTGAATTTTCATTACAATTGAAAAAAAAATCATCTTTAATAACTGAACTAAAATTTTGTAAAATCCCTGTGTTAAGTTGTAGCCCATATTCCAATAAATAATCTGTAAAAAGTTCAACTTCCTACCTCAAATACTTTGTGAGGAAAGATGTAATTTATAAGCGTTATTTTAACATTGCAAGTATAGGGCGTTCCGGAGCCCCTTAAATCAGGACAACCAGTCAGCTTCATTCTTTATAGTTAATTGTTTCTCAGATCCTGACGTTATGGTTTACTCTCCGTGTCAGTAAAAAAACGTAGTACTGTTGTTGGTTACCTGGGCATATTTCTCTTCTCGTAGCGTGCATCACCCCCATCATGGGATACTAAATGTCAGGATAGCACAGGCGACTTAGGTTTCCTGTTATCTTATTGAAAGGTATTCTCACGGCCTCAAACATAGGTTGCAGCTTCCGTCATAAGCACGTCAGGAATATAACGCCTACTGTTCAAACTTGTGGCTACGTGGACCAGAGCTGATGATGTTATGTACCCAAGTGCACCTTACATCATTATGCCAGGTTCTGTGCTGTTACGACCACGATGAAATCAAACTTGCAACGTTAACTCTCCTCGTAGCCTCCACACGAAGGGATCAGTCCATCATGATGCTGGACACGAGACCAGGACCCGTCCGAACAGGTGACGTGGTGCCACTCCTCTGTCCAGCGTGTTGCTGGGCGAATCACTGTCGGCGCACCTGATTCAGCTGTCACTTGAAGGGAAATCACAGTAATGGTCTCCTTGCTGACTGTAAGTTGTGCTCCAAACTTGGTTACACTTTCCGTGTGGTTATATGTATTGCTGCAAAGAAGCGCCTTTCCTGATAAAAGTACATTACATCTTTTCTTTCTGGTACTAGTCGCTCAGAGCCGTAGAGTTCCTTTATAGCGTTATGGCTCTCATGAATCCACAGATTCCGTATTAGACCTACAGTCGTCGAATTCAGGTTACGTGGGCATCATAATAGCGTAACGACAGACTGTAGCGATGATTGGCCATCCTGCCACTCTCATCTTCTACATCTGCACACACAAACATCGCCTGTATAGAGGAGGGTACCATGTACCACTGCTGGTCACTTCCTTTCCAGTTCCACTCGCAAAGTGAGTCCTAATTCCCTTGTCTTCACGATCCTTACGCGATACGTACGTTGGCGGCAGTAGAATTGTTCTGCAAGAGCTGCAAATTTCTGTTCTCTGAATTTTCTCAACAGTATTTTTCTCATTCCCTCCAGGGAGTCCCAGTTGAGGTCACGAAGCGTCTCAGCAATACTTGAATCTTGCTATAATCTACTGGTAGCAAATCTACCAGCACGATTCTGAATTGCTTCGATGTTTTTCTATAATCCGACTTGTCGGGATCCATTACTAAAGAAGGAGTCGCACAGGTGTTCTCTACACTGTTTCCTTTCACAACCTGGGAAGTGGTCGCGAATTGAACAGTGACTCGACAATAGAATAAATTTCCTTTTCTTCCCGTCTATGGCCAAAAATGTTTATGTCATCGGATTAACGTTTCGGTCTACAATGGCCATGTTCAGATCTGTATATAAAAACATGTCCTAATATGCTCCAGTATGCAAGGACATGTTTTTTATAAAACAGATCTGAAGATGGTCATTATAGAGTGATACCGTTAGTCTCATGACATAAAAATTTGTGACCATGGACATGAAGTAAGGGAAATTTGTACTATCTTCTTTTTCATAAAACTCTCGCAATGAACCAAAGCCGACCGGCATTTTTCTTCTCTACTACCATCCTTACTTGCTCGATCCATTTCATATTGCATTAACATGCCACGCTTAAAAATTTAATAGACGTGGCTTTGTCAAGCAGCATAATATTAAAGCTGTAATCGAACATTACAGGATTGGTTTACCTTCTCATTTGCATGAACGCACATTTTTCTACATTTACAGCAAGCTCCTTTTCATCACACCAAATAGAAATTCTGTCCAACTAATCCTGCATTCTCCTACAGTTACTCAAGGACGGTACTTTGCCGTATACTAACAGCGTCATCAGCAAACAGTGGCAGATTTAAGTCCACGATATCCGACGGATCAGTTACGTGTATAGATAACAAGACCAGTCCTATAAGCTTTTCCTGGGGCATTCCTGACAATATACGTATCTGTGACGAAAACTCGCCATCGAGGATGACTTCTGTGTTCTATTACCTAAGAAGTTTTAATGCCATTCACATATGTAGGAATCGGTTCCTTGTGCCCCGACCTTCGTTAACTGTCTGTTGTGGGGATCCTTGTCAGTCACTATCCGGAAAGCCAGGAATATGGATTCTGCCTGTTGCCCTTCATGCATATCCGCAGACGTTTCTCTTCCTCACGCTGCATGATCTTCTCACAGGCAACCAGAGCTGAAATGCAGTATACGGATGAGAAATACGCTGCGTAACCTTTCCTTACGCACTGGGTGTAGAATGCATCACGTCGTCTTACCTTGTGTGATTCCGCTCAAGTAGTAATCACTTGCATACCCATTGCTGCAGTATAGGCTTATTTAATGCAAACCTGACGTTTGTTGCATGCCACCTGTATGGTGTTGCAGTGATTCATAGCTAACCTCAGACATGTTCAATGTAATCCAAAACATTTTAAGCACTACTGTGAGTAAATATGATTTTGCAGCTTGCAGGCAGACTTACCATTTCTTCACATTTTCCTTTCTTCCGAGAGTTGTATTCCTGTAAGGTATTCAGGAGAGCTTATCTGGCACTTCGGTAGCAGGAGAAATGACCAAACAGAATTGTAGCTGGGTTGGCAGGTCTTGAATCTCACTTATATAGATCAGTAGTTAAGAATATTTTCCCGTGAAAGGCTAGGTTTTCAGTTCGAAATAAGGTCCAGTACACAGTTGTAATGTGCCGAAAAGTTTCGACGCAGCTGTCACTCGACTGCAGACTGATTTTCTTTCTATCACGATACATCAGTCCATAGTTTGTGGATAGAGCGCAGTCAAACCAATTCAAAGACGTCGATAAATCCCCTAGATTTTTTTCATAAGGTGTCTGCGTTCATTTTGCCATCAGACTTAACTCATGTACCGATCGCAAAGTAGAAGTAGTAAGCCTCACCAAATTTTCAGCACCCAGAACTGTCAGGTACCTATGGCTCACTACATGTCACTCAAATTCTTATCTAAGTAAAACATATCATGTATCACGTCTCATATCTTCACAAAAACTTCCTCCACTTCCAAGAGACGAGTTGTGGCGTCGTGTATAAATAGAAGACAATAATTCGTCCTTGTGATCAGTCGCTCCAGAATGGCAGCGACCACAGTCGTCTCTTTTTGGTGCTGGTCTCTGTGCCACTGTTGCAACCAAAGTGATCCGCCATGGTTGACGAAGGTGAGTGGCAGTTGGTTTATACATAACACTTTAAGAGTTCAGAGATGTCTTCCAATTACACTCCTGGAAATTGAAATAAGAACACCGTGAATTCATTGTCCCAGGAAGGGGAAACTTTATTGACACATTCCTGGGGTCAGATACATCACATGATCACACTGACAGAACCACAGGCACATAGACACAGGCAACAGAGCATGCACAATGTCGGCACTAGTACAGTGTATATCCACCTTTCGCAGCAATGCAGGCTGCTATTCTCCCATGGAGACGATCGTAGAGATGCTGGATGTAGTCCTGTGGAACGGCTTGCCATGCCATTTCCACCTGGCGCCTCAGTTGGACCAGCGTTCGTGCTGGACGTGCAGACCGCGTGAGACGACGCTTCATCCAGTCCCAAACATGCTCAATGGGGGACAGATCCGGAGATCTTGCTGGCCAGGGTAGTTGACTTACACCTTCTAGAGCACGTTGGGTGGCACGGGATACATGCGGACGTGCATTTTCCTGTTGGAACAGCAAGTTCCCTTGCCGGTCTAGGAATGGTAGAACGATGGATTCGATGACGGTTTGGATGTACCGTGCACTATTCAGTGTCCCCTCGACGATCACCAGTGGTGTACGGCCAGTGTAGGAGATCGCTCCCCACACCATGATGCCGGGTGTTGACCCTGTGTGCCTCGGTCGTATGCAGTCCTGATTGTGGCGCTCACCTGCACGGCGCCAAACACGCATACGACCATCATTGGCACCAAGGCAGAAGCGACTCTCATCGCTGAAGACGACACGTCTCCATTCGTCCCTCCATTCACGCCTGTCGCGACACCACTGGAGGCGGGCTGCACGATGTTGGGGCGTGAGCGGAAGACGCCCTAACGGTGTGCGGGACCGTAGCCCAGCTTCATGGAGATGGTTGCGAATGGTCCTCGCCGATACCCCAGGAGCAACAGTGTCCCTAATTTGCTGGGAAGTGGCGGTGCGGTCCCCTACGGCACTGCGTAGGATCCTACGGTCTTGGTGTGCATCCGTGCGTCGCTGCGGTCCGGTCCCAGGTCGACGGGCACGTGCACCTTCCGCCGACCACTGGCGACAACATCGATTTACTGTGGAGACCTCACGCCCCACGTGTTGAGCAATTCTGCGGTACGTCCACCCGGCCTCCCACATGCCCACTATACGCCCTCGCTCAAAGTCCGTCAACTGCACATACGGTTCACGTCCACGCTGTCGCGGCATGCTACCAGTGTTAAAGACTGCGATGGAGCTCCGTATGCCACGGCAAACAGGCTGACACTGACGGCGGCGGTGCACAAATGCTGCGCAGCTAGCGCCATTCGACGTCCAACACCGCGGTTCCTGGTGTGTCCGCTGTGCCGTGCGTGTGATCATTGCTTGTACAGCCCTCTCGCAGTGTCCGGAGCAAGTATAGTGGGTCTGACACACCGGTGTCAATGTGTTCTTTTTTCCATTTCCAGCAGTGTAGTTTTAAGGCCTAGCGACCATCAATCCGTATCAGTTTACTTTAGATTTCTTTAACACAGTAGTAAACCCGGGAAAGAGGAACTTTTTTGATATCTGCTGGGCAGAATTTTCCAGCTGGTGAGGCTTTAAGAATCAGGCCCTGTCGGTATATTAACTTCAAACGCATAAGCTAACACGAGGTAGGTCAGATTGATTGGGTCGTCTTATACTGTATCCGTGTACTGGAAACCCAGAGAGATGTGCAGTTTCGAAGCGTGATAGTAAACTCAGTCTAAAAATAAAATGATGTTCGACCTCAGCTGACCTAAGGTGAGGGCTGAGTGGCGAGGATGTCGATACCGCGCAGGCGTCGCATGACTTCGGGCAGGAATGTTGTTCACTCATATCTGAAGCGCAACTGCTTGCGAGCTTATTATGGTTTCTACGCATTGGTTCAAGTGGCTCTGAGCACTATGGGACTTAACATCTGAGGTCATCAGTCCCCTAGAACTTAGAACTACTTAAACGTAACTAACGTAAGGACATCATACACATCCATGCCTGAGGCAGGATTCGAACCGGCGACCGTAGCAGTCGCGCGGTTCCGGACTGAAGCGCGTAGAACCGCTCGGCCACCGCGGTCCGCTTTCTACGTATTCCAGGTCAATAATTTTTTCTACATTATTATTACTGAATTCATATACTTTTCGCATGATGTAACTGGAATTTCTCGTTTTCGAATAAATGATGGCAGAAGCTGGATGAGTATGTGTGATATCGATGATTCTTCGCGCATACTTGTTTCCTAAAAGCATTCTTCTTTTCTGCTACGTTTTTAACTTTGTTGGTAAAGAATTGTCATTCATCTAATTATCTTGATACCGATTTATTTTATGTTCCAATTATCGGACTGCCCTGTCCTTAACCCTCAACATGTAGTCATGGTGTGCATTGAAATAAGCAAATGTAAAGTCTGTACTTAATCTGAGTGAAATATGAAGGACATCGTCACTGATCTAATCCGTCAGGGTGGCAAAAATCTGGTTTGTGCGCAAAAATTATTAACAGTTTGCAAAATTGCTTCTGTTGACGTTTTAGAAATGTTAAGGAAGCGTTTTTTTCTGACTCGCCCTGTAATAGACATTTTAAGAGAAAAGAAAAATTCTGGATGGAATAAATATGCAGAGTACCGGAAAGGTGTTAATTTACATATATGTGATAGGTGTAAGAGATAATATCTCATATAATTTTTTTCCTAAAACAGAAGACAAAAACTTTCAATTATTATTCTTCTGTTCTGTCTGTTAGAGTTTTGAGAGTAAGGTGTTGGCTTAATCTACCAGACATTGTACAATTACTTAGTTGATAAAGTAAGTCGTCAAAAGTATCGCTGTTTCATTTGAAATGACTGTATACCGTACCTAATTGCTTCTGTCATAAACAATTTATAATTATGTAGTAATATTTCGCAGCAATAATTGCCGAAGGATTATGCCAGTTAACTAACATTTTATTAGCGGTCTCGTATTTTAAGATGTGTCGTTTCAGACAAGCAGGCTGTATCTTTTGAATATCAAAGTCTGATGTTTGCTTGTCTGGCGACTGTAAGTAACAAAAGAACATTTTAATTGTCTTAATTGCGAAAGCCATTATTCCTTCGAGGCTTTACAAAATCACTAGAAAGGAAGTGACCATAAAAGTCAAGCAAAGTTACATTAATATCAAAACTGAAATTCTATTTGAGAGACTGCAACTCAAACCGGTAATACGAATATTTATATTTCACGAATAAGCCAACCTTTAGCCCCTAAGGCTTTTCCTGTGCTATTCGTACAAGGATGCTAGCCGTGATCGCTGTCTTGAACGAGACATTACTCCGACACTGGCCGACGGAATGTTGTGTTCAATAAAAAGTTAATTTTTAAATCATTATATAGAGAATAGTGCCCATGTCATAAATCCATAATTTCATAGTTTTTGTTCTATTAACTTGTATTTGACGGACAATTAACGGATGTTTTTCAGGCGCAGCAAACGGTACCCACAAGGCTGAAATTTGGTTGCTAAACGTCTCTTTAATTCGAACACACACCCGGAACTTTATTTTGAATATTATATTATTTCCAAAGGCATTTCCTTCTTTACTAATTCTCCTATTCCACAAAAATCTTAATAGCTTAAATACCAGAAATATTATAAAAGAAGTCTACCTTTCATAACACAGTATGCGGTAGTTCATATACTGAGGTTCTGAAAATTTGAACGTTATACCGTCAATATTCAAAATACATCGAATTTATGATAATTTTCTCAAGCAACCCTGTGCGCGAAATCGATACGTCTTCATAAACGGTGATATAATTTTATGGAAATGATCACCTTCTCCTCCCGTCACCAAAAAAGATACCTCACCTTCAAAAGATTGTCATATCTCAGTCACGATTGTGGCGGAAATTGTCAAGAGTAATTGTTTTCAGCGATGTTTCTCTACTGCCGGACTCACTAGATAAATTCAGTGAGGGATATGTTACGAACAGCTGTGTCTCATGTGAAGTATTGTCCGGAGCGTGAACACAAAAATTTTACGTACTGCCCCGGACTTACACTATGAGGTCACTCCGTATTGCCAACGCTGAGGCGAAATTGATTTTATAGTGATGGATCCAATATCAAATACTAAATGATTTAAATTTGAACTTCCATATGGGGACTGGAAAATTTTATTTGTTATCGTGTGTTGTCCATGCAGATCCGTGTATCGAGTGGAACTGTTGATGTTTGCTTTAGTCAATTTTCATTGAAAACTTCCTGTTACAGGTCTCCTGTTAGGGGAGCAAATACGATCATGGACGAAGGACTTTAATACCTTCTCGTGCTGCTTCCTTGATCTAAATGTCCTAATTTCTCAGAGATAAATAGCTTCACAAGACTTCCTGACACGTTTAATGAAGCTTTAAGAGCAGAGAGTGAAGGGCTTCTTCTCCATTGATACGAGGTGCATTCATGTTTAAGGCCTCCGATTTTTTTTCTCCTGACTGGAAAGAGATAGAAACACGTGCATTGTTTTAAAATGAGGCCGCGTTCATTGTCAATACCTCCCAGAGATGGCAGCACCGTACGGCAGATGGAATTTTACTGCCAGTGGCGAGAATGAGAACTGTTTTAAATACTTAAAATGGCGACGTTTTCCTTACTTGAACAGCGTGCAATCATTCGTTTTCTGAATTTGCGTGGTGTGAAACCAATTGAAATTCGTCGATAGTTGAAGGAGACATGTGGTGATGGAGTTATGGATGTGTCGAAAGTGCGTTCGTGGGTGCGACAGTTTAATGAAGGCAGAACACCGTGTGACAACAAACTGAAACAACTTCGGGCTCGCACAAGCTGGTCTGACGACATGATCGAGAAAGTGGAGAGAATTGTTTTGGGGGATCGCCGAATGACTGTTGAACAGATCGCCTCCAGAGTTGGCATTTCTGTGGGTTCTGTGCACACAATCCTGTATGACGACCTGAAAATGCGAAAAGTGTCATCCAGGTGGGTGCCAAGAATGCTGACGGACGACCACATGGCTGCCCGTGTGGCATGTTGCCAAGCAATGTTGACGCGCAATGGCAGCATGAATGGGACTTTCTTTTCATCGGTTGTGACAATGGATGAGACGTGGATGCCATTTTTCAATCCAGAAACAAAGCGCCAGTCAGCTCAATGGAAGCACACAGATTCACCGGCACCAAAAATAATTCTGGTAACCGCCAGTGCTGAAAAAATGATGGCGTCCATGTTCTGGGACAGCGAGGGCAAATCCTTACCTATTGCGTTCCAAAGGGCACTACGGTAACAGGTGCATCCTACGAAAATGTTTTGAAGAACAAATTCCTTCCTGCACTGCAACAAAAACGTCCGGGAAGGGCTGCGCGTGTGCTGTTTCAGCAAGACAACGCACCCGCACATCGAGCTAACGTTACGCAACAGTTTCTTCGTGATAACAACTTGGAAGTGATTCCTCCTGCTCCCTACTCACCTGACCTGGCTCCTAGTGACTTTTGGCTTCTTCCAACAATGAAAGACACTCTCCGTGGCCGCACATTCACCAGCCGTGCTGCTATTGCCTCAGTGATTTTCCAGTGGTCAAAACAGACTCCTAAAGAAGCCTTCGCCGCTGCCATGGAATCATGGCGTCAGCGTTGTGAAAAATGTGTACGTCTGCAGGGCGATTACGTCGAGAAGTAACGCCAGTTTCATCGATTTCGGGTGAGTAGTTAATGAGAAAAAAAATTGGAGGCCTTAGAACTTGAATGCACCTCGTATATGATTGTATAATATGTTATGTAAACCGCTACGGTCGCAGGTTCGAATCCTGCCTCGGGCATGGATGTGTGTGACGTCCTTAGGTTAGTTAGGTTTAAGTAGTTCTAAGTTCTAGGGGACTGATGACCTGAGAAGTTAAGTCCCATAGTGATCAGAGCCATTTTTTTTTAAATGTAAAAGTTATTTTATTTCAAATAACGGCTCTCATTTACACCAGGATCATTTCAAATAATTCTTTTCCAGACTTTTACGTACTTCAGCAGAGCTGTTAGTGATGAAACAATAACGAGCGACAATGTGGATCGTAAAACGTATGTGTTTCCAGCACGCTCATACCATCCAGCTGGAACGCGTAAAACGCAGGTTATGAAAGCTTGAGACGTTGCTATTGAAATGCTTATTGGGGCGTTTATTTAATTCATCAGCATCGGAATTCTAGGAAACTCAATGAAATGTCACATATATGCAACTATTTCGCAGTAATATTCTTCTCTTAATACGTAAAAAATATTAGCTCTTTTAATGATTTGAAAGAGACTTCTCGTAAATATGCAGGTTCCTATGACAATTAGAAGATTAGGGTTAACAGGTTTCACATGTGGAACTGGAAATTAAGTAAACACCATCCGAGCAGGCCTCGGAAGGCCCAACGGTGCCGTCCGACCGCCGAGTCATCCTCAGACGATAGGCGTCACCGGATGCGGGTATGGAGGGGCATGTGGTCAGCACACCGCTGTCCCGGCCGTTGTCAGTTTACGAGACGAGGGCCGCTACTTCCCACTCAAGTAGGTCTCCAACTGGCATCACAAGGGCTGAGAGCAATCCGCTTGGCAGCAGCGCTCGGCAGACTCGGACGGTGATCCATTCCAGTGCTGGCCAAGCCCTACAGCGCTTGATTTGGGTGCTCTGAGGGAGAACCGATGTTATCACAATACTTCAGAAGTATTAAGACAGAAATTAGTATCGTTCAATGATGACGTACTTGAAGTTCGTTGTTATGTGTGTATAATATTTGCATTCATTTTGTTCAGCAATTTCAGTTCGAACAACTCCAACATTGTCAGGTTCGGTGATCTGAATTATTTGTAATACTGTTTAAATATAAAAACGATGAGTTATCTTGTATTTCTTTTCTATTAAACTGTCTCCCATCCTTATTTATTTGTGTTCAATGCATTGATAACTTCTCTTCTGACTGTCTATGGTTCGAATATTTTGGGTGAACCGACCGTCTCTGCTGTCAACCAACAGTTAATGTAAAAATGGTTCAAATGGCTCTGAGCACTACGGGGCTTAACAGCTGAGGTCATCAGTCCCCTAGATTAGGACTACTTAAACCTAACTAACCTAAGGACGTCACACACATCCATACCCGAGGCAGGATTCAACCTGCGACCGTAGCGGTCGCGCGGTTCCAGACTGCAGCGCCTAGTACCGCTCGGCCACACCGGCCGGCTAGTTAATGTAGATTAAAAAACTTCCCAGAATTAATTACAGTTAAAATTAGTAAATATTCTGATGTGATTGATTTTTTTATTATTGCAATGGAGTGCAGGGAGACTCTCAAAAATACGCATCCCATCGTCTTGTTGTCACTAGTCATCGGCTAAATCATGGCGGCTACCTGCACTGCAAAGCGCCGCCTCAACAGCGATCTACGATACCGCCTTGACACTATCTCGTAAACTCCACTGGAAACGGAACAAAAGCTATGCACATATTGATAGATACTTAACAAAGGCATTAATACATGGAATTAAAAGAAAGTATAAATATTTATCCGATGTGTGTCAGGCGGGAAAGGCGATGATACAATCAATATCTGGGGCATGTGATGCACTTGGCTCCAGTTGCTACTATGAAGTTGTGCCTAGCTAACGTATTTATTAGATGCGTACTCATGTTATGTTCTACAGCTATGTTAGTGTTCACGGGACAGTTACACAGCTGTCGCATTACCATGAAAATAGTTCTGCTAACTTGTTAATAATTTCTAATTACAGGCAGTTAGTAATTTTTTAAAAAATAAGAATAAATGGTTTTTAAGGGGGGTAGGACGTCAAACGGGCCGACTTGGAGCAGCAGAGGCGCCACACGACATTTTAATTTCCACTGTCTTTACTTTTACAAATAAATTCATAAAATTTTGTCAACACGACCAGGAAGTATTCAGGATTCAAACTCATAGCAATGTAAGTTCAAAAGTATAACAAAATAACTTTTTTACGTGTGAAATTTAATCATTTTTTCACTTACTATTGGCTGCATTTGTTGCTTTTTTTTTTGGTCATCAGTCTACTGACTGGTTTGATGCGGCCCGCCACGAATTCCTTTCCTGTGCTAACCTCATCATCTCAGTGTAGCACTTTCAACCTACGTCCTCAATTATTTGCTTGACGTATTCCTATCTTTGTCTTCCTCTACAGTTTTTGACCTTTACAGCTCCCTCTGGTACCATGGAAGTCATTCCCTCATGTCTTAGCAGATGTCCTATCATCCTGTCCCTTCTGCTTATCAGTGTTTTCCACATATTCCTTTCCTCTCCGATTCTGCGTAGAACCTCCTCATTCCTTACCTCATCAGTCCACCTAATTTTCAACATTCGTCTATAGCACCACATCTCAAATGCTTCGATTCTCTTCTGTTCCGGCCGGCCGGAGTGGCCGTGCGGTTCTGGGCGCTACAGTCTGGAACCGAGTGACCGCTACGGTCGCAGGTTCGGATCCTGCCTCGGGCATGGATGTGTGTGATGTCCTTAGGTTAGTTAGGTTTAATTAGTTCTAAGTTCTAGGCGACTGATGACCTCATAACTTAAGTCGCGTAGTGCTCATAGCCATTTGAACCATTTCTCTTCTGTTCCGGTTTTCCCGCAGTCCATGTTTCACTACCATACAATGCTGTACTCCAGACGTACATCCTCAGAAATTTCTTCCTCAAATTAAGGTCGGTATTTGATATTAGTAGACTTCTCTTGGCCAGAAATGCTTTTTTTCCCATAGCGAGTCTGCTTTTGATGTCCTCTTTGCTCCGTCCATCATTGGTTATTTTACTGCCTAGGTAGCAGAATTCCTTAACTTCATTAACTTCGTGACCATCAATCCTGACGTTAAGTTTCTCGCTGTTTTCATTTCTACTACTTCTCATTACCTTCGTCTTTCTCCGATTTACTCTCAAACTATACTGTGTACTCATTGTTGCTATAGGTACACTTTTCTTCGCAAGTAAGAGAGATTCCCCTCGATGAATTTTGCACAGCGTACAAACCAAACTTACAGGTGTATGAAACCCTAGAATTTTCCAAATCTATTAAAAACTGTGCTAAAAATTGAGATAATTAACCATAATTTTTTTTCTAAACATGAAGTTTAAAATGTAGCAGCTCATTCATTTTTTTCATTAATTAAATAATTTGTTATTTTTTTAACTTCCACTGCTACGAGCGTGAATCCTGAACTCTTCCTGGTCATGGTGATAAAGATTTCTGAATTTATTTGTAAAAGTATAGAGAGTGGAAATTAAAATGTTCTGTGGTGCCTCTCCTGCTCCAAGTCGGCCAGTTCGACGCCTACTCCCCTTAAATGGTTAAGATCGGGAAAGTAACACAACAACAGATAGAGGTACTCGAATTACGGAAGTGCTAAGTGGAGCACACCGCATTACTTTCAATGAGCAACTCTGAAACATTTTGCAGCCTAAGCCACTTTTCAAAGGATAAAGTTCACCAGCTATCTGATGTAAAATTGTGCAAGTGACAACGGTTTGGCTCGCAGTTAGGGCCCACGATACTAACATTCTAAACTTTTGTAAGTCCCATTCCGATACTGGACAAGAGTCCATCAGCCTTCAGAACTTCGGCCGCGAAATTTTACGTCTACAAAACTGTAGACCGAATACTTCTGTTACTTGAAGCTGCTACCGATTCACCGCTCATGGAAACGTACAGCTGCCTTCGTTCAGAGCAGATCGGCCGGCCGTTGTGGCCGAAAGCTTCTAGGCGCTTCAGTCCGAAACCGCGCTGCTGCTACGGTTGCAAGTTTGAATCCTGCCTCGGGCATGGAAGTGTGTGATGTCCTTAGGTTAGTTAGATTTAAGTAGCTCTAAGTCTAGGGGACTGATGACCTCAGATATTAAGTACCATAGTGCTCAGAGCCATTTGAACCATTTTTTTTTCAAAGCTCATCGTCCAGTGTCAATATGGCAGCTGTGCGATCAGTCGTTGAGAAAATCTCAAATATACTTTTATCTGATTGTTATCGCACATATTACGTGTCAGTTTGGATCAGAATTTCACTAGCTTCCTTGTAGGATCATATTATAACTCGGATTCTTAATTTCTGAGTTACCTACATTTTATTCAGTCAGATAGTTCGTTTCTCTTATTTCCTATTAGATATCAATAAAATTAGTGGAATTAGAGTGCTGGCGGAAGATGGCGTCAAGACACCATTCGGCGTAGAGGTTACAAGAAGATCGGCAGAGGCCAAAAACAGACTCGCAGGAAACGCGCTGCCAATGCCCCCTCGGCCGCCACTATTTGTATAGCGGCCGCGAACGTGATGGCCAATTAGTTGGAGTTAGTCCGAGCCAGTTGCACCTAGTGAGTTCCAACGTGTCACCGAGACAGAGCCGCAGACTTAGCCTCTGGCACAGAGACAGGCAGCATACAGCAACCTTACAGCGTACGCAGACGACTTCTACTACACCGGCAGTGAGGCTTAAGTGGACTACATAGGAGAGCTTGTACCACAGCATATGGAGGCTTAAGTTAAGTAGTACTTTGTTTGTGAATAAAAGTCCCAGGTAATGCCGGCCACCAACCATCATCCTCTCCTTGCTTCCCATGGTACAGCTATGCAGAGACAGTGAGACGGAACAAAAGCTGACAACGAGAATTCAGCAGTTAGCATGACTATAGATAGCTACTGTAGTGCACTTTCTCGACTGCCATTACGTTTACTGATTTGTAAATTATTTTAATTTAAAAGATGTTTTTAGTTCTCGGAATGAACATTCTACATCTACATCTACATCCATACTCCACAAGCCACCTGACGGTGTGTGGCGGAGGGTACCTTGAGTACCTCTATCTGTTCTCCCATCTATTCCAGTCTGGTATTGTTCGTGGAAAGAACGATTTTCGGTATGCCTCTGTGTGGACTCTAATCTCTCCGATTTTATCCTCATGGTCACTTGGCGAGATATACGTAGGAGGGAGCAAAATACTGCTTGAGTCCTGGGTGAAGGTATGTTCTCGAAACTTCAACAAAAGCCCGTACCGAGCTACCGAGCGTCTCTCTTGCATAGTCTTCCACTGGAGTTTATCTATCATCTCCGTAACGCTTTCGCGATTACTAAATGGTCCTGTAACGAAGCGCGCTGCTCTCCGTTGGATCTTCTCTATCTCTTCTATCAACTACATCTGCTACGGATCCCAAACCAGTGAGCAGTAATCAAGCAGTGGGCGAACAAGTGTACTTTAACCTACTTCCTTCGTTTTCGGACTGCATTTCCTCAGGATTCTTCCAATGAATCTCAGTCTGGTATCTGGTTTACCGACGATTAATTATATATGGTCATTACATTTTAGATCACTCCTAAAGCCTACTCCCTGATAACTTATGGAATTAATTGCCTCCAGTTGCTGACCTGCTATATTGTAGCTAAATGATAAAGGCTCTTTCTTTCTATGTAATCGCAGCACATTACACTTGTCTACATTGATATTCAATCGCCATTCCCTGCACCATGCGTCAATTTGTTGCTAGTCCTCCTGCATCTCAGTACAATTTTCGATTGTAACAACCTCTCGATAGACTACAGCATCATCCGCAAAAAGCCTCAGTGAACGTCCGATGCTATCCACAAGGTCATTTATATACACTCCTGGAAATTGAAATAAGAACACCGTGAATTCATTGTCCCAGGAAGGGGAAACTTTATTGACACATTCCTGGGGTCACATACATCACATGATCACACTGACAGAACCACAGGCACATAGACACAGGCAACAGAGCATGCACAATGTCGGCACTAGTACAGTGTATATCCACCTTTCGCAGCAATGCAGGCTGCTATTCTCCCATGGAGACGATCGTAGAGATGCTGGATGTAGTCCTGTGGAACAGCTTGCCATGCCATTTCCACCTGGCGCCTCAGTTGGACCAGCGTTCGTGCTGGACGTGCAGACCGCGTGAGACGACGCTTCATCCAGTCCCAAACATGCTCAATGGGGGACAGATCCGGAGATCTTGCTGGCCAGGGTAGTTGACTTACACCTTCTAGAGCACGTTGGGTGGCACGGGATAAATGCGGACGTGCATTGTCCTGTTGGAACAGCAAGTTCCCTTGCCGGTCTAGGAATGGTAGAACGATGGGTTCGATGACGGTTTGGATGTACCGTGCACTATTCAGTGTCCCCTCGACGATCACCAGTGGTGTACGGCCAGTGTAGGAGATCGCTCCCCACACCATGATGCCGGGTGTTGGCCCTGTGTGCCTCGGTCGTATGCAGTCCTGATTGTGGCGCTCACCTGCACGGCGCCAAACACGCATACGACCATCATTGGCACCAAGACAGAAGCGACTCTCATCGCTGAAGACGACACGTCTCCATTCGTCCCTCCATTTACGCCTGTCGCGACACCACTGGAGGCGGGCTGCACGATGTTGGGGCGTGAGCGGAAGACGGCCTAACGGTGTGCGGGACCGTAGCCCAGCTTCATGGAGACGGCTGCGAATGGTCCTCGCCGATACCCCAGGAGCAACAGTGTCCCTAATTTGCTGGGAAGTGGCGGTGCGGTCCCCTACGGCACTGCGTAGGATCCTACGGTCTTGGCGTGCATCCGTGCGTCGCTGCGGTCCGGTCCCAGGTCGACGGGCACGTGCACCTTCCGCCGACCACTGGCGACAACATCGATGTACTGTGGAGACCTCACGCCCCACGTGTTGAGCAATTCGGCGCTACGTCCACCCGGCCTCCCGCATGCCCACTATACGCCCTTGCTCGAAGTCCGTCAACTGCACATACGGTTCACGTCCTCGCTGTCGCGGCATGCTACCAGTGTTAAAGACTGCGATGGAGCTCCGTATGCCACGGCAAACTGGCTGACACTGACGGCGGCGGTGCACAAATGCTGCGCAGCTAGCGTCATTCGACGGCCAACACCGCGGTTCCTGGTGTGTCCGCTGTGCCGTGCGTGTGATCATTGCTTGTACAGCCCTCTCGCAGTGTCCGGAGCAAGTATGGTGGGTCTGACACACCAGTGTCAATGTGTTCTTTTTTCCATTTCCAGGAGTGTATATTGTAATAGCAACGATCCTACGACACTCCCCTGCGGCACACCTGAAATCACTCTTTCTTCGGAAGACTTCTCTCCACTGAGAATGACATTCTGGCATACACTACTGGCCATTAAAATTGCTGCACCGAGAAGAAATGCAGATGATAAACGGGTATTCATTGGACAAATATATTATACTAGAACTGACATGTGATTACATTTTCACGCAATTTGGGTGCATAGATCCTGAGAAATCAGTACCCAGAACAACCATCTCTGGCCGTAATAAAGGCCTTGATACGCCTGGGCATTGAGTCACAGCTTCGCTGGCGTGTACAGGTACAGATGCCCATGCAGCCTCAACGGGATACCACAGTTCATCAAGAGTAGTGACTGGCGTATTGTGACGAGCCAGTTGCTCGGCCACCATTGACCAGACGTTTACAATTGGTGAGAGATCTGGAGAACGTGCTGGCCAGGGCAGCAGTCGAACGTTTTCTGTGTCCAGAAAGCCCAGTACAGGACCTGTAACACGCGGTCGTGCATTATCCTGCTGAAATGTAGGGTTTCGCAGGGATCGAATGAAGCGTAGAGCCACGGGTCGTAACACATCTGAAATGTAACGTCCACTGTGCAAGGTGCCGTCAGTGCGGACAAGAGGTGACCGATACGTGTAACCAATGGCACCCCATACCATCAAACCGGATGATACGCCAGTATGGCGATGACGAATACACGCTTCCAATGTATGTTCACCGTGATGTAGTCAAACACGGATGCGACCATCATGATGCTGTAAACAGAACATGGATTCATCCGAAAACATGACGTTTTGCCATTCGTGCACCCAGATTCGCCGTTGAGTACACCATCACAGGAGCTTCTGTCTGTGGTGCAGCGTTAAGGGTAACCGCAGCCATGGTCTCCGAGCTGATAGTCCATGCTGCTGCAAACGTCGTCGAACTGTTCGTGCAGATGGTTGTTGTCTTGCAAACGTCCCCATCTGTTGACTCAGGGATCGAGACGAGGCTGCACGATCCGTTACAGCCATGCGGATAAGATGCCTGTCATTGTCGACTGCTAGTGATACGAGGCCACTGGAATCCAGCACGGCGTTACCCTCCTGAACCCACCGATTCCATATTCTGCTAACAGTCATTGGATCTCGACCAACGCGAGCAGCAAAGGCTGTACTACACTAAAGGTACCGAAATTTTTTTGATTTATTGTAACGCAGTCTCATCGCCATTGATGTTGAATGATTAGTGTCTCAGTTGTAGACTCAAAAGAGACACATTTTAGTGATTGCACATCTTCAGGTATTGACTAAATATATTTAAACAGAAATGAATGATTAATTTGCTATGTTACCAGATCGGACGAGAATGTAAAATTATGTGCTATAGCCCCATACACATACTGAGCTGTGGCCCCATTGATCTGATAGACTGCTCCATCTGGGACCACTGGCTCAGGAGTAGTATCGTCTATCCCTCTTCCGGCTCCATTGCCAATATCTTTGAGGAAGAGTTGGTATCTGTGGGCTGTGTCCATAGAAAGTCTTTGCTTGCCGTTATATATACGTGGTTCGCTGGCCTCAGAGAGAATGCCGCAGCCGTCACCCCCCGTCCACCTTCTCCAGTTTGCCGATGACACCGCCTTCCTTGCCCTTGCCCCACCCTGCAGCGCTCCCAACACCTTCTCCAATCCCATCTTGACCGATTCACCGTTTGGTGCAACCAGTGGTTGCTCAAGGTCAATCCCTCCAAAACCCAGGCCATCATTGTAGGCAAAACCACCCCTTCCTTCCGCCTCCTTGATTTCTATCTCACCATCGATGGCCGTCCTATCGCCCTCACTCCCACCCTTAAGTACCTTGGCGTCACCCTCGACCGTCGCCTCTCCTGGACTCCCCACCTCCGGACAATCCAAGCCAAGGCATGCTCCCGCCTCAGTCTCCTCAAGCTCCTCTCCGGCCGTATGTGGGGTCTGGACCCCTCCACCATCCTCCACACCTATAAATCCCTCATCCGCCCTATCCTTTGTTATGCCCATCCGGCTTGGATCTCCGCTCCCCCTACCTTTTACAAATCCCTCCAAATCCTTGAACGCCATGCTCTCCGCCTCGCCTATCGCATCCGTCTCCCCTCCCCCACGCGGATCCTCTACAATCTCATCCCCTTCCCCCACCTTCTCCTTTTCCTGGAAAGGATACGGATCCTGTACACCTCCCGTAAACTCGATCCACCTCACCCGCTCGTCTCCCCCGATCCTCTCCCACCCCCGCCCGCTGCCGCGCCTGTATTCCCACGTCCCACCCGGTCTCCATCTCTCCACCCTCCTTACCGTCTCCCGAGGTGGCTTCCGCCAGCTCCCCCTCCCTTATGATGTCCTCCTCCCTTCCATTTACCCCTCCTATCAACTTTGATCCTCCCCCCACTTCCTGTTTCCTTTCCTTTAGGCACCCTCCCCCCTCCCAACCCTTCCCTTCTCTTTCCTCTCCCCCCTTCCTCCTCCCCTCTTCCCCCGGGCTTCCCCTCCCCCTTCCTCCCTCCCCCACTCTCCCCTGCCCATGGCACCTCTGCTCTCCTCTCTCCCACTCCCCTTCCTCCTCCTCCTCTCTTGGCAGGTCCTCGGACTCGCACACGCTCAGTGAACATTCGCGCGCCGGAGATCATCGCCATCAGTGTCTCGTGTGTGTGCCTTCGTCTGTGTTTAGTGTTCTGTCGTCGTCACGCCTCCACTGTTCACGTGTGCCGTCGCAGTCGTCCGTGTTATGTGCGCCGTGTAAACAAGTGTTAGTGTTTTTTTCGTCCAGCGTGAACGGCTTCATGTTTCTTGTTTTTGTATCTACATTTTTGCCCGCCGTTTTTATTATATTGTTTGTGTCACCTATCTGTCATCTTATTGTACCACTTAAGGCTGAAGAGCGGCGTAATATGCTGCTGACAGCCCGCCTTGTATGAGGTGCTTAAAATTACAATAAAGAAAAAAAAAGCCCCAGAGAGAGGCACGAAGTTTGGAGATTGGCAGGAGCGTCGCAACGAGAGGTGGTCACGAAGTCCGAGTGGGCCTGCGCAGAGCGGAGATACCGGAGTACTTCACCGGGGTCAGCGTCGACTACAAGCAGCAGACCGACATCCCGTCTGTTGGTTGGCAACATTCTTGTCGGACGACCGCTCGTGGCCTGGCTGCCCTCTTACACCTGGCTCTTATCGGCTCAGTAACCGTTGCGACGCACCGTGGATCCATGGAACCGCTTGCTTATAAAGGGGTGTAACATTCTGCCAACCTCGTGCTGATCTGTTTCTTTGTCTACCTGCCCTCCTTATTATTTTCTGGTTTGTTCCCCACCATCAGAAGTTTACTCGGTCGGCTCATTGGTCGTAAATATATAGGCAGTAGTATCCTACTAAGACACTAGTAGTCGTTTGAAAATTTGTCTCGCTATTATATTGCCTTTCCTTTCTTGTTTGTACCCGATCATCAATGTTCTAATTAATCAGCTCTTTGTCGTAAACACAGCCGGAACAATTGTACTAAGGCACAGGTTGCCGTTAAATAAACGAGGGACCTTGTGGGTGGGTTTAACTGTTAACCTGTTCAATTCTTTCATTGTAACTGCATTTCTGAATCATTATAATCAGAACAAACTGTTGCCTAAGCTGTTCCTTTTTCCTGTTTGATAGACCAGGTCATTAGTGGTGCATTTTAGCTGGATGTTCTGGTTCCGCCGAGTGAGTTCTCTTGTAATAAGTGTTCACAAGTAATATTTTAGGACGTTCCTTCAGAGCGGTCTTAATAAATGACAATCAGTTTCACTTTGAAAATATTAACAGCCAACTGTCACCAAGGATTTAGTCAAAATAAAATTGTCAGAAGGGAGTGGTTAGGATCCACTCGGACTTTGATTGCCGATTTAAATTAAGAGACTGCTTGGTTTGAAGTAAGCCTTATCATTGTCATATTGTTTGCTAATATGTTTAACCTTTACGCACAAGTGTATTAACCCCGAACCTTTCGACATACAGCTTTTAAGTTAAAAGTTATGTCACCTGTTTTGAGTAATTGAATCACGCTTGTCATCAATAGTGCTTATTTAATTTTCATGCGTTGCAGAAGGGCATTTAATAAGACAGACTGTGTCCAACGCGGTAGTAAACACCGCTGTTTCGCCCGATAACGGGGGGCTGCGGGTCCGGCCGTCTTGTAACCATTGTCAAAAAAATGGTTCAAATGGCTCTGAGCACTATGGGACTCAACTGCTGAGGTTATTAGTCCCCTAGAACTTAGAACTAGTTAAACCTAACTAACCTAAGGACATCACAAACATCCATGCCCGAGGCAGGATTCGAACCTGCGACCGTAGCGGTCTTGCGGTTCCAGACTGCAGCGCCTTTAACCGCACGGCTACTTCGGCCGGCCATTGTCATATTGTTTGCTGTTCTGCAATACAGCACTTCAGATTTCTTTTGCAAAGATTGAAAGCTTATTCAACGTAAGGTTCAACATTAAAAGAATTGAGCAAATTTTTTTCATTCTGTTAAAGGAAATTTTATGGCTGTATGCTTCGATTATGTTTAAAACACAGTTTATATATCGTTAAATAAACAGGTTGTATGAAAAGAAAATTATATTGGTGGGTCCTTCCTTCCACGTTTTCCTTAATTCCAGGAAGTACTACGTATCAGATACATAACGTCATACAGATAGTCTTGAAACGTTGTAATTTTGAATTTGTTATAGCAACGAAAATACTTCTTAGATTTGAAACGAAAAAGCGTGGACCACACTCAGCAGATAACACTAAGCAGGTGAATCCTTTATGTATTTAGTGTGCCGCGTGTTTTGTGTTTTAAATGTTACAAGTATTTTCATACAAACTGACAATAAAATTTTTTGAAGACTACTTGTAAATGATGAAGAATCTACAGGGGACTACGGAAAGTTATTCTATAGTTTTTATTCCAACTTGAAACCATCTACACGAAAAATTCGCTTTTATCCGTGTATTTTTTTATGATGTTGGGACTGGTGAGTGTGAAATTTTTTAGTCGATTGCAAAAGTATGATGGTATTGTAACAGAGAAATATGATCATGTTTATTTCTTTTTCTCTTCACCATGACGTTACCTGTGACCGCTAGACCGTTCGTGTAAGGACTTTGAACCACCCCGTATACAGTTATCAACATACATGTTGGAAGAAGAAATATTGCTGGCCCAGATGTACCCCCGAAAGATGGTGAAATATTTTACCTGATGCAATAGCTGAAAGAAACTGACTGAAAGCTGACTGATGGCTCCTCATTCGCTCGAGTCACCTCAATGTATTACTAAAGTTTCCTTTCAACTCGCCTCCCTTCCCCACCCTGCCACTATAATGTACGACCACATGTTTTGCCACCGCGCCTGCTCAGGATGTTAGCAACTTCATAAATAATAAGTCAATATATTGCAGATTATAAACAAGGATTCACAGCTTCTGTTATGCAATGACAGACTTATCCTACAGTACTACTTGCTCATAACTTTGAATTGTTCATTTTCAGACAGTGTTATTCATTCCATATTGACACTTTAGTCCTAAAGCATGGTTGGTAAAAGTCTGCATCTGTATCAAGGAGTCGAGGTTAGTGGTCAAGCTGTAAAACTTGTGCCCCGAAGTGTAAATGTTGCGGGATTGAATCCCACTGAGGCGACGGAGTACTCGAACTGGCTTCAACCAAGGATTCACTTCTTTATTATGTGAAGATCTGACAGAATTCCTAGTTTGGACTCCACGTTAAACTGTAGGTCCCTTTTCCCTGGTAGGATTACTGGGATGGTTAGAGATACAATGTCGATATTTAGAAAATATCGATGTTGCGAATTAGAAAATGTTTTTTTTTTTCAATACCAATAATGATGTCTTTGAATATTCGCAACATTAGAGACTGAATACTGACCTTTGATGACGACAGAAAACAGGCTATTTTTTTAGGATTGTGAATAATATTTTTGCTATTTAAACGAATGGTTTTTGCGAACATGCCTCATGTCGACATCAAGGAAACGCATTTGCGACTTGACAAATGTGGCCATTGAGATGGGGGTGAAGCAATGTTGAAACGTCCCCTTTGGAAAATTTTTAAATGACTGTGCTGATAAACCTCTTACGTTGTTTGATTTTCAAACAGCTGAGAAAAACTGAGCGTACTGAGACAATTCTCTCTTTACTTATTCTGGTCAACACTAAACTGACACACAATATTTTTAGCGCAACGCAATCTGACTTTCAATAAACCCTACAAAAGAATGGCCCTGACTAACAATAACCTATACCTTTCATGAATCACTTACCTCACAAAAATCTTCGTTACTCGAACTACTGCAATACAGCGAGCGCCAATACTGCCAGCTAAATAAAAGATTCAAACTACTGAAGGCACTAACTACTGATAGACATACTTAGCAAATGAAAGATTTTCATAGAGAACAAACAATGTATTTACCTTAATAGTGTTCAAATGTCATATATATATCAGTTCATGACATCCAGTTTTACAAATTTACTCTTTCTGATGGACACACGTCCAGATCATCCGCTCTCGAACTGCGCAACGCTACGCGCTGATCACATCCAACTGCCCAACACTAAAATAGCAAAAATTCCAACAATGCAAACCAGCCAAAGACTGCACACAGCACAGTCAGTGATTTTCATACAGTGCGCTACGTGGCGTTACCAACATAAAAACCTTAACAACCTACTTACAATGTTTTTGAATGAACTAAGGCAGGAAGATTGGCTATAATGATTACGAAAATTTTTTCCGACGTATTAAATGTTTAGGCTTTTCTTTCTCCTATTGTTGCCAATCTTACCAGAGAAGGTTTAGAGGATACTGCACCCATGACTTCTTCTTTTAAACCCACGTGTTTTTTGAGACTCATGGATGATATTTTTTGTCCTTTGCCCAGATGGTATGGAAGCTCTTGATCGGGTTTTAGATCATTTGAATTGGCTTCATCTACGCGTCAAATTTTCGATGGAAATTGAAGAAGATGGCCAATTATCTTTTTTGAATGTTTTAGTACGCAGAAAACACGTGTACACCGTAAGCCCTCGCATACGGACCGCGATATCCATGCTAGTAGTTGTAATCCACCACGCTAACGCCTGGGAGCCATAAGTACACTGGACAAGAGAGCTTATGCTATCTCGTTTCTGATAATGTGACAGAGGAACAGGTTCATCTTAAGGTTGTTTTCAGCAGCAGATTGCTGTTGCTTTTCAATCTGTGCCACTACGTAAGTCAACAACGGACGCTTGTTAATCAGTTGCAGTTTACCCTTTGAAGGCAGTGTTTCTTCGAAAATTTCAAGAGTCTTCAGAAAATAGGATATTAAAAGTGTCCTTCTGGTTTTGGCCAAAACTAGAGCTCTTCTTGGATCTGTTGAAGATGATTTGGGGCTGAGGAAGCCTGGAGTATATATTGCCTTGTCATTGCGGAAAGGCTTATGTTGGACAGATTATTCGTACGGTTCATGACAGATGTATGGAACATCAGCGTCACACACGTTTTTTCCAGCCTGAAAAATCTTTCGTCGCTGAACATTGTCTCAATGAAAAGCTTAATATATTATTTAAAGAGACACAAAGTGTTGCACAGGCTTTCCGTTACTGTGGCTCTTTACTTAAGGAATCGACGGCCGCGGTGGTCTAGCGGTTCTGGCGCTGCTGTCCGGAACCGCGGGACTGCTACGGTCGCAGGTTCGAATCCTGCCTCGGGCATGGGTGTGTGTGATGTCCTTAGGTTAGTTAGGTTTAAGTAGTTCTAAGTTCTAGGGGACTTATGATCTAAGATGTTGAGTTCCATAGTGCTCAGAGCCATTTGAACCATTTGAACTTAAGGAATCCATCAAGTTATAATCTACAATGCTTTGTGGTTTCTTAATTTTTTCTCTAGTGTTACTGTCAATCTTTCCTGTGTCAACCATTTCTGTGGTGTTACATGTGGTCAACACCCACACTTCCCTTTTGTCACACCACTTTATAGGAAGCATTGTATCAGCACACATAAATTGAATCTCCACGTTCCAGTTGCCGGCCGAAGTTGCCTTGCGGTTCTAGGCGCTGCAGTCTGGAACCGCGAGACCGCTACGGTCGCAGGTTCGAATCCTGCCTCGGGCATGGATGTGTGTGATGTCCTTAGGTTAGTTAGGTTTAAGTAGTTCTAAGTTCTAGGGGACTAATGACCTCAGAAGTTGAGTCCCATAGTGCTCAGAGCCATTTGAACGTTCCAGTTCCTTCTGATGATTCAGCGTGTTGCGTCTGTTCTTACGCATAGTACCACATGTGTTCGTCCCATGACTGTGAAGCTGGGGAAACAAGTCTCGGCTTGAGTACCAGTTATCGACGTAGAGGGTATGTCCATAAGTGTAGCCACTATGTCACCACTTTTCCCCAAATTGTGGAACTCTGTTTCTGTTGATGCCCCTGTATAAACAATGAAATCCAAGACATAGCCAGTCTTTCAATCAGATAACACAAATGTTTTTATACCGAATCTACTCCGTTTCGATGGAATGAATTGTCTGAAAGATAAGCGTCCTTTGAATAATAACAAACTTTCATCAATGCAGAGTTTCTGATGTGGATTAAATGCACAACGGGAAGCTGTACGAACTTTATTGACAATGTTCCTAATTTTAAATAATCTGTCTCCTCCAGTATTGGCAGAGTTGTCACTGAAATGTAACATTCTCATAAGTAACAAAAAGCGGTCTCTTGAGTTCACTAAAAATTGGCGGATTTAGAGGAACATCTCTGGTCCAGTATTCGCTAATTTTCAGTTTTTTCAGGCAAGGCATCAGAAGAAAAACAGCTATGAAACAATACATTTCTTCATATCCAGTATCTTTCCACTTTGAGATTCGAGAATGCACTGATTCGGGAGTATTCTCCTCGGTGAATAAATAAAACCGATTCGTTTCGTCAGCCATATATTTCATCAAGTCTTGTGCAAAGAATAACATGAAAACTGACAGAATACTTGACTCATTCATTGACACACATGTCCCGACAGCGTATCATCAAATGCGTGATTAACTGGCTGAAAGTAATTTTCTTTCCAGTCAAATATATCACTAAGACGTGCTTCCTTTGTAGGCGTTTCACTATCACTTTCTGATTCTTCAGATTCAGAACAACTACCATCTCTTGTTGAAACATGAGACTGCTTTGACACCCCTGCTGTCTTGGTTTATGAATAGAGCTTTCGGACTCTGTGGAAATCACTTTCGTCAAAATCAAGTAGTTCACCCTCACCGTCCATCCTCGGAAGAATCTCCAGGATTTCTTCCTCAGTGCAACCACGACGTCTCGCCATTTTCCTTGTAATATACAGGATGCGAAGAACACTTGTAACCTCCCCCTCACTTATCGACCTTAATGACAGTGAAAAATTAAACCACGTGTACCTAATGGAAATTTGGGAATAAGCAATCGTCACCGAAGATAATTTGTCGGTAAAGAGAAAGGAAAGGGTTACATCTAAATGAAAGGAAAAATGCAAATGAAATTGGTGGAAAGTAATTTTGAAAAGACGTAAAGTTAATAAAGAAAGTAAATGTGCGGCCGTTACGTTAACAATTAACTAGCGGTAATTACACTCCTGGAAATGGAAAAAAGAACACATTGACACAGGTGTGTCAGACCCACCATACTTGCTCCGGACACTGCGAGAGGGCTGTACAAGCAATGATCACACGCACGGCACAGCGGACACACCAGGAACCGCGGTGTTGGCCGTCGAATGGCGCTAGCTGCGCAGCATTTGTGCACCGCCGCCGTCAGTGTCAGCCAGTTTGCCGTGGCATACGGAGCTCCATCGCAGTCTTTAACACTGGTAGCATGCCGCGACAGCGTGGACGTGACCCGTATGTGCAGTTGACGGACTTTGAGCGAGGGCGTATAGTGGGCATGCGGGAGGCCGGGTGGACGTACCGCCGAATTGCTCAACACGTGGGGCGTGAGGTCTCCACAGTACATCGATGTTGTCGCCAGTGGTCGGCGGAAGGTGCACGTGCCCGTCGACCTGGGACCAGACCGCAGCGACGCACGGATGCACGCCAAGACCGTAGGATCCTACGCAGTGCCGTAGGGGACCGCACCGCCACTTCCCAGCAAATTAGGGACACTGTTGCTCCTGGGGTATCGGCGAGGACCATTCGCAACCGTCTCCATGAAGCTGGGCTACGGTCCCGCACACCGTTAGGCCGTCTTCCGCTCACGCCCCAACATCGTGCAGCCCGCCTCCAGTGGTGTCGCGACAGGCGTGAATGGAGGGACGAATGGAGAGGTGTCGTCTTCAGCGATGAGAGTCGCTTCTGCCTTGGTGCCAATGATGGTCGTATGCGTGTTTGGCGCCGTGCAGGTGAGCGCCACAATCAGGACTGCATACGACCGAGGCACACAGGGCCAACACCCGGCATCATGGTGTGGGGAGCGATCTCCTAAACTGGCCGTACACCACTGGTGATCGTCGAGGGGACACTGAATAGTGCACGGTACATCCAAACCGTCATCGAACCCATCGTTCTACCATTCCTAGACCGGCAAGGGAACTTGCTGTTCCAACAGGACAATGCACGTCCGCATGTATCCCGTGCCACCCAACGTGCTCTAGAAGGTGTAAGTCAACTACCCTGGCCAGCAAGATCTCCGGATCTGTCCCCCATTGAGCATGTTTGGGACTGGATGAAGCCTCGTCTCACGCGGTCTGCACGTCCAGCACGAACGCTGGTCCAACTGAGGCGCCAGGTGGAAATGGCATGGCAAGCCGTTCCACAGGACTACATCCAGCATCTCTACGATCGTCTCCATGGGAGAATAGCAGCCTGCAGTGCTGCGAAAGGTGGATATACACTGTACTAGTGCCGACATTGTGCATGCTCTGTTGCCTGTGTCTATGTGCCTGTGGTTCTGTCAGTGTGATCATGTGATGTATCTGACCCCAGGAATGTGTCAATAAATTTTCCCCTTCCTGGGACAATGAATTCACGGTGTTCTTATTTCAATTTCCAGGAGTGTAGATATTTGAGATTTGGGGGAAATTACGGTCGCCAGTCCTAAGGACAATTACTATAGTAACTGAAAAAGAAAGGTTATTACACATATAATTAACACTAGAAGCATGGCAACTGAAGGTTGACACGTGTAGTGTGGAAACTGAAAGTTTGTCAGAAGTAATAAATTTCGCTACACTCTGACTTAATCTAGCAAAAGAATTAATAAAACAGGAAAATCGAAAGTTAACTTAGTGACTGAGGTTAATAGTGAGCTTTCTTTCTGAAGCACATCGAAATTCAGTAAAATACGGTTAGTCTTGGACTACCTCAACAATCGTTTCAAAAGTTACTTGAATCTACGCAGTTTAGAAATAAGAGATTTAACTTTGAACTTGAATTAAATGATTCTGAACAATTAACAATAATAAAATTTAGTACGTACCAAGCTGATCTGTAGTCACAGGTAAGCTAAAATATGGTAATAAAACTCGCACTCATAATTAGTGCTTGTGTAATCTAAATATTGTACTATGAATACTTTAACTGAACTTTGAAATTAAAGCAGTGAAATAGAATTATGTTACTTTAATGCTGACGTTTGAATTTCACCGACACTCGGGTTCATTCCGGAAAAGGAAGGGACCCTGCTTGGTAATGCAATTGGGACAATGAACAAGAAAGGTTCATGCTACGTTGCTGTAATTTTGAGATTTGAACAGTTTTAAAAGTTTGAAAAGCTGAGGTCTGCCATACAGTTCTAAAACTTTACGTGCTTCCAGTCTTCCTTGTTGGTTGATTGAAGGTTTGAAACCGTCGATCGAGGAGGTGGCGACAGTCACTCATTGTCGACCGTCGCTGTTGCAGAAGCTGGATGTTGGCGCGCCTTCTTCTCGACACGGTCACCAGGCGAAACGGGCTCTTGATGTGCGCCAGCTAATGCTTCCCGTCCGCGACACCATGTCAGAAACTATCATCGGAAGTCGAGCGCAATTACATTCTGCCAAACCCCGAAAGCGCGGCAACTCGCGGGAGCTTCACACAACACACCTGCTCCACTGCCCCACCCCAGCCAGACCCTCTCTGCTCTGCCCGCGCTCCACGCGACAGAGCTAACACTACCAAAGATCCTAAATACTTTCGTTCTCCACACGACCTATCGATGTAATCGTTCGATAGTTTTCCCTAGCAAGACCCAGCGTAAAAGTACAAATAATATTTACAAAACAAACCAATTATACATCGACATAAATGCATATATATATATACAAATAGTAAAACAAATACAATATACAAAGACACAGAAATGTTATATCTTCAGGTAACAAAATAAGGAAAAAAATTTGCAGTGCAATAGATGGAAATAGGAGGATATGCATTTCCGGCGTTACACACTGATGTAAATTCCGATGAACAGTGAACTGTAGTGAAAAGCCTAGGCTCACAACAAGCTAGCGGCCAGTACTGCGAAAGGCTACTGAGACATTGAATGGGACGTCCGAGTTATCTTTCCATCAGCACTCAGGTAGCGGCGCCCCTATACTCGTCAACAGCGCTCAGGGGAAAACCGGCGGCCGCGACTATACTCGTCATTAGCACCCAGGGAGCGGCAAACAGCATGACGAGTGAACTCGTCAACAGCTGTCAAAGGGTTAATATGTGTGATTCTAGATATTCTGTATGTTGCGTATTGTTGGGTATTGATGTTACGATGTCGGAGATGAAATCGAAAGCAGCCTCGATGATTCCGTACGCAGTTGAATATGACTCCGATATTTTTTCAGTTGAGCCACACGGAATTATTACTGTCACGCAGACGCGCTGCTGAAGCGGAGCTGTATTTGCCACTTGGCTAGCAGCGGAGGGCGGCGGCTCTGTGGCGGCGCCGGTAGCCTGGAGTCAAGGCGCGCCGCACAGCCCGCCCACACGCCGTCTCACCGCCGGCTCCGGGATGAAAGAAACTGACCAGGCCGACTCATTTGTCTCGCAGCCGTCTCTTCAACGTCACGACAACTCTATCGCACACCGGTCACTTCCTACACTGTTCCAGGACTTGCTGAACCGCCTTTAAAGTCGTCACACTTTGGAGACCTATAATGCACTCCTGATTTTTGTGACTTAAGTTATGAGTAGCGCTATACGCCATATGATAAGATGACCTGCATGCAATCATACACCCCTAAAGTGCAGCTATCTAATTAAATAATAACTCAAAATTGTTAAGGCTTTCGTGGCCACTTGTTGACAAACTGCCTATTGGCTTCTGTCTCGGGTTCTTCGGCCTTTCTGCCATACATTCCCAGAGTGACGGACAGAATCGGCCGTATATTGCGCAAACACGGCGTAAAGACGATTTTCAATTCGACAAGGAAGATCAAAGAGTGTCTTAGATCGGCGAAGGAGAAAAGAGACCCACTTGCAATGTCGGGAATATACCGTATATCTTGCACATGCGGAAAAGTTTATGTCGGAATGACTGGACGATCCATTAACACCAGGATCAAAGAGCATAAGCGACATTGCAGGTTGGGGCAGGTGGAGAAATCGGCCGTGGCAGAGCACGCACTGAATGAGACCGACCACGTAATAAAATTCGCCGACACGGAAGTTCTGTCTGTAGAGAAGCACTATCACACGCGCTTGTTCATAGAAGCTGTAGAAATCCAAAAACACGCGAACAGTTTCAACAAGAAAGAGGAAAGCCTTAAGGTAAACGGATCCTGGCTTCCCGTACTGCAGCGAATGACCGTCGCAGGTAGCAAGAGGAGAAACGCACCGGAAATGACCGCGGAGAAGCCCTCGGACGTTGGTACATATAGCCTGCGGCCGCGAGCTCGCCTCCAGTTCACCACCGGCAATGGAGGGTGAAGCTTTGACAATGCCAGCCACTCGTGCTGGCAAAACGTCAGAAAAATCATTAGATGAACGTCAGCCGAAGAACCCGAGACAGAAACCAATAGGCAGTTTGTAAATAATAACTACTCCTGTTCGCCGCACTTACCCAAAAATTTGGAGATCTGTGCCAGTTTTTGCTTCTCGTGAAAAAATGTCGGTTTCGAGTGCTACTCAAGATCAAACAAGCAGTATTACAACCAGAAAAAACATGATGACATTACACATTTTTATAACGATTTTTCTTCTTTCCCAAAATATGTGACAGTTGTGTATTCTCTAACAAATCATTGTTATCGTAATCATCATCATTGTCATCATCGTCATCAACCATTTATTATCCACTTTTTGGTACAGGTTTTACCCAAACCCCTCTACTATTTACGACAACATTCACTATAACTTTGTTTTCATGTACTTATATGTCAGTGCATTTTTGTATTATATTGCCTTTGTAAATAGAAAGCCTGAAGACGCTCTAATATAGACCTAAATAGGTTGCTGCATAATAAAAAAAGAAAAAAAAAGATGCAGCTGTAATACAGCGGGATTCCTCAAATATCTTAAAAGGTCATTGCTGGTAGACACATAGCCCAGTTCAGCCTGCCAGCTGCCAGACACTGAGTTACCCGTCATGGAGGATAGACGCTGTTTCTTTTCTGCAGAACGGTATGGATGCCACACAATGGCTGATACTAACAAACCGATCACCACAGCGCTCCCATAAAAAACATCCGCCAATGTCGTGTTTCTCACAGAGTAAATAATTTACATATCAGGAAGCGACTCTGAGGTCGTTATTGATGCAATGTGTGTACTATTGTTTTCTCTTTAGTCTTACTAGTTAATAAAGGTATGGTTAACACAATAAATCTTGTAAAGGGTAACCACAAGCAGTTTAGTTGTCGACCACAATAGATTAACTGTGTGCAACTAAAACCAATGATGATGTACGTTATTTATACAGTATCACTGTAGTTAGTATACCTAATTATTCTTTTTATTATTTAGCGAATGGCTAATACAGACATATCATGAAATTAAATTACATATACATATGTTCATATTGACACACAAGAAACTTAAGTTTGTCTTTACAACTGAATATCCAGTCCTTCAATCGAGCGCACTGCGTCTGGAGTTGCTAACAGGAAGTCCTCTTTGGCGCTGTGATTGGCTCGAATCCTGCATTCACTGACAACGTGGTGAACGGTCTGTTATGGAGCCCCGCAGTCACAGGCTGGATCAGGCAGCTTCTTCCACTTAAAGAGAGCATCCCTGCATCTGCCATGGCCGTTACGGATTTTGTTGAGAGTAGTCCAGGTCTTGCGTGGTAAGTCGAATCCACTTGGAAGTTTAGCACCTGAGAAGATGCTATGCAGGTGCACATCTGTCGCTGCTTCCCACCGACCTCTACATTCTTCAAGAGATTTGAAATCCTTAGCAACCATGTCAGCAGCATCGCACAGAGTTGGAAGGCGTGATTTCAGTCTCTTGCGATTTAAAAGTGGCAGGTCGTTATGTGCAGGTAGGTTAGAATTCCTGGAGATCTTGTGGAATTCTCTCATAAGGGCAGCACATCTGCGTAGATCAGGAGGCAGTATACTGGTTAACAGTGAAAGCCAATAAACTGGAGTAGATCTGATTGCGCCAGATATTATGAGCATTGTCGTATTCAGCCGGGTTTCAACAAGCCTTGTATGATGACTGTTCGTCCAAACAGGTGCACAATACTCAGCACTTGAGTATACCAAGCCCAGAGCTGAAGATCGCAGGGTGGTTGCTGAAGATCCCCAGGTAGTTCCACATAGCTTATGGAGGATGTTGTTTCGAGTCGTCAACTTTTGAACTAAGTTAAGATGATGTTGTTTGAAGCATAGTGTACGATCCAGGATGACACCAAGATATTTTGGGTTCCAATTATGACGAAGAATTCTGCCTCCGAAACTTACTCCCAATTTTTCGTTCGCCAACCGGTTATTTAGATGGAAGCAACACACTTCTGTTTTACTCACACTGGGTTGGTGTCTCCAGATTTTGAAGTAATTATCTAATGCACTGGTTAGAATCTCTTCTGCTGTCTTCATTTCCTGGTGTTTTACGGCTAGAGCCAGGTCATCGGCATAGCAGTATTTTCTGGACGAAGTGTCAGGTAGATCAGATAGATATAGGTTGAACAGTAAGGGTGAGATAACTGATCCGTGAGGCAATCAGTTGTTCAGCTTCCTCTCCTTACTTATGTTGCTTCCAGTGATTACCTGGAACTTCCGATCGCTTAGCATCAGTCGAGCCATTGTTCTGCAGGGTATGATGCGGAGAAATTTGTAGATAAGGCCTTCCCTCCATACAGTGTCGAAGGCGACAGTTAGATCAACAAATGCCACATGTTTTCCGCTTCATTTGGTATCCTGACTCTATGAAGGATGTGAGAGACAATAGTTGGTCGCAGCAGCTACGCCCTGGTCTCAAGCCTGCCTGATCAACTGGAACGTTCTCTAGGATAGCGCTACTTATTCTGTTATATATTAGCCTTTCAAAAGGCTTGTAGCAGCAGCTAAGTAGGGCAATGGGACGGCAGTTTTCTACCTGGTTCTGGGCTTGCCAGTTTTCAGAACAGATAATATCTTCGCCTTTTTAAACTACAATGGAAGTTGATCAGTCAGCAGGATGTCAGTGAAGAATTCTGCCAGCCATTTCTTAGCTTTTCCTCCCACATGGGTCAGGAATTCTGGATGGATACCATCGAATCTAGGCGCCTTAAGAGGTTTGAGGTCCTTCAGTCCAGAGTCAATGTCTGAAACTAAGACTGTTTCTGCACATTTCTGCCTCCGAGACATGTCCAAGCTGGACAATAGTTACGTAGCTATCTCTGGGTCACCACTTTGCTGGAAGTGTTGGTACAGTGTTTCACTTTCATCATTCCATTGTGGAACATATTCTTTTCGGTATCCTCTTGGCATACACATTTTAGCTGTTGCTATTACTGCACCAATGAAGCGTTGATAGTAATTATGTGAAGGAGGTATCCATCGAATGGACTTATCCATTTCCGTTGAAAACTACATCCACTCAGCTTTCTGGAAATTCCATCGAGCATGCGGAGTTGATCGTATGACAGGAACCGTGCAGCCAGTTTGTATTATTACAGGGCTGTTTTGGCTGTAAGGAAAGGCATCTATCACTTTCCTTGTGGTGTTGATGGGAAAGCCAGTTTCGTTGCAGCTAACAAAGCATAAGTCAGGATTTGAATCCTTGTCCCAAGCAGCTGACCTGAAAGTGCCTTGATCTTTGGCATCAAACACTACGTGAAGATTATTCTCTTCGACCCATTCTGCAAGCATGTTCCCATTTTCATCATTTTGAGAGTACTTCCAAAGTTCGTGCTGACTGTTGAAGTCTCCGACGTAAATTGCAGGATGTTCTGCTATGTGTAGGACAAAATCGGGCCATGTTGTTTTGGGTGGTTTGTAAACATTTGTAATAGTAACGCCGTGCAATTGTATGACAACTGTATGTATATCTGCCTCCACACTTACAGAAATCAATGAGGCTTCGTTTATGTTGTTACGGACATACGTAGCAATTCCATACACCTCGTGCTAAGTTACACCAAGTGTAGAACATCCAGGAATTCGACCTCCGCTTCGGAATATTTCTTCACTGGAAACACGAGTTTCCTGAATGGCGACGACATCGACATTGTTGTCCATTAAAAATTTTGACGGGTAGTCACACTTTGCCCTGTTAATGCTTTCGGTATTCAGTTGAAGGAGTCTGATAGTTGGTCCAATGTTTCTTGTTAATGAGCTCTGAAAAGAACTGTTTGTGCTATTTAGTTGATATGTCATTGCCAGGAAATCCTATGGATTGTCTGGCTGCCTGTAATCACCGTTGCTCA